>NC_090373.1:61808232-62121025 GCF_036365525.1 Heterodontus francisci | reverse complement strand
ATATTTGAAATTGTACTAAAGGACTCTACCTTTGTTTATTAACTAACATGTCAACTATTGTGGAGATGAGTTCCAGGCTGCTGGCCTTATGTAAGAGAATGCAGCAAAGACTTAATTCAAATATGAGTTTGCAAGGTGAAATGCAGAACATGCACATTTTTTGGCAAAAGGCAGATAAAATTGAATTCTGCCTATTTACATATTATCGCATTTATTCAAATTTTTTCTAAACTTTCAATACTTTGCCCTATTACTAGTCAAAGTTACGGTCTGCAGACCTGCTCTCAGGTCCCTGCCAACTCAACCAGCAGTTAGGATGGACAAGGGAGCTGCAGGACCTAATCTAGCCTGTGAGTTTCTTACTTTGCTGCAGATGAACATGTCCTTTTGGCTTCTGATGGGGAGGTGCCATGTGTAAAATGATAGGATGTGCCTTTGCCCTATCACTGTGTACTAGTACATTAATTTCTTGCCACATGTAAATATTCATAAGGCATGATTATATATCAATAATTGGCTGCCTCCCCATATTCATGCCAGCCAATCAGTAATGGATGTACCTGTGGGCATTAAATATTTAGTCTCATTAGTTAATCAACCCCAATAAGAGTAATTGTGACCTCTATTTGGCAAGACTGTCTGTGCACATACACAGTGCATCTATGTTTAACTATTTACTTAATAGTCACAGAACTGAAAGCTTCAGTTTAACCAGGCTGAACCATCGAGGGCTCCTTTCTCCAGAAAAGAGAGACTAAGGGTGACTTGATAGAGGACTTTAAGATAATGAAAGGGGTTGATAGGGTAGATTTAGAGCAAATGTTTCCACTTATGGAAGAATCTAAAACTGGAGATCATAAATATAAGATAATCTCCAATAAATCAAATAGGGAATTCAGGAGAAACTTCTTTTCCCACAGTATTAAGAATGTGGAACTTGTTACCATAAAGATGGTTGAGATAAATAAAATAGATGCAATTAGGGGAAGCTGGATAGGTGCATGTGGGAGAAAGGAATTGAAAGATATGCTGGTAGTGTGAGATAGAGGAGTGGGATGAGGCTCATGTGGAGCACAAACACCAGCAACAATCACCTGTTTCTGTGCTGCAGACACAATGTAACAAACTGAAGAATGTAATGATCCCCGTGGAGATGAACAAACCAAAAGAACCGAATTTACAGAATGACCCCAATAAAAGAAAATGGATAAGATTTCACTTTTATAACTTTTACTTTAACAATCAAACCAAACTCAAGGTAAATTAAACATGAATTACCAGACAAATCACAGTCAAGATATTTCAAATTACACATTCACTATCATATGCAACAAAGATAAATCCCATGGATTTACTGAGCAATCCATTCAGCATGTATGGCACCAAATAACAGTCACACAGGACTGAATTCTATAAGCCTGCCACCAATTTTGGCAGCGGGTGAAAAAAATGGCCAGGGTGGGCCACCCCACCGACCACGTGGAGGGGTGGGCTGTCCGTCCCCGGCAATGGCGTCAGCTGCCTGTGCACAGGCACTGATGCCATCTTCAATGGTCTGTCAGCCCTATGGGGACATTTAAATATTTAAAGTGAAATTGATTTAAAATAAATAAATATATTTCTTTTGCCCCTCTCCCCCAATATCAATTAAATTAATTATTTGCCCTTCCCCCCAAAAAGACCCTCACAATCTAACCCACTCCCTCAAACTGCACAAACTTCAAACTATAACCCTTCCCACCATTGCCTACGCCCATGACGTTCATTTGACAGTGTCCCACCCCTGCCTCCCTTAGAAACTTACCTCTTTCCCTCCCTCCCCACCAGTGTCGCACCTCGTTTCCTTGTCGGGGATCTGAAAGTGCAGCAGTGCCGGCCACCGGGGTGAAGATTGTAGTGGGACATTAGGTGGTGATGGGAGACTCATTAATTCAGGTCATTTATTTAAATATTTAAATGACGGTCCCGTTGATGAGCGGCTAGGGTGGGGACCGCCACAAGGCCTCACCGCTGCCAGCAATATCGGGCCGGGCCCTGCTGGCGTCAAGGTCTGTGGTGGGCTTCATCCAGGGCCATCTTCATGCCCAAGCCCCCGCCACAGATCCCGATGTCGAGGCCTCTATAGAATCCAGACCACAGTTCTAAAATTCTTCAGGTGGGTCTGCAGATCTTGTCTTCTAAGATGCAGCCACCAATTCCCAACTGACAGCAGTTCCCCTTTAATCCTGAACTCCACAGGTACAGTTTTCACCAAAAGAATGGCATACTTCTGCAGAACCTTCTCAGTTCTGCTCATGACAGACTTGATGGCATGGGTTAACCAGTATTCCCTTTATCTGTGCCCTTCAGTACACTGTATGGCTGGGTCTGGTTAATCTGTTCCTCTAAATAGTAGAAATTGCTCCTAGATCCAGTTTTTCCTTTCTTCAAGCTGCCTGTAAAATGCACCTTCCTGCCGTCTGAGCTTGGATTGCTGTGCCTCCTTTTTATCCAGTTCCAACCAGTCTTAGTTTCCCCCAGAAACCTGAAGTTTTATTTACATTTCTGACAGGGCAGTCTATTCCAAAAAAAAGAAACAATCTTTGCAACCTGGGTCTGTGCATCTAAGAGAACATTGGACAAGCCATCTGTTCAGAGGACAGTTCACACACGCTCCCCAGGGTTATGCAGACCACAGATTCCATGGCAATTAGGTAGAAATTACCATGACTGTATGCCAATATATGTAATTGTACTAACAGAATCTATTGAAACTCACAGCTTCCTCTGTTTATGTTCATTGGAAGATCTTTTAGCATGGTACAAAACATATATTCATTTTTAAAATAATTTTTTTGTTCGTCGCTAACGTAAAATATAACAAGATTAACATTTTAATGATGACAGATCATCAACCTGAAACATTAACTTTGTTTCTCTCTCCACAGATGCTGCCTGACCTGCTGAGCTTTCCAGCATTTTCTGTTTTTAACATTTTAAAGTTCCTTCTCATCATAATGTGGATGTTCAGAATTCTGTAATTTTGCATTAAAAATGGGATGGGAGAAATGCATACTTTGAAATGTAAAAAGGCAGTCAGAACTTCAATAGAAGCAATTATCAGTCTAAGTCAGGTAGCTTTACGTCTAGTTATGATCATTAGAAAGCATTCTATTGCAGACTCTCAGTACTCAGTAATATAGTAATGTATTTTATGCAGGAGGAAACAGTGAAGATAATCTTTGACTTTGGATGATAGTGTGAAGCATCTGATATTGATTCAGCTGTCCAATATACATCTCTCCCAATTTTTGTAGCTGTTCATGTCAATTTCCATTTGAAGTGCCTCCTAAAATATGGAAACATATCAAAACTTCTCTCAAGTCTCTCTTTAGTCTCCTCTTCTCAAGAAAAGCTCCCATGGTACAAGTATATAATAAAAAAAGAACATGCTGGGAACAGCACGAATGTGCTTCTTACAGCTCAACCCTGGAAGTTCTGACATTAACCTTGTGACCCTCTGGTGAAACTTCTCCCACAATGTACGCCTTTTAAAGTAGCGGAACAACAATTAAACACAATATTCTAGATCTGGTCACATTAAGGCCACATAAAATGTTAAAATTTCTCCTTACAAGGTATCGGGCTGATTATGCTGCTGGGCACAATGGAAATGCCAACACCAATCAGGTGACAGGGAAAGAGAATGTTTGGAAACACAGGTAGACTTGTTTTGCGGCATTCTGCAACAAGGCTGTGATTTTTTATTGTGCCGAGGGCATTTGAACTTTTCATAGAATATGGTCATTAAAGGTTTGAAAATTATGAGGTGGTTTTCTTGCACTGCAGTTATTGAATGCATATTATACAAGTGTCAGTTTGGTTTCCATTAGATGACATTGCCAACAGTTTGTGATTCAAACCCCAGTACAGACAGGATTCATTTTATTTTGCATTTTTATTTATCTTTGGCCTTCTACTATTTATAACATTGGCTGTACTGGCCTGGCCAAACCCCATCCCACCCCTCAGACCTCCCAGCTTTCCGATACTGTGCTGGCCCAAAGTTCACGAGCCATAGCTGCCCGTTCATGCTGTGCAGCTCAGTAGCAGCACAACAAGAAGGCCTGGCCCTCAAATTGGACCCAGGCCTGCCACTGAGTGGCTGGCCGCCCAAAGTTAAAATCTAAGGTTAGGTTTTAGGTAGTGGTGTGGTGGTAATGTCACTGAACTACTAAAGCAGAGGACCTGGCTAATGCCCTGGAGATACAGGTTCAAATCCCACCACGGCAGCTGGCAGAATTCAAATTTAATTCATTAATAAAAATCTGGAATTGAAAGCTAGCCTCAGGAATGGTGCCATGAAACTGTCTTCAATTGTCGTAAAAACCCATTCAGTTCACTAATGTTCTTTAGGGAAGGAAATCTGCTGTCTTTACCTGGTCTGGCCTACATGTGACTCCACACCCACAACAGTGTGGTTGACTCTTAACCTCCCTCTGAAATGGCCAGCAAGCCAATCAGCTGTCCAGGGCAATTAGGGGTGGACAACAAATGCTGGCCGAGCCAACAATGCCCCGATCCCGTGAAAGAATTTTTAAAAAGTGATGCTGCATATTCTTTTCATGTCAGCTTTATTCTTTGTCAATATATAGTCCATATCTTCTCAGGAATTTGTCATAAGCAATTTGTAGGTATCTTAATGAAGTAACTATGTTGACATGGTGTCCTTCCATGACGAAAAGCATATGAGATGCTAATATCACTGTGCCAGGCTTGATGTAGATTTGGTGTGTGATTGGCTGCCTGTCTGAAGTAATGCTTTCTGTCTTCTCAAAGCCCATCTCTACTTCTTTCATGCATGATTATTTCTGAAAAGAGTACAACTTACGTTGGCAGAAGACGTCTATATCTACTGGATAATGATGCTCAGTGTGTAGAACAGCAATTAATGTGATGTTCACTCCTGCCAAGGTAGAATATTCTAACCTTGAGGTACTTCTGCTGACAAGTAGATGGGGAAGGTGGCCAAACTGAGCAGATTGACATTTAAAGCTGGCCGAGTGTCAGGCAGCCCTCAAAGCTGAATGTGAAATGAAGCCTGTGTTTATGCTGCTGAGCCACCTGTTTCAGTCTCTTGTATGTATATATGTACCACCTCACTACACCACTTTAAAAACTAGATTCTATTGCATTGAAATACATATCAAAATAATGCGATTTACTTACCTGAAATACCACAGACTTTGTGCTTTTGTAGTTGACATTGTCAAAGCTTTTCATTTGCCAAAGAGGAGCTAGGATACAAAGGAATTAATCTCATATTGTTCAAAGTATTTCAGACACTGTCATGTGTTATCAGCTTCAACAAAGCAAATCTCAACACATACACTTCGCTTTGTTCTGCTGAAGTCTATGGAAACCAATACTGATGATTGCTGTTGTTAAACTTATGCCAAGTTGATACCAAATTATTCATCACATGGCCAAAATATTTAAACTTAAACAAGGAAGGGAGCAAATGTCACCACACTATTTAAGAAGGGAGGGAGAGAGAAAATAGGGAATTACAGACCTGCTAGCCTTACATCAGTTGTTGGGAAAATGTTAGAATCTATTCTAAAGGATGTGATAAATGGACACTTGGATAATAATATGAATATTTCCTGAGTGTTTCCAGCATTTCTTGTTTTTATCTCAGATTTCCAGCATCCGCAGTATTTTGCTTTTAACTTGGATAATAATGATCTGATAGGGCACAGCCAACATGGATTTATGAATGGGAAATCGTGTTTGATGAACCTGTTGGAGTTTTTTGAGGATGTTACTAACAGAATTGATAAAGGGGAGTCAGTGGACGTGGTATACTTGGATTTTCAGAAGGCTTTTGATAAAGTCCCCCACAGGAGGTTGGTTAGCAAAATTAAAGCACATGGGATAAGAGGTAATATACTGGCATAGATTAAGGATTGGTTAACATGCAGAAAACAGAGAGTGGGAATAAATGGGTCATTCTTGCATTGGCAGGCTGTGACGAGTGGGGTACCACAGAGATCAGTGCTTGGGCCCCAGCTGTTCACAATATATATATCAGTGATTTGGATATAGGGACCAAATGTAGTATTTCCAAGTTCGCGAATGACACAAAACTAGGTGGGAATGTGTGTTGTGAGGAAGATGCAAAGCAGCTTCAAGGGGATTTGGATAGACTTAGTGGGCTGAATTTTACCTTAGGCGGACGGGAATACGCCACTAACGTGAAAATCGGTGGCGAGCCCGCTTCCGCCTAGCCCGGGGATCCATCCTGTATTTTACGGATCCCCAGTCTTTAATTGTCCCGAGGCGGGACCTCCACCCACTTGAGGGAGGAGGCCCCGCCTCCGTGAGCTGCCCGCCAATCAGTGGGCCGGCAGCTCTTAGTCCCAGCAGCGCCACCGGGAGCAGTGGCCACTGCTGGGACTGCAGCCCAGCCGACACCAAAGGAGCCTGGAGGGAAGGTAAGTTAAGGTTGCCTCACCAGGGGGATTGGTCCTTCCCTGGTGAGGTTGGAGTGGTCATTTGGGGGGGGGTGGGGGGGGGAAGGGGGCATCTAGGGTCCCGGGGGTGGGTTGGGAGGTGGGGGCGGCCCTCAATCGGGCACCCTGTGCCTGATTGCCATGGCACCCCCCGGGGCGTGGAAAGGCTGGCAGCTATCGCTGGGCAGCCTTTCACGTCCCCAGCACGCCCGCTTGCCATGGGTAAAATACCCATGGAGGTGGGTGAGGGCCCTTAAGCGGCCGTTAAGTGGCCACTTAAGGGCCTTGATTGGCCTCAGGCGGGCAGGCCGTTTCCCACCCCCCCGCCCGAAGCCGTAAACTTGACCGGAGCCTCAATTTTATGCCACCCTCATGCCACCATCCGACCTGCTAGGGTGCTGTAAAATTCAGCCCAGTGAGCAGGCAAGAACGTGACAGATGGAATATAATGTGGAAAATGTGAGGTTATCCACTTTGGTAGGAGGAATAGATGTGCAGAGTATTTCTTAAATGGTAAGAGATTAGAAAATGTAGATGTACAAAGGGGCCTAGGTGTCCTTGTCAATAAGTCACTGAAAGCTAAGATGCAGGTGCAGCAAACAACCAAGAAGGCAAATGGTATGTTAGCCTTTATTGCAAGAGGATTTGAGCACAGTAGTGAAGTATTGCATCAATTGTATAGAACCTTGGTTAGTCCGCACCTGGAGCACTGTGTGCAGTTTTGATCCCTTTACCTGAGGAAGGATATTAATGCCATAGAGGGAGTGCAATGAAGGTTCACCAGACTTGTTCCTGACTTGATTGACAGATTTCTAAATACCAATGACATAGGGGGATATAAGGATAGTGTGGGAATTAGGTATTGAAGTGGATGATCAGCCATGATTGTATTGAATGGCGGGGCAGGCTTGATGGGCTGAATGGCCTACTCCTGCTCCTATGTTCCTATCAAAACATATTACGATTTCAGAGCACTTCTAACATGTGTGTTGTCATTGGTTGTAAAAAATGAAGTTTACATATTCAACACAATTCTGCAAATTGATGACTTTTCTCTAGATCCTGTTAAAATCTGCGTTTCATCTTGGAGTGCCTGTCAATTATAAACACAGTTAGTTTGCACATTTTCCCATCAAGCTTAAAGTGGCTGCCCAGGGGGTTGAGGAACAGCATAATGCCTGGAACTGTGTTTAGGATGAAGAAGATCTGGTCTATACATTACTGCTCTGCATAAGGTGTGGGTCCTGGTGGTGGACCAGGAAGCGGGTACCGTTGCTGCCTGTGACGTGTGGCCAGCCGACCACGATTGTGTGGCAAGTGGCCACTTAACATTCTTATTTTAATTAGTAATGGGTTAAAGGGTTATGGAGAACGGGCAGGAAAGTGGAGTTGAGGCCGAGATGAGATCAGCCATGATCGTATTGAATGACGGAGCAGGCTCAAGGGGCTGAATTGCCTACTCCTGCTCCTAGTTCTTATGTTCTTAACATAATGGAGGCATGGGGCCCATCCAATTACGCAATGGGGGCAGGCTTTGAGATGCTGATTGCGGTGTCAGATAACTGCGGAGCAGATGCTGGCATCGTATTTAAAGCGCTGCCGGCCCTGCTTATACTGCTGCCTTTCAGTGATTTACTGATTCCGGATTGTTGCTGCAGCCGCTGTTAGAACTTCTGGACCACATGCCCCCCAATGCCCAGAGAAGGACACCACAC
Source organism: Heterodontus francisci (assembly GCF_036365525.1). Classification (NCBI taxonomy): domain Eukaryota; kingdom Metazoa; phylum Chordata; class Chondrichthyes; order Heterodontiformes; family Heterodontidae; genus Heterodontus; species Heterodontus francisci. The sequence goes on along the minus strand of NC_090373.1, from coordinate 62,112,816 downwards.
TATGGCTGAGGCAAGACAGCAGGTGGCCCCACGCATTTGGCAATGCCTCCCTGGAGATTCTCCTCCAGGCTGCAAGGAAAAGGCGGGAGGTTCTCTTCCCCAGGGATGGCAAGAGGAGATCCTCCCACCTTACCAGAGGAGGTCAGCAGCCGTGGAGTCACCCATGCAACAAGGTCTAGTACAGAGAGTCAATGACCTCTTTCAATCTGCCAAGGTGAGTGCTCCAAACCTCTCCTTTTTGTTTGTTTTGTGTGGCTACATGGGAGGCAGCGCGACAAGGGCAGGGAGGCACCACGAAGGCACTGGCAAAGGGGTTTGGCATCGTCACGTCCTACCAGCTGCATGGCTGCATCTCGGCAACAGGACACTTTCTCTCAAAGCTCACCCCCATTACATCCCCTAAGAGCAGAGGTGGGGAAAAGCCACTTAGGAAACCCCAACAACAGACGAGGGGCAGCCACTATCAGCACTGTTCGCTCACTGTTCCTCTCTTTCCACCTGCAGGACATGAAGGCCCATAACAACAGGGAGACCTCAAGGACAGGTAGAGGAATAGCCGATATCCGGCCTCTTTGCACAGCTGAGGAGGTGGCACTGGAGTGAGTAGGGACCTAGGGCGACTGCTCAATAGCAGATGGTGAGACTGGAGTCTCTGCACAAGAGAGTGAGGATTGTCTTCATTCAATATCCACCACAGTTTTGGACTTCCACATCGTGCATGGTTGGCATGACAAGATCTGCACAGCCTAATCCTCAGATGTTGTGTTCTGTCATGCAGGTCATCGTCCACAGAAAGCTCCAACTGAAGGAGGACACCCATCAACCGTTGAGGAGCAGCAGTCACAGGATGAATCATCACATGATTCTCCTGCACCTTTCACTAGCACAGATACTTTCACCTCTGTGGGTTTGTGTTCAGTCTTAGAATCATGGTCACAAGCTGGTGAGAACACACCCGTACGCACCCGAGCAGCTGGCTGAGGCCGAGACAGCCGAGGCCACTGACAGTTGGAGAGCTGCGGGTGGCCAGGCCCATGCTGAGCCCCAGGCTGATGATAAGCCTCTGGTATCGACAGCGCAAGGCATGCTGGAGTTACAGAGAAAGGTAAAGCAAAATATGCTGGAGATGCCACTGGCAATGCGCAGCCATGAGTGGATGATGGCAAGTCAAGGGAAGAAACAGGAGTCTGGAGACTTCACCCGCTCTTGGACCTTCTCTGGTGAGCAGGGAGGTTGAAGCGAACCTTTAAAGGGAGGAGGAGAGGCTGCCATCTACATCTGGGGGCTCCTCTCAGGCTACTCTGAGTGTGGACAGCGGCTCCTTAGCCCCTCCACCAGTGAGCCCAGCTCCAGTAGCCGTGACACCTGAGGAGAGTAGTGTACCTGGACAGGAAACCCTCAGCCAGCTGGGGCCCTCCAGGCCTCAGGCACCCAGAGGACAACCGCCGAAATCATCCCAGGCTAAGGGGCAGCCTGATCAACAGCCTACCTACAGATCAGCTGCTAGGCAGGGGTCACACCTCGTAAAAGCATTCGTAAACGTATTAAGTAAAGCACCTAGAAACACTTGGGGTTTCATGGGTGTTTTAAATTTACCATTTATATTATTTTATAAACTTTTGTAATTGTTACAACTCACATACATTGTTGAGAAATGCTCATTCTTTCAACCTTTAATTGTAAGGTGCTGCCTTCATCCTTGCTCCCTCATTATGCTGCCAGGGTAGGCACAGGCCGTCTTTGGTAAGCGGCTCAGATGTGCCAGAGCACATGGTTAAGCTAGGCGCTAGGCATGGAATCCAGATAGAAAGGCGACAACAGATTGAATCCATTGAGGTCTTGTGTTCATTTTGAGAGGCCATCATGGTGGCAGGAAACAGTTAAGTATGAGATTGTCTCTTGCCTCCCTTACCCGTCTCTTAATGTACCAGGCCTCCTGATGAAGGGGTTCAATATCCTGTACTGTTTGCTCATTAACCTCCTCCACATCCTCGTCAGATGAGGACTGGTGATCAATCATGGCCTCTGCAGTGCTAGATTGTGGTCTGCTGTGCTCTGCACAATGATATGAGATCCTCACTGGAGCATACTGCAGGGCTCCACGGGATCGATTGAGGCACCAGAATTGCATCTTCAGCAGCCCAATGGCTTGCTCAATCATCATTCGGGTGGAGTTGTGTCAAGTGTTGTACCTTTCCTCTGCTTCATTGCAAGGGTTGCTCACAAGCATCAGTAGCCATGTCTTCAATGCAATCCATCCCTGAAGGCAAGTGGGGGGCCTGAAAAGCTGTGGCACTTGGAACTGTCGAAGTATGTAGACATCATGGCTGCTTCCCGGAAAGCGGGCACACACCTGCAGGAAACGCTTTTGGTGGTCACAGACCAGTTGAATGTTGATGGAATGAAAGCCCTTCCTGTCGATGAAGGCAGCTGGCTATTCTGTGGGAGCCTTGATGGCCACACGCGTGCAATCTATCATACCCTGCACCTAGAGGAATACAGTGATGGCCCCAAAGCTGATGACCCTCTCTGCCTGACTGTCATGGTTGGTCCATTAATGCATATAGTCGCTGGTCCTCTTGTACAGGGCATTGGTCACCTCCTTGATGCAGCTGCTGCCTGGGAGACCCCACACATGTGCCCATTGGATTCCTGGAAAGAGCCAGACACACAAAAGTTGAGTGCCACAGTGATCTTCAGGGCCACAGACATAGGGTGACCACCGAATCCCGACCACCAAGTCGTAACTTGCCCTGCAGCAGGGCACATAAGTCAGTGACAGCCTCCCTGGGGAGCCATAGGCTTCGCTCACAATGCCGACTGTACATTTGGAGCTATCTGACTGGAGTGCGGTACACTCTCTGGCGCAGGTGGGCCCTTCTTAGCATGGCCGGCTGCTATCGTTCTCATTGTGGAGCTTCATGGGCAGGTGCAGCTGCCTCCTGGCCCTTCCTCAGAGGCGTTGCATCATGTCACGGGGGTACAAAAGATAGGGTGTATGAGACCTATGCCAGCTCATCATTAGCCCTCCAGAGTGCTGTCCTTGCAGAGACGAATTTGCCTTGACATCTTTCCCTTTGCTATCCCCTCAGAATACACACTAATGGCCCTCAGTGCCCAGCCTTGCAGAGAGCCCAGCACCCAGTACTATGACCACCTGGCACTGTAGAGGCAGGAACCCTCACAACATTTAAGAAGTATTTATCTGAGCACTTGAAACGCCATAGCATACAAGGTTACAGGCCAAGTGCTGGAAAATGGGATTAGGATAGGTGCTTGATGGCCGGCACAGACACGATAGGCCAAAGGGCCTGTTTCTGTGCCGTATAACTCTATGATTCTATGACATCTACATAAAGATGTTCAAATGTTCATGAGCTCACCTGTCATTACTGACAGGCTACGGCATGCTTTTAATGAAACTGGAAATGGTTAAAGTGGCGGATGGCATTATAAGAATTGCAGATGTAGGTGGTTAGGGATTGACCAAAGGGAGAAAAAAATGGAGTCAAGAATAGGAGGAAATAAGTTTCTTGGGGCAGGAGCAGGCTGAAATGATAGATCTACCAGGACAGTCTATTTGTGAATTTTGGTGAGGAAGCAGAAGTGGACTGTGCAGTGTTAATGGACTAGGAAGTTGCAGACCATGGAAGGAAGATCTCTAGAGCAGATTAAGCCAGTGGCAGTCTGGATGATGATGGCCTGGTGTTCAGTAGGTGGGGTCAAAATCCACAGAAGGGTAGGAGGAGTTAGGTGAAGGTCCTTAAGGCACAAACAACAGTGCCTCCCTTGTCAGGAGGTTTGATGAAGATGTCAGATTTGGACCCGTCAACCTGTTCCACATTTACTAACTAATGCCTGGTACATACAGAATTCTACAACTTTTTTATTGCTCAACATGCACTTCTGTATTTCAGCAGGTAACATGTAGAAGCTTCAGCTTAAAACTGACACCAATGCCATGCGCATATCTTCAAAAGGATTCTATGCATAAAATTGTGTTAACACAGCGCACCATATTGTGCATGGCCATTTATTGGCATAAGGGATGGTCTCATGCCTACCATTAATAACCCATCTATTTTGGGAAATGCACCACTGGTCGGCAGCCATGCAATGCTGCATTTGCTGCAAGTGCAGATGAACCCCATCCTGGCCTGGAAGGAGTTAGAGGTAAAAATAAAGTTGTAAGATGACCTTCATTGCTTCTGGTCAAGCTACCCCTATGGTGTTGGCTTACCTCAGGTATCCTTGCAGCAGATAGCACTGATCTGTCCCTGAACCTCCTTATGATTCAATACTAGTTGGTAAGGAAAGGGACTGATTGTATTTGAAATGACTAGATACATTTTAAAGCTACTTCCTGCAGCCCTGACTGGCCAATAAGGCTGGCTTTGAATCCCCTATATACTATTGGCAATTTTTCTAAATATATAAAAAATTAAAACTTTAAAAAAAATCTCACTAATAATTGCTTGCTTCTATTGGGGAAAAATGCTTTGAAATATAAAGTCAAACAACTAATTTCAAAATGACAAACAGAAAGTAGTTTTGTATGAAGTTGAGCATACGTTCCTTTTTTTGTACATGAAATTATGTCCACGCTTATTACTGATTCCAAAATATTGGATACTTAAAGTTCAAAAGTTAAAAATTTTCTGGGAATGCAAGCAGCACTTTCATATTAAATACTTACTGTCATGGGAGTGTGAGCTGTGAGGAGGATGCAGAGAAGCTCCAGTGTGATTTGGACAGGTTGAGTGAGTGGGCAAATACATGGCAGATGCAGTATAATGTGGATAAATGTGAGGTTATCCACTTTGGTGGCAAAAACAGAAAGGAAGATTATCTGAATTGTGATAGACTGGGAAAGGGGGAGGTGCAGCGACACCTGGGTGTCCTCGTGCACCAGTCGCTGAAGGTAAGCATGCAGGTGCAGCAAGCAGTTAAGGCGGCAAATGGTATGTTGGCCTTCAGAGTGAAAGGATTCGAATACAGGAGCAAGGATGTCTTGCTGCAATTATACAGGGCCTTGGTGAGACCACATCTGTATTGTGTGCAGTTTTGGTCCCCTTATCTGAGGAAGGACGTTCTTGCTGTGGACGGAGTGCAGCGAAGGTTCACCAGACTGATTCCTGGGATTGCAGGACTGATGTATGAAGAGAGATTGAGTCGATCAGGCTTGTATTCACTAGAGTTTAGAAGAATGAGAGGGGATCTCATAGAAACCTACAAAATTCTAACAGGACTGGACAGACTTGATGCAGGAAGGATGTTCCCGATGGCGAGGCAGTCCAGGACCAGGGGTCACAATCTAAGGATAAAGGGTAAGCCATTTAGGATTGAGATAAAGAGGGATTTCTTCACCCAGAAAGTGGTGAACCTGTGGAATTCTCTACCACAGAAAGCAATTGAGGCCAAATCATTAAATATATTCGAGAAAGAGTTAGATATAGTTCTTAGGGCTAAAGGAATCAAGGGATACGGGGAGAAAGCAGGAACAGGGTACTGAGTTTGGATGATCAGCCATGATCGTATTGAATGGCGGTGCAGCCTTGAAGGGCCGAATGGCCTACTCCTGCTCCTATTTTCTATGTTTCTATAAGCACCATTTATCACTATTTCAGAGGTACCAGCTTTTTTGAGTACTGTAACAGCAATTTTTGATGCTGTTGGAAAACTTTTGCAAGTTTTCCCAGTTTGACATATATGGGCAATTACAATTAGGGAGTCAACCTAAGCGTAAAATAACTTCGCAAACTTTTACATGGTACACGAACATTGGGAATTTTTTCCCCCTATTTAAATAAACATCTGATTAGACAGAACCAGAATCATTTTCAGAGCTGGGATTAAAATGGCATGTTTTATGCTATTTCATTTTCAAACCTGGGTAATAGTTGAAAATACTTCATGCCAACAGGTTTCACAAACCATTTGGTTTTAATAGTCAAGAAATGCCAAACATTTCACAGTTTCTTTACTAACATTTTTGTACAAGTGTATTGAGAAACCATGTAGCAAAGGTAAATAGTGGGCAAAGTACAATCATTTTAAATTATATACCAAACCCTATATAACCATGGAAACACAAACAGTTTTGTTCAATCACAACTAAATTTCAAAAACATTAATTACAAACAATACAGTTCATTTGCACACTTAAGGTTTTAAAATTACAATGTATGGACTTTTGCACATACCCACAGAGCTGGAAACTGTAAACGCAATAAAAGAAATTTCAAGCTTTTGTCCATAATTTGAAAACAAAAAGAATTTTCCAAAGATATGATGATTTTCTCATTGCTATGATAGCTTATATCCTTATTAATTACAAGTAACTTTGCAGAAAATTTCCAAAAAGGACTTGTTGGGCCAATCTAGGTTATGAAATACAACCTTGAAAAGCTCTGAAATAAAAGAAAACATGCTTCTCGGTTTCTTTTGTGCATGAACAAGAATATTCCAATTCGCTGTAAACTAACCGACTTGGTTTATTTTTCCTGTTGTCTGTCAGCATTTGTTTGAGCTGATTAGTTTTAATGTGATTTCCAGCTCACTGGTGAAATGTTAGTTTGCCACTTTAAAGATCAACCACACGTCTCAAAGTTGCAATATACTACGAAGAAATGTCAATTACAGCTTAGAGTTGAATATTATTTTAACTACTAACCTACACATCACTAATAACAAGAAAACACAATTGTTCTAAAATTTTATTTCAATGTCTGTATATATTCCCTTTACTGGGCTATTTAATGGGCACTTTAATGTTGCAGTGTTCATGTAGCTGAGCCTTAGGAAGCCGAAAAGTACCTCAGTGTCTTTTGTTCATTTTGGAACTCCAAACATCATGGAGGTAAATTTGGTTTTTGCCAGAAGCATGAAACAGGCTCGGCAAATCAGCGGCTCAATTTTCTTTTCCATTCAAGTCAATTGCGTTCAATTTGGACACGGCACTTTAGGAAGGATGTCAAGGCCATGGAGAGGGTGGAAAAGAGATTGATCAGATACCAAGGATGGGGCTTTCAGTTATGTGGAGAGACGGGATTGTTCTCCTTAGAGCTGAGGAGGTTGAGGTGAAATTTAATACAGGTGTTCAAAATTATGATGGATTTTAATTTTTCCACTGGTGGGTGGGTCAGTACCAGTAATTACTGAATCTGCAGATGTAAAATAATTGGCAAAAGGGGGAAATGGAGATTTTTTTTTTAACATAGCAAGATCTGGAATGCACTGTCTGATGGAAGCAGATTCAATCGTAACTTCCAAAAGGGAATTGGATATGAACTTGAAAAGGAAAAATTTGCAAGGCTAAGGAGAAACAGCAGGGGATGGGGTTAATTAACTCTTTCAAAGACCCAGCACTGGCATGATGGGCTGAATGGCCTTCTTCTGTGCTGTAAGATTCTATGAAAAGAAAATTGAACAGCCTCTTATTAAGTTTGTCATATAACTTAGTATCAGCAATCATTAACTACACATTACCTAAAATAACGTAAATTTAGTTCATCAGTTTGTATATATTAACTGGCCTGAAATCTGCACCAGATTTTTTTGATCCCACATTTCAGCATTATGCTTTGGAAATACTAGTTACCAGTTATCGACTTTGTTAAGATTTAGTACTTGACAGACTTTGTAATATATAATTTCAATTACTTCCACAGAAGCATGGATAATTGCCAATAAAGTACAAATACAAAATAAGCTTCTTACAAATTTCCAGTGTCAAATATTAAAGTACCAAACAGCACAAGGTCCATTTTACTGTCTGAAAGTCCTAACGAAGGAAATTATCACATAAATAATGTAGAACAAAAAGTTTCTACTCTAATGTTTAGTAAAAGACTATGAAACCCTGGAAAAATAATTTTAGAAGCAATTGGAAAACACTCAATCTTCTATTATGCCTACAGTACAAAAATATAAATGGTTTGTGAAACTGTTCAGACAAAATATCGCACTGTAAAAGAGAACCTGCCAAATTAAACAACACTAAATCTGGTTCTTGTAGGTTACAGTATGGTTACACAATGCATATTCAGGGTCTTCATGATTCAGTTGACAAAATAAAATACATGAAAAGATACCCAGAAAGTGTCCCAAGATCATGTACATTAAATGGTCAGAAACTGTCCCCTGAATGCAAATTACTGGATATGATTCAAACAATGTAATAATTAAATAACCTAAACGAAAATATTAAGAACTGTTCACATTCTGTAAATCACAAATAATAGACAAATGGAATCAGGTATATCTTTGTACTGAGTGCTTCAAAAAGGTGGATTAGATGCACAGATTGTGGGGGAGAGGAGGAAGAATCTGAAAGTCCTCATACTTCTCTGGTCTAAAGCTTTTACTCAATGAACACCTTGAGGGGTTATTTTAAGCCACTTAAACTGGCAGGGATGGGGCAGGACCTGCCCAGAAATCATGGTGCACTTATGCTGCCATGTGCCCGCCCTATTGCCATTTTCTTGGGGATCTCCACATTAGCAGTCCAGGTGTCCACCTGTTTCAGGATGGAGCCTCAGTCAAATCTGCTAATCGGGGACCTATGATATACATAGGATCCAAACACAATTATTACGTACCAATATGTGCAATGTGCCACATGCTCCACTCATTGGTACCAAACATTGAACGGGCTATTAAGTGGCCCTTAAAGGGATTGATGCAAGTGGCCAGGGAATTTTTATTTTTATGGGAGTGAGTACGATGGCCCTTAAAAAACCTCTGGCACACTGCCACTGACCCCTCCCCTGAAGATGAGACTTTGGCTTGGTCAGAGATGCCAGAAATTCCCACCTCTCCCAGCAAGCTACTTGTGATCACTGGCACAGTACTCGCAGTTCATTGGTCTAATGTAAATGAGGCCCAGCTCTCAAGATGGCTTGGACCACTCAGCAGATACATTGATCGGATGGCGTGCACTGCCCACTACTCACCTGAAATTCACTCAAACTTAAAATTGACAAATTTGGTGTTCGAGCACGAAGAGAAGTCTCACTTCTTGTGCCAATGTAACCAGTATTAGAACAATACGTTTGATATATAAAGTTAAGCACAAGTAAGTTGTTATTATAACCCTATTAATAACCATAATAAAAACATGTTTAGTGATGTTAAAGAAGTGCTGACATATTAAAGTTATAATCAAGGACTATGTTCTTCTGCATGAGAGAAAGGAGAATGGATGGGGCAGGGGAAAAGTGGGATGGAGAGATGGGAATTGTGGGGAGGGAGAGATGGGAAAAGGAAGGGGATGAGAAGCGTGGGAGGAGATGGGAACAGAGACACGGCCAGGCTCTCTCAGTTTTTTGCAAGTTTGGGTGATTAGGCACATAGTTATGGTCTACGGATGTGAATATAGCTGTCAGTCTTGTCAAGAAAGCAGTGATTGTTAAATAAGATAGGATACAACAGCAGATAGGACCAGAATCGTCAGCAAGGTCATATGATATGAACTATGATGCAGGAAATCATTCACTATGATACAGAATAACAACATAACCGCATTATATTAAGATAGAAAGTGGGATATCAAAAATAAACTAATTAGGGTAATGCTGAAATTCATTCAATTTCCTCTTAGTACGAGCTTGCTTTCTATACTTGGAATTGCACACAGTTTAAATGGGTTTGTGATGCTGTGCAGCATAATACATTGTTCAACAGAATGCAAAATAAAAGGATAATTTTTTAAAAATGGTAGCATGTGCACACACATCATGGGATTTTGACATCAGTCTATAATTTCTAAATTTCCTTAACTGAGTAATGGAATCCCACATGCAATCAGGAGTAAAATGGTCATAGTGTGTAGCAAGAATATATGGAGAAAAGCACTTATTTAACTAGTTGATGTCCCATGGTGTTGCTTACGGAGAGTCAAAACCTGATGCATAAGAAAAGATTGGAGGGCAAGGGGGATAATTGGATCAACGCAGGAGAAGTGGAGGAGAGGGTGAGAAGATTTGGTGGGGAAGATTTAATGAGAATGGGGAGGTGGAGAGGAGGGTAAGAGGAAGACAAGCGGAAGATGGGTTGTGGATGGAGAGCACAAGAGGGATAGAGAAAGAAATGAATGCTGGACCTTTTAACATGACTATGTTTTAAAAATTGTGATTTTAAACATTCAAGATGGAGTCCGGAAGGTCAGGTGACCTCACCTCCACTCTGCGAAAGGTTATTGGGACAACAGAGAACACGGATCAAAGACTTTCTTCTGAAAAACAGAGACTGCAGGGCTAACACCTGAAGAACAATGGGTTTTGTCGTCCCAGACTTTCAGGTCATTAAACAAGGAGTCAGTGATTCAGAAGATGTAAATGTATCAAGCAGCTGTTAGCACCTGGGAACAATGGAAAGACCCAAGTGTCTTTCTGAAACTAGATTTCTGGACTCTGAATTTTTGGAACAATACAATAAGCTATTGACTTCTGAGTCCAAATAAATTTAACGGACTTTCTGAAGGCAAACAGGCTGTAAGAGAAGAAACCAACGGTTGAGGCCTGAAGGAGGCTGGAAGAAGGGAACTCAGCGGTTGCAGCCTCACAACAGGCTGGAAGAGAAGAAACCAATGGTTGTGGCCTCAAGAGAGATAAAGAGGGGACAAGTGCTCTCAGCTACAAAGACTTGAATCTGTTATGAAAGTCCAAGCTTGCAGAGGACAGGATCACCAAGAAATGCTTTATTCACGGTTGTTCAAGTCAAAAGTGCTTAGAGAACGGAGCAGAGAGGACACTGATTTTTGAAAAGGTCTGGGAGATCTAACCCATTGCAACTGGGAGGAGTTTGGGACTTCCAACAGCAAAAGAGTTTGTCATCAGAAAGGACAATGTAACGTATAAGTGTGGTGTGAAGTTTTCAAGTATTTTTAATAAGTAAAGAAAACATATTTCTTTGCAATTTGGGGTATCAGCTACTTACAAAGTACTGTTCAGTTAATTGGGGACTTTGTTTAGTTGTTATAATAACGTGAAAAGTGAAATCTTATCTTGTAATCCTTGAAGTTGGTCTGGGGGCTCATATCGCATATTTTTCACGTTAGCGATTTCACTGAGGTTGTAACAGGGTCATGTTAGCACTGTGAAGGGTGGGTTTTAGGGGCCACAATATACTGGCAGAAGGGAGAGGGGTTTAAGGAGACATATTTGCTGCCAGTTGGGAAGGATCAGGCCTAGAGAGGGAGGGTTTAGTGGCACAGTGCAGTACTTCTGGCTCAATGTCTATCAAGGTTTATGACCAGCTTTGGCACACTGAAGTGGTTTTTCATTCAAATAATTAGGAATTGGATTTTCTTTCACACCACTGAGTGATAGTAACTTGTGGGCGTATGTGTCAGGTTCCACTTGAGGTTTGTAGCCTCATTGGCTAATAAGGCAGAACTATGAGAAAAAAACCTGTCATAAGCAGGAGACTATGGAGATGGGAAATCTGGGAGACACCACAAACAAGCAGTGTATGCCAGTAATGGAGTCAGATTGGAATATTGGATTAAGGTCGGGAAGCAGAGTACTGCAGGTCAGGCCACTCTGGGATGATGTATAGAAATGGAGAAGTTTCCATTACCGGTGGGTGGGGCTTGTTTCCTTGATCAGAGAGAATTAGGTTTGAAGTTCAGCAAATTAGATTGCCATTTAGCTATTGTGACATTTTGTTCAGCAACAACAATTAAGGAAATAAAAGGAACTCTCATCCATCCTCACATTGGGATCCTGTGATAAGGTCTACAACATTCCCATGCTGCTACCTAGAGTCTTTATACTGGAACTGCATGCTGACTCTCAGGGCCAGAACACCAGGACACAGCAACACTCAGAAGCTTTACAACTTGTGTTCCATGAAAGGATTTTAATGCTCTAAATGCCAATCACAGAAATACCTACAGACATAAATGGTATTGCAGGAACATTAAATGGGTTTTCCTATTGACAAAGATAGACATGGGAGTTTTAAAAAGCCAATGTTATGACCCACACAGGATTTTTAATAAATAGGGAAAACACATTAACACTTGTTGTTAAGAGTGGTGGCGATGTAAAGTTATGGTTATGAGTATTTCTACTGTCAAATCTTATCCTAACCATCTTTTAAAGACTCTTGCTTTTGTTTGTCTAAGCAGTGATTCTTTTCCTTTCTGGACATTGAAGTGCTTTTTATTTAATGTTATGAGTATCAGGGGGGTTGAGACATTAGGGTCCATCAATCATGCTCTTATCACTCCTCGTTTTCAAGTTAGTCACATGAATGTGAACTGCTTGAGAAATACTATGTGCCTCTAAAGGATCTTTTGTTCAATCTTGACTTTTCGTTGGTCAACAAAAAAAACACATACACAAACTTTAGCAGTATCAGTTCAAAATTACCAAACCTTCATGGTGGAATTTTATTTTGTAACACTTGGAAAGGTGTGTAAATTTATAAATAAAATAGAAAAATAATTTTGTAAAAGTTAATGATTTGGCAAATTGCAATGTTTAAAAATGTCTCGTCAATGAACTTAGACCCTTGCAGTAAAAAAAAGTAGGAATTCAGTATTTTCTGTGAAATATGGACTTCAACCCCATAGATATTGAACAAAAGCTTCAAACTGCACCTTCTTCATGGATATTTTAGTCGACTTTTCAGTCTTTAAATGCTCACTTTTTAAAAAAAAAAAGATTTTTTTTTCTTTTATTGACGTTATTTATTTTTGTTCTGAAAATGTAAACCAAACCCCTTTTGTCTCTGTGGCAAAATATTAATGTTTATCCTGCTGGCACTTGCCAAGTAAATTATGCCCAATCGCCATTGAAATTGTGCATCGGAATGGCCACTTGGAATCATAGAATTCTGTCTGAATATTGTTGAATTAAGTTATTAAATAATTGTTTTTGCAGGCTCTTATTTACACTGGATACTGCTCTGTGTAATATTTGTTTATTTAATTAATTTTACAAAGTTTTATAGATAGAAACAAGACCAGCTATGTGCAAGCCTGAAAACCAAGGAAGCTATACAGAGCAGGATAGTACCAGCTTTGATTTCTAAACTGTGCTGTTAGCTGAACTCATCTAAAGGTGGCATTATGGGTACGACGACTGGCTGAGGAAGATGAAAAATCATCTGGAGTTCCCACTCCTGACCACTATCCAGCAACACTTGCTACAAATCATGTGTCTGTGGCTATCGTGCAAGAAAAGCATAGGACTTGCCTGCACACACCTCAAAGTTTAATAGGCTGCCAAAAACTTAGTGACACATGAAAAATGGATAAGACACTAGACAGCTGTGGCACCCCTGGAAACAAACCCAGCCATGAGCTAGTAGCTCAGGAAAGGAATCAGGGAAAAAAAGTAAGAAAATTGGAAATAAAATCTGAATCAAATATCAAAGTAAGGTATGATTCATTTAAATAAAATTAATAAAGGCCAAGAGCTCATATAGGAAGCAAAACTTTGCACCAGTGCCTCCTTTATTATCAACCAAGAATCCTATGCTGGCATTAGCCATTATATTTCTACTTCAAATGTATGGTATGTAGAGATTTCTAGGCTAGTGGAGTGATGCTGAACCAAAACAAATATTCTCATATAGAAATTCCAGTAAGTATTACATAGTTATGTTCAAGTTATTTATAAAAATTTGACAGGTACAATACTTAATAATTTTTTTAGAATCAAAGATGTAAGTGGTTTAAAAAAAGTCAAATGGCTGGAATGGCAAAGGTTAGAGACATTGGAGAAATGCACCGGAGATCCACACACAAGAAAAATTCTCACTTCACTGCTTCCTCAAGGATGAGAAAATAGAGCCTACCACTCTGCCAGGTACTCATCAAATGAATTTAAGAGTATCTGTAGCTATAACTACAGATTAGAAGAAAATATGAGCTTGGATTTTGACTCCCAGTGGGAGCTTTGCAGGCAGTGGGGGAAGGGGGGGGGGATGGAAAACCCATACGTCCCCTCAGAGTGTGAGAGCCTAGGAAAAGGCATGGAATAGAAAGGATGCTAGGTTAAATTGACAACGATCTGGAACACAAGAGGTAAATATTCTACTGCTACTTTATCCAATTGCCCGCCCTGCTCTGGTCAGTCGGGCAGGGTTAAAATCAGGACTTCAAATAGTGCTCATATTCTATGCACTAGGTAACCCTTTAAGCAATACATGACCATTTTATCATTTAGTAGCAATTAGCATTTATACTCCTGAACATGCACATTAATGTTTTGATAATTACTGGCTTGGATATAAAATAGGATAAAAAGATGTTCAACCCCTATGGCCTGACACTAGTCCTTCCAATGTTGTGTTGTGGTGTAAAAAGATATTTAGATCTTACATACAATGCTCAGAAAGTATTCAAATTGTATACATGTCCTTCAGGTGATCAGGGAATTGCACACAAATTATGCAACACGTTCTTAAACAGTGATCTAAAGCCCTTTACCCTAAAAACTATATTTCTGTCATTTGCATTATTTTCCATTTGGATGGAAAAGATTTCCTAACAGCTTTATATTAGAAAATCTTTATATTAGAAAATCTGTTAGCTTTTAGTGTGACTCCTTGATTTTTCTTGTTTAAAACTTCCCAAATATTGGCAATATTAACTCCTCAGTACAGAAATGCTGCAGTCCTCAAAGTAAAAAAAAAATTAAAAACAAGATTTAGAACATTTTTGTGTTAATTCTACTACGGGTGAACATGTTGATCAGTTTAGGCCTTAGATTCAGATCATCTGAAATCTCATTTCCCTGAACTGAGATCATGGAAAAATAAAATAACAAGTGCAAATGGAGATATATTTCCAACCACACCCAGCAACACCCCAACCCCTCCAACCACACCCAGCAACACCCCAACCCCTCCAACCACACCCAGCAACACCCCAACCCCTCCAACCACCCAGCAATTTTAAGGAACAATTCTTAGACAGTATAAGCACAATGCTATATTTCATCCTCCTAGACTGATAGCCCCAATCCATGGCCAATTGAGCCCATGACATACAATACCTTCAAAGTATGTCAACAAACTCAATGTACCAACGTATAATCCTAGAAGGACCATGAAAAGATACAATGGATTAACCTAATGGCCGGGATTTTATGAGACCCTGAGGCGGGATTGGAGGTGGTGGGGGGAAGCCCACAGAGTATTGTGACGGGTGGCGGGGGCCGGAGGGCCCATTGCCTTGCGTTCTCCTGGGCAGCAGGATAGGCTGACATCAGCCTTCCTGCCCAGAGGTCAACTGAGGCCCTTGTGACCTATTAGTGGCCAATTAAGGGCCTCTTCCCCCCACTGCTGGGATTTTACCAGCCGTGGACGGTGATGGGGGGGAATCTCCACCATGTGGGGAGGTCACCTTGTAACATGAGGAGCCCTCCCTAGGGGCTTGGGTGGGGTGGGGGTGTGGGGGACTCTCCTCTGTGGGCAATCTGTGGCCCATGGAGGATACCCGCCAGGAACCACTTCAACCCCCAGCACCCCCTTCCTCCTGGACTGCACTACCAGTCCTTCGCCCTTCCCTCGCTGGAGCCTTCCAGACTGGCCCCAGCGACCCTGCCTCACTTACCTCTGGTCCGGGATTCCAGCGTTGGGTCTGGGTCTGAGGCCTCTGTAGTACCAGCAGTGGCCACCGCTCCTGGTGGCGCTGGCAATGCTGCTGAGCTGCAGGCCCTCTGATTGGCCTGCAGGTCATGGAGACATGATCCCTGTCTTTAAAAGGACAGGGATCCCAGATTGTGAAACTTTGATGGAAATAGACCAGAGGATCACTCCAGGTGGGGTGGAAAAAGGCCGAGACGGGGCTGTCTTGCCTTTTCGGTGCAGTGCTGGGAGCCCTGCCTCCTACACAAAATCCAGCCTAATATGTCAGTGTCTATATATAACCTCAATCCTTAATCCAAAGGAAAGCATTAAATTTTGGAAACAGAATAGGTCTTTCAGTCCTCAAAGGATTGAGAGCCCAATGCTACTCACCACGTCAACACTTTCGTAATGCCTGATTATGAATCGGCCCATTACCTGCAGGGGCTACTTAAAAGTTCAATCCCACGTTATTCTTCTCACAGTTCAAAGGTTCTAAAGTGCAGATTTGCCATCAACTACCACAGTATCTAGTGAGGAGGGTACACTTCCTGATTTCTTTCAGAACAGCAGAGTGGTGATTTCAACCAGGACATTTCAAACTGGATATAATACAAAATCATTTACTCTAAACTACACAAAACATTGAAGCTTACACTTCTGTCTATTATTCAGACAAGTAAAGACATTTCAAAAACTCTATTTTTAAAACATATGTTAAGGCAGTGCATAAAATTGATGAATGTTTACAGGAAATTGTACTTGATACAGATAAGTCATTATATCTGATTAATTTGGTACATTCTATTCAGTTTTTTAAATACTGTTTTCAAAATTGCAATATGGCTCAAAGAAAATTCTGCGTTACTTATGGAGTGCTTGTTTTTGCTGTGTGCTACTGGGGAATTCTCATGCCTCAGACATGTCGTCCTGTCAGAAAAAAGAGTGGCTTGTCCTCTTGGGAGTTAGCTGTCTGGAATTCATCTCTTAACCTGAACTGCCACTCATCTTCCAGCTCCAGTCTTACAACAGTCTGGCGAAGAGAACTACGATCTTGACAAATTACACACAGCGTGGCACCTAAACAAATGAATTTGTAAAGTCAATATAGGCAATCTTTTTTCATAATATGTTAGTTTAAAAAAGAACATTACCCAAAGTGGTGTCCATTACAAAGGTAGTGGAGACAAATATATTCAAAAAGCTTCAGGAAATGTAAAATATTATGTACAATATATCAATCCATTCTTTCAAGGACAACATGAAATTTCAATATTTTAAACCAACGCTGTCTTAGTAAAATGAAACATTTCTTGCATCTAAATATTACAAATCATGTTCGGGGGAGAATAGACCTTGTTACCAATAATGATTTCCATTAAAATTCTATTTATCTTCGCTGGAGCAAAATCCTAGAACTTCCTCCCTAACAGCACTGTGGGTGTACCTGCACCAGATGGACTGCAGCAGTTCAAGAAGTCAGCTCACTACCACCTTCTCAAGGGCAATTAGGAAGGGGCAACAAATGGGTCTTACCAGTGACACCCACATCCCATAAAATGAAGAAAAAAAGAGAAAAACACCATTGTTGTTCGTAAGCCCCTTTATTTCCCAAATGGCTTACAGTTAAATGCAACGTGCAATAGGGTACTGTGCCATAGAGACCAGAAGGTCTTGTGTTTAAGTCTAGTCTGTTCTAGTCTCAGGCAACACAGCAGTAGATGTTGCAATTGACTCAGACTCCTGGGCAAAGAAAGGATGTACCTTATGCCACATGTGACAATGACAGATAATATCACCACACTATATTTCCAGTTACTTTAAAAGTTTAACTAAATGCATAAACTGAATCAAACAGGATAATTAGAACGCACATTAATTCTAGCTTCATTGAAACTAATCCTCAAAAGTATTTTAATGCACTTTTGAACTACTTCTAACCTCTTTTCCCAATTACTATACCTCACTAATGCCTGCAAATGATTAATATCCAACGTGGGGCATTAATCATAACTCACTTGTGACTTAGTTGCCTGAGTGTAATCAGGTAGATCTTCTCATTGCGGGTGATTCAGATCTCACTGGCCTTCACAGTGTATCCTCCATTTACCTTCCACATGGTCAGTTACAGTAGGACAAAAAGTCTAAAACTAACAAAGTTATGAATACTTGCTCTAAATTGTGAACATAAACCTTGTTATTATTTGGTATTAGGATTTGGATTCTTTTCTATTTCCTCATTGATATAATGAGACACCATGAGGGCTGACTCGTCCATAACAATATTAAAGAAATAAGTTCCTGATTATGAGTCCTTTGTAAGACTATAGCCATAAGTCAGATCTTATGTTTAAGTCAGAAACCGACGACCTGCTGCAGCTGCACTTCAACATTCCGTATCCTGCAAAGGAATTGGCACAAACTACCAACAGCTAAAGTTCATGCATTAATGCATCGCTTTTACCTGCAGAACATCTATGCCTGCTGATCCCCATATGTTGCAGCCTGCACCTGTGGTTGGCCCATTGCTGCCTCTGTGCAATTTCTCCCAGTCTTTAGGTCAGGACCCTGCAGGTAGGTTACTGGTAACATGGAGGCATCCAGATCTTGGGGTGGATGGAATGAGGCTTTGATACTCAAGGGTGGGGGGTAGGAACATAGGAGCAGGAGTAGGCCATTCAGCCCTTTGAATCTGCTCCATCATTCTAGATCATGGCTGATCGTCTACCTCAACATCGTATTCCCGCACTATCCCCATATCCCTTGATGTCATTAGCAACTAGAAATCTATCTGTCTTGAACTTACTCAATGGCTGAGCTTCCACCACCCTCTGGGGCAGAGAATTCCAAAGGTTCACCACCCTCTGAGTGAAAAAGTTCTTCCCCATCTCTGTTCTAAATGGCTTGCCCTTTATTCTGAGATTGTGTCCCCTGGTTCTAGACCGCATCTACCCTGCCTATCCCTTTAAGAATTTTGTAAGTTTCTATGAGATTGCCTCTCATTCTTCTAAACTCCAGAGAATACAGGCCCCATCTCCTCAATCTCTCCTCACAACACAATCCCATCATCCCAGGAATAAATCTGGTGAACCTCCGCTGCACTCCCTCTACAGCAAGTATATCCTTCCTCAGGCAAGGGGACCAAAACTGCACACAATATTCCAGGTGCGGCCTCACCAATGCTTTACACAATTGAAGCAAGACTTTTTTGCTTCTGCACTAAAATTTTCTTGCAATAAAGGCCATCATACCATTTGCCTTCCTAATTGCTTGTTGCACCTGCAAGCCAGCTTTCAGTGACTTATAAACAAGGACACCTAGATCCCTTTGGACATCAACACTTTCCAGTCTCTCACCATTTAAGAAATACTCTGCACCTCCGTTCCTCCTACCAAAGTGGATAACCTCACACTTATCCACATTATATTCCATCTGCCATATTCTTGCCACACTCATTCAGTACGTCTGTCCAAATCCCCTTGAAGCCTCTTTGCATCCTCCTCACAACTCACATTCCACCAAGTTTTGTGTCATCCGCAAACTAGGAAATATTACAATTGGTCCCCACATCCAAACCATTGATATAGATTGTGAACAGCTGGGGCACAACCATTGATCTTTGCGGTACCCATTGGTCACAGCCTG
The DNA here is from genome assembly GCF_036365525.1 of Heterodontus francisci. Classification (NCBI taxonomy): domain Eukaryota; kingdom Metazoa; phylum Chordata; class Chondrichthyes; order Heterodontiformes; family Heterodontidae; genus Heterodontus; species Heterodontus francisci. The sequence goes on along the minus strand of NC_090373.1, from coordinate 62,093,586 downwards.
CCAACCTGAGAATGACCCATTTATTCCTACTCTCTGTTTTCTGCTGTTACCCAATCCACAATGGTGCAATCACGGAAGGGGCAAGGCTGGAGGCAGTATGGCTTGGGAGGACAGGACGAAGCACTCCTACTCCTTCTGCCCCACAATCTGTAAAGGCACTTATCTCTTTCACAAAGCAATCCTCACCCCACTTTTAGCTGTCAGGTTTTCAGAGGCCCAGGAAATCTGACCAGCTAGAGTTAAATCTGGAAGATAGGTTAAATATGAGGCAAGCAGCCTCAAACTATTTAAATGACCAATCCACCTTCTGGGAGTGGGATAGTTGCCCGGCCCTCCATCTCCTCTCCATTAAAATGGAACTGGGCAGATAGGGGAGAGTTTGAGATTTTTTAGAATTTTAACATCCACCGCACCCCCAAACCACTTATACTTATAAAATTTTCGCCAATATCTCTGAAAGTCCTTTCAAAATATATTACCACAAAAAGAGAAAAAAAAGCACTGACGTTTCAAAGCAAAAAGACCAGAATAGAAAAGATTAATAAAAAATAGCCTTACCTTTCAGAAAGTGGAATTTTTTCAAAATACTAGCTGTGACAAATGAGTCACAGAGATACAGAAGGAGTCCACTGAAAGTAAGGCCAGAGGTGTTTATATTTAAAGAATGAGGACGAGAACTCACAAAGCAAACAGTGATCTGAAATATTAAAAAAAGATTGTAAATGTCATGACATTTTGAAATCTTTTACTTTACGCTTTAAAATAAAGTAATTGATTCAAATAATGAGTTTCAGATAGGAACAAATACAATCTTGAACATGGCAGATTTCTTTTCTTGCCTACCTATAAAATTGGGAGTGAAATTGGATATTGCCTGCGTGCGGGAGCAGGGAATGATCCCTTGCACCCAAATGGGTGAGCCTGAGACACACTCAATATTGGGTCTTCAGCCTTATTTAAATTAGTCTGTGCTTCCCCGTGCAGCTGACTTGCAAAGCAGTTTTAAATTTTATACTGCTGCATCACTGGTAGCAGCCCTCAGTTTGGTCCTAAGAGAAAAGTGAAGGTGATCCAGAGTGAGGGAAGTCAATGGTGATCAGGAGAAGGGGGAAATGATTGAGACAGGAGGTAGGTGATTGGGAGAGGAGGTGGGGGAGGCACTCCTGTTCTTTCCTGTTCCACATTCAGGTAAGTTTTTTTTTTAAAACTTACTCTTTTGGTGCCAGCCTCCAGCGGTCACTTTGAATTAGGCTGCATGTAAACTGAGTTTGAGATAAGTTGTTCATCTGATCATACTTCTATCCATAGTTGTTTTCCCACGCACTATTTAAGTAGTTATAGACACAAATGAATGTAAAACACCTTTTGTTCTTCTGGAAGAACTTGACTATAAATCCTTAATCCAGTAGTTAAAAAATAAAATCAGCTTTATGCAAATTCTGTACAACACAGTGGGATATGACAGGAGCAGGTTGCTCAAATAGACACAAAAATTGTGTATACTGCAAACAAAACATGTGTGTCTATAATGGTATATCATTTTATGGCAAGATCTCACATGATGTCTTGTGCCCGCCTATCCACTCCAACCCCACATTAGTTTCACATTTGCTCATTTCAGTTGAGTAAATTTTCACGACCACAGTCGATGGTGCACTGCAATTTGGAGACTGCTTGAAAAGAAATGATGGTTCCCCACCAGTTGATGAAATAGTTTGCTCTCATAAGGCACACAATCCTTGCAGCCAAGAATTAGGAAGGGAAAGCCAATTCTATTGCCACATCCCTCAAACTCAAAATGGACACCACCGTAGCTGCTGTTATACTCCCACTTTTGCTTCAATGAGAGGCATTTTTTGCTTCACAGTAAGCCATCCATTGTTGCCTACTTACAAGCAACAACCCCATGCTCCTCTCTTGTTGATTATCCAATTCAGTGTGGCTGCTGCAAGCCAACTTCACCACCTCCTTCCCATTGTACTCACTCCGTCCACCACTGCACCTTAGACTCTGCCAATGGATCAGCAATCAATGCCCCCTCCACATTTTCCTCAGGAATATCTGTTCATTCATAAACAAGGCTCTTGACACCAACAAACATTGTGAATGATTGCATTAACATCCCAGCTTTAACTGAAACTTGGCACATAGATGACGACACCTTGCCCCTTACTGAAACCTCCCCACCTCGCTATACCTTCCACCATCTGTCCCATCCAAACTGCCACATTATCTCTCATCACTAGTCACACTTTGGTCTCTCCCACCAATCCTCTGGTGGCTTCTCCTCCTTTACCCATCTCACCTCGTTTCACCTTTCTTTCAAAATCCTCATTGTTTAATCCCATTATTAATGACAGATAGTGTATACATTTTCTGATATTAGCACCATACCTCTTGTCCTAGGTTGAGATAACAGTCTACTGACAGCACTGGATGACTGTAGTTCCTTACAGACAATGGAAAAAGATGGTTACTTGTGTGTTGCAGATACTTTTCTAGCAGTAATTGGGCTGGTGCAGCTAAAAATGTATGTTTGCTGTCTGGAGCACAGATATACTGAGATGGGGAAATGGACATTGGTACATCAGGGACCTGTAACAAATACAAACATATTCAGTGTTGTCATCAAAAGATAATATGCTTGAGAGTTTTTCTTTCACAAGGTTTCTAGACAATATACATGAAAAAGAACAGTGTGATAAGCATTCTATTCTTTGAATGAGATGCTAAAATAAGGAATTGGGAGTGGCATTGATCGCAGGTTCTAATGGTCAAGTGAATAATGGAAATGTGAAAAACACAAACTGGATTGGTGGCTTCAGTGGATTAACACAATGTCTATCTGCATCTGGAATGTGGGCTTCAGTCCAATTCTGACTGATGAGCTGAGAGACCCCCACACTCCGACAGCTGTAAACTGAGATGAGTTTGGACAGACTCTATCCGCTTTCTAGCGCCTACAAGAACTGAGCAAAACCTATGGGGTCCAGTAATGCAGTTTTGCATTGTGGCATTAGAGCTGATGCTCTTTGGGCACTGCACTCGTCTGTGATGCAGAAAGCTGGCCTCATGCTACAATGCAAGGTCAACTCATTTGGACAGGATCAGTAGTCCTGGCGCAGAATGCATGGGTACACTCTGAATGGGGAAAAGGGGCAGACTACCAGGCACCAACAGTTTCAAAAAGCTCCTGATCATTGTAAAGCCACCTTGTTTCTGAAGTGAGAGAAGTGACTGTAGCAAGTCCATGCCGCACAATGATTCCATTTAACAAAACAGCTTTGGAGGCACTGTTTGAAGAATGTCTTGCAAAAAAGGTTGGTCGTTTTGGGAGCTAAGGGCCACCCTCTGGTGAAGACCAGTACCGAAACTGTCCAGTTGGAGGTGGTTGAAATCTTCTTTGGGCCTCTTTATCTCGAGAGACAATGGATATGCGCCTGGAGGTGGTCAGTGGTTTGTGAAGCAGCGCCTGGAGTGCCTATAAAGGCCAATTCTGGAGTGACAGGCTCTTCCACAGGTGCTGCTGAGAAATTTGTTTGTCGGGGCTGTTGCACAGTTGGCTCTCCCCTTGCGCCTCTGTCTTTTTTCCTGCCAACTACTAAGTCTCTTCGACTCGCCACAATTTAGCCCTGTCTTTATGGCTGCCCGCCAGCTCTGGCGAATGCTGGCAACTGACTCCCACGACTTGTGATCAATGTCACACGATTTCATGTTGCGTTTGCAGACGTCTTTATAGCGGAGACATGGACGGCCGGTGGGTCTGATACCAGTGGCGAGCTCGCTGTACAATGTGTCTTTGGGGATCCTGCCATCTTCCATGCGGCTCACATGGCCAAGCCATCTCAAGCGCCGCTGACTCAGTAGTGTGTATAAGCTGGGGGTGTTGGCCGCTTCAAGGACTTCTGTGTTGGAGATATAGTCCTGCCACCTGATGCCAAGTATTCTCCGAAGGCAGCGAAGATGGAATGAATTGAGACGTCGCTCTTGGCTGGCATACGTTGTCCAGGCCTCGCTGCCGTAGAGCAAGGTACTGAGGACACAGGCCTGATACACTCGGACTTTTGTGTTCCGTGTCAGTGCGCCATTTTCCCACACTCTCTTGGCCAGTCTGGACATAGCAGTGGAAGCCTTACCCACGCGCTTGTTGATTTCTGCATCTAGAGACAGGTTACTGGTGATAGTTGAGCCTAGGTAGGTGAACTCTTGAACCACTTCCAGAGTGTGGTCGCCAATATTGATGGATGGAGCATTTCTGACGTCCTGCCCCATGATGTTCGTTTTCTTGAGGCTGATGGTTAGGCCAAATTCATTGCAAGCAGACGCAAACCTGTCGATGAGACTCTGCAGGCACTCTTCAGTGTGAGATGTTAAAGCAGCGTCGTCAGCAAAGAGGAGTTCTCTGATGAGGACTTTCCGTACTTTGGACTTCGCTCTTAGACGGGCAAGGTTGAACAACCTGCCCCCTGATCTTGTGTGGAGGAAAATTCCTTCTTCAGAGGATTTAAACGCATGTGAAAGCAGCAGGTTGAAATAATGGCCTGAATTTTATGGGCTCTCCTGTGATGGGTTCGGAGACTGGGGGCACCCACAGAATTGCAACGGGTGGTGGGGGGCGGAGGGCCTGTCACAATGCAATGTTGTCGGGGGCGGGATAGGCCGACGAGGGCCTTCCTGCCCTGAGGCCAATTGAGGCCCTTAAGTGATCGATTAACGGCCACTTAAGGGCCTCTTCCTGCCACCACTGGGATTTAAACAGCGACAGAGAGGGGGTCTCCATCACACGGGGATGTCTTTCAGGAAAACGAAGCAACTTCCCTGTGGACGGGGGTGGGAGGCCCTCCTCTGTGGGCAATCTGTGGCCCATGGAGGGACCTGCCAGGAAAACCTGCACCAACCTGAACACCCCCCCCCACTATCCCCTGCATTAAACGCCCACCCTCCCCCACTGGGGTCTGCCTGTCTGGCCCCAGCAACCCCGCCTCACTTATCTTAGATGCGGGCTCTAGCGCCGGCCCTGGGTCCAAGGTCTCTTGCAGTACCTGCAGTAGCCACTGCTCACGGTGGTGCTGCTGATACTGCCCATCTGCCAGCCCTCTGACTGGCCGGCAGATCTTGGAGACGGGATCCCCGTCTTTAAAGGGACGGGGATCCCGCCGCCATGCTGTTAATTCTCCAATGCCATAGAATCGCTCTGGGGTGGGCTCCAGCTGGCCGAGGTGGGATTCCCCCTGCCATTACAACCTGATGCCAGGACCCATGGGCACAAATTTCAGCCCAATGATTGCCATCTCTCTTGTAGACCAAACCTGAGAGCAACTGGGGGAGAAATGTGCTTGCCTCAGGAAGCTTGACAAGTGTCCTCATATTTTGCATTATTTTGTAATATTGCCTTACAAGATGCGTTAGCAGAACTTCAGTTAAAATTTTGAGTGTATTATGAACGCTGGACTTTGTAGTATGGTTATGTTTTTAAAAATGAATCTTAATGCAGTGTAAAATGGATATTTGGAGGAGACATGTGACCTCATACCAATTCTGCCCAGTGATAAGCCCGGGGGTCAGGGTTACCATGAAAACAAGGAACCCAGATCAAAGTATTTTTAAAAGCAGGGTGCAAGTTTGTAACACCTAAAGGACAATGGGTTTCACTCTCCCAGATAAACAGAGAGCCAGGGGCTCTAAAATGCAAATTCGAGTTGCAGTTGTTAACACCTGGAAACAAAGGAAGGCCCAAGTGGTTTTGCTATGGTTAGATTTATGGTCTCAGAGAATTGTAAAAGGCAAACAGCTATTGACTTTTGATCTGGGTAAATTCAACAGGCTTTCCTAAGTTGGGAAGCTGAAAGGAAGAAAGGAAGACCAGAAAGCAGAGCTATACAGCCAAAAGAGAGAGCAAGAGAGAAAAATAGCTGCTCTCAGATCACAAGAGATTGCCTTATTAACAGAAGATCTGTCGAATGTGCTCGGAAGAACTGAGTGAAGAGGACATTGGTTTTGAGAAGGACACTGGGAGATCCAAACCATTGCAACCAGGAGGAGTATGACTCTTCTAACTGCAAGGATATCTTTTCAATGAGAACACTGTAACTTAGAAATGTAGTGTGGGTTTGAATGTGTTAATAAGTACATGGGAAATACCTTTCTCATTAATTTAGTGTATTAGCTACTTACTGAGTACTGTTTAGTTAATTTTTTTTTAGTTTAGTTGTTATAGTAAAAGTCTTAAAACGTGAAATCTTGTCATGTAATTCGTTAATCGGTCTGGGGAGCTCATATCTCTTATTTTAAAGAGAACGGTCTCAACTGAGGTCGTAACAGGTGACATAATTAAGGAAGAATACATGACACTCTGGCAAATATGAGAATAATTTCCAAATGTCCACTTTTTAACCAGGAAATCATGTATTGCTGCCATGGCACTGTATGTCTGTGGCCCATTATCTGTGGCAAGCACACTGCCAATACAAGGTATCTTCACAGACTCACATAAGGTGCTTGCTGGTCTGGATATTTGGGTGTAACACATTGCTCAGATTCTTCTTTCCAATATATATCGCTTTCCTACCTACTTTCAGGAGAAAGTGGCAGATAACAGATGCCAGCACGTGCAGGGCTGAATTTTGTTGAGTTCCCAATGTCGGGCTCAGTGCTTGGATGGGGCTGGAAGATCGCAGCCCCGGAGCCCGACACAGGGATTGCCTGGCCCAATCTACCCAGCAGCGGCAAGGCTCCGTGGCAGTCCCCCCGCCACTCGGTGACAGCACCCAACTATAACTATTGAAATTAACTTTGTGCATACATTTAAATCCAATATCCCGTGATCTTATCATCGGATCCAGATCTTCAGCGTGATGGACGGCACTTGCGCCTTCACTTTCCTGTCCAGAGAAAACTGGCATCACCAAGGTGGGGAAGGGGGGAACCAGAGCATTTTTACTGTAGTGGGGGGCACGGGGTCAATTCTGCATTTTTAGTGTGGCGGGGAAAGGCTGACCTCTGCACTTTGTGCAGTTGTGGGGAGGGTGGGGAGGAGAGGGGTCAACTCTGCACTTTTAGTATATTGGGGGAGGAGGGGGGAAACAGGCCAAACATTTATTGTTAGTGTAGTGGGGGTTGGGCAAAACGGGGGAAACTCTGCATTCTCTGAGCAGGGCTGGAAGCCCTTTAAAACTGGTGTCAGCACTTGTGCAGATTGCGGCAGCATGGGCCACCAATTGTTCACCTGCCACTGGCCCACAGACTGTAGAGGGGCCAGCTTGACCTAATGTACAACTCATGACCACATGATGAGAGATTCCGTGAATGGAAGCAATAAAGGCAATGGAAGAGGGGGTGGTCAAACGCCTTCCCCAAAGCCAATATTACAACTATCCTCTGTTTTTCATTCTTTAGCTCTGCACTGCAATACCACACACAGGACTATCTTACCATGTAGCTACTTTTTCAAGTTACTTCATATCTAAACTTTGTTCTTCAGCTCTTGTAGTTCCTAACAGAGCCTAATGAGCAATTGCAACCCGGTGCCTCACAGCTCCCTGTGTCAGCCACTCCTACAGTATTAGGCACCTGAAGGCACTCCCATGCCTGGAGCAGTTAGTTGCAGACGGAGCAATTGATGAAACGCAAGGCAGGAGCGCACAGGAAGAAGTGCAGACTGATTTGATGGAGCGGCTGCCTACTAGTCAGAGGGTCAACTCAAGACAGCAGTTGAGCCAGGAATTCAAAACTTACTATCAGTAACTCATAACCTCCTCCAGCCCTACAAATCGCAACCCCCTCACCCCCAGAACCTTTTGGTCATTCCCTGGCCCTTTGCCCCACAATTGGCAACCATGTCTTCAGCCACCTAGGTCCCATGCTCTTGAATTTCCTCCCTAAACCACTCTGTCTCTCCTCTGTCAAGTGTCTCCTTAAAACCTGCCTCTTCAAACAAGTTTCTAGTCACCCTTCCTGATATCTACTTCTTTAGCTCAGCATCCATTTTTGCCTGATTACGCCACTGTGAAGTTCAAGGTGCCATATAAAAGCAATTAGTTATTGCTGCGGTCAAGCTGTGGGGGCATCTATAGACGAGCCCACAATAGGGATTGGTGGAATGCTTTACTTTCGCTTCACTGAGCTGCAGACTGTCATGGAGTGCATCATCATTCCAGGGCCCTTTGCAGTAGAACTCTACTTGGTTGAGGTATGAAGCTTCACAATAACTTACATAATGAATACTATGGCTGGGGATGCAGTGACCACTAGTTCCAAATTGGTTATGTTACTGGACTATAATCCAAAGAATCGGAGTCAACCACTTCTACAGTGTCAGACACCAGCGCAGAATGCGAGTTTCTCAAACAGGGCAGTTTGAGAATTTGGATTCAGTTTAAAAAAATATGCTGTTACTAGTAAAAGTGAAAATGAAGCTGCTAGATCGTTGTAAAAATCCAACTTTGCTAATTTTGCTAATTTCCTTTAGGGAAAGAAACCTGACATTCTTACTTTATCTAGCCTATTTGTGACTTCAGTCCCATTGCAATGTGATTGACAATAAACTGCTGTCTGAAGTGACCTAACAAGCCACTTATTTCTATCAAACCAATAGAAAAAAGCCTACCAACAGCCTCTGAAGGACAAATAGTCAATAAATGCTAGCCTTTCTAGCAATGCCCATATCCCGAGAACGAATGAAAAAAAGTCTCTTTTCTCTGCATTTACTATATTGTGTAATCAGATAATGCAGGGTACAACCTCATACCTGCTCAGCGGTCTGCTCCAATACTGATTGCTGGCCATATTTAGGAAGTACCCAGCATCAGAAGAATGGCAGGAGCTGGCACAGATGACAGAGATGTCACTCTGAGCAAAGTCACATCTGTTTTACCCAGGTACTATACTTAAATGATACACATGGGCTGCACAGCTCACTGGATGGCTAACTGTGGTAACTGTAATAGCAGAGACATCAACTAAGCCACCACAATAAGATGGTACACCACCTCTATCCTCACCATTGATGCCCTGCAGCTATCCATCTCACTTCCTCTTTTCACTGGAGAAACATTTAAAATGAGTTCATAATTAAACAGTAGACAACATATATGGAAGCATCACATTTATACTTTTGATAAGGGCAAAGCACACTGAATACACATGCAACAGATACATGGAAGGGTTATTTAAAGTTGGGGTGACTGATACTGTAAAGAGTCCTGACAATTCTTTTGGTATGAGTTAGATTAAGTAAGTTGGAGGGAAAAGCTGTTGTATTCATTGGTTTTGCTCAGCTGGGATTAATGGAGGTAAAGCTTTATTTGGGAAGCATACAGGGCATATGTGCAAATGACTGCCATGCATAAATGTTTCAGGCACTTAATTAAATATATTCTTTTTTTAAGCCTTATGACTCTTGCTGAACGACTGGTTCTATTTGAAGACAAGTGTTCTTTTATTTTGTACTACTGGTTGCTGTTGTCTGTCTTTTCTTGCCTGCTCCATGACAAAGCCTCTCGGCAAGGCAAAGATAATTTTGCACACCTTTATCAGGGTCCATTGCATGCCTCCTCTGATCCTGACCTTCCAGTACCAGGACCAGCAGGTAGGGTTGAAACGTCATCAGGATACCAATAAGTCGAAGTCAGGCAAAGCACTATTACAGTTCCCTCATTTAAATCCCACAGATAATAACTGGGCTGCAGCTCTAAAAACATGTGAACATCTGCAGTAGTGAAAGGCAAGGAAGTCATGAAATTAATAAGTAAATTGCTGGGTAAATGGTCTGATGCTCCATGCAATGACCAAGCAGACTCCCTTTTAAGGAAGAGCAATGAGCATAGTTGCACAGACTGATCATCCAATGGCTGCTTAATATGGGGTAAAGACCTCATTAACTTTTTAAGTTCCCTGAGGCATATATAAACCTCACACAAGCCTGGTGTGCAGGCCCTCAGCAGCACAGGCACTTTACCACTGATTTATATTGCACTATGTCTCACAGCAGGCCTTAGCACCTGTTTAAATGGATTGCCCGGAACAGATGCACAGCAGCATGACAAGCGTCAAGCAACCTATCAATGGCCCCATAGTTCATACTGATTGGCACTAAATTAACAATCTTGCACAAGTCACAAGAATAGTTTATATGGAAATAAAAGTTTTACAATAGCACAATAGTGGTTGAGCATTGGATTCATTCAACAGGTAGATGATGTGATGCAGGATTTCTTTTTGTTTATTTCGGATGAATGAGCCATGATGGAGTGAATGGCTTTTTATCTGTATCAATCTAGTCTTCTGCTTAAATTAGATAAAGACACAGTGTTAGGGCAGAGCACATGGGTCTTAATTTGTTCCTAATCCATTCTATATATTATTTGGGCGTCCATAGTGTCAACATTGGCAACGAAAATGGAAAATGTTCAACTCCTCAATACAGCCATCCATTTATCCATAGATTCAGTGGCAAAAAGATAATTATGGAACACAATGATTAATGTAGTGGTGCTACCAGATCTCAAGGTTGGACAACTTTTAAGGTTGTGGAGAACAGCACATTTTGTCATGTTCTTTTAATAGTACCTTTGACTTAATAAGGAAAGTTCTGTGCCCCCCGATGGCAATTTGTTTCTTCATAACACTGAAGCAGTTAAAACGACAGATAAGAAGACCAGCACTATGGACCCGAAGGTTGAAATCCACATCATCACAGGTAAATCTGAAAGAAGGTATAAACACATGAATTTTTTGTTAGCAGAAAAATTACAAGGAACACTTTTCCTTGAACTGTCAGCCAACTAATTCCAAGTTGCTATATTTTAGACTGTAGTAAACAAAGAAAACATCACAAATGCAAACTGAGATTTGGTGCACTGGCATGTTCATAACTTTGTTAGTGTGCAACTGATCATACAGTTTCCCTTGTGATTCGCCAATGAAGAGTTCCCTATTTCAGTGTCCTATACAGGGGCACAGTGGCCCTGATGCAATAGAATGGGGCACTGAGGCAGTAAAATTATCGTTAAAAATGAGCGGTAGGTGACAATTCACCATTTATATATATTCCACCTAGCTTCAATGTCACTGATCACTCCCATAAGTGGACCTTGTGTCCCCATGATACAGGATGTGCCTTTACTTGGCTAATGTCTAGGTAAACAATAATGAGACACAGGGATTGAACAGAGAATGTCTTGTCTCTGCATGCAGGCTTACTGGAAATGTATTACATTGCTACTATGTGATTATATCTTTGCAGGGAATATAAATTGGATCAGACTGAGACTCATGCTATAAATCAAGAGATTTAAATAAAGTAGGTAAGTAAACAGTAGTTAGCATAATTGCATCCTTCACAATACATCAAACTAATAAAGGTTTCTCCTTGAGCTACCTATCCAAATATATAAACCTATGAAAATGGCTGAACACTTTTCAGTGTAGATTTTAACTATTAGATGGTCATTCAACAATCTCAGCCCATTCCAAGGGCCAGACCTCATTAAAATGTACATGCGGTAGGCTTTGGGCATTCGAGGATTTTGAGGATTCAAGTACAGGAGCAGGGATGTCTTGCTGCAATTATACAGGGCCTTGGTGAGGCCAAACCTGGAATATTGTGTGCAGTCTTGGTCTCCTTATCTGAGGAAGGATGTTCTTGCTATAGAGGGAGTGCAGCGAAGGTTTACCGGACTGATTCCTGGGATGGCAGGACTGACGTATGAGCAGAGATTGAGTCGGTTGGGATTATATTCGCTGGAGTTCAGAAGAGTGAGGGGGGATCTCATAGAAACCTATAAAATTCTAACAGGACTTGACAGGGTAGATGCAGGAAGGATGTTCCCGATGGTGGGGGAGTCCAGAACTAGGGGTCATAATCTAAGGATAAACCTTTCAGGACTGAGATGAGGAGAGATTTCTTCACCCAGAGAGTGGTGAACCTGTGGAATTCGCTACCACAGAAAGCAGTTGAGGCCAAAACATTGTATGTTTTCAAGAAGGAGTTAGGTATAGCTCTTGGGTCTAATGGGATCAAAGAGTATGGGGCAAAAGCGGGAACAGGTTACTGAGTTGGATGATCAGCCATGATCATAATGAATGGCGGAGCAGGCTTGAAGGGCCAAATGGCCTACTCCTGCTCCTATTTTCTATGTTTCTAAATGGATTTCTCGATGCATCTCAACAGCTTCAGGCCAAGAATATCAAGTGACCCGGAGGCAGAACCAGTCACAAAAAGGTAGGAGAGCCGGGAGGCCGAGGGGAACCTAGGACTGTAACAAGCCACATTATTCCTGTGGAGCCTGGAGGAGTTCTCCTGCACCTCTGGGCTCCACAAAATTAATTTTATCACTTAGCTTTTTGAGCCTCTTCTGCTGTTTTCTTGAGCAGATGCTCCACCCAGTGGGCAATTAAAATGGCGTCAGAGTCCAACATGTGTCATTGGACTGCTGGTGTGTCAGCCACCCAGCCGAAGGTCCCAGGAAATATGCTGAAGGAGCGGGATTGTGGTGGTAAATCTACCACTCTGCTTCCGTTGGCCACAGGGAGTTAAAATGTCCCCCCCTTATGTGGTGACCAAGTGACACAGAACCAAACTAATATCCTCTCTTCTAACTTTTGAGCCAGACTTACTCATTGGCTTAATACTGAACATGGCCTATTCACAAAGGACTGCATTTCTCATAATTAAATGGGATAACAACCATTCTTTGACAATGGTATCGCATATTTGTCCACAATAGAAATCCGAGAGAATTGGAGAGCCATCAAAGATACTAAAGAACAAGCACACCCCAATATCTCTGCATTCAATCCATAAGTATATTAAAAACCACCATTTGTTTTAACAGAAACCAAGACCCAGATGCATTATTTCAAACTGTCTTCTTCCAGAAGGAAAATGATTATTTCTGTGCCTTGCAGAGACCACAGAAACAAATAATCCTGAATTAAAGAATTCAAATCAATAAACTAATACAGACAATACATAACAATATTCAAAGTAATTGTACCCAGAGCTACCCTTAACCTGCTAAGTAATCTGAAATTCCTATGATTGAATAAGGATCTAGGAGATAACCAAGAAATCCACAATTATTTATTATTAAGGTTATCACTAAGAGTTTAGTTGCCTGATCGCTCAAATAGTAGGAAAGTTCAATTGTTACCAGAAAGACTGTAAATTAGAGCTCTAATTCCACTTTCCCCCCGCCCAAATTTTCACTCTAAGTTCACGTAACGATAGGGAATAATATTCATCTGCCAGGTGACCATCCCAGAGATAAACAAAAAGCCACAATAATTACTGAATGGACCTGAATGGATTAATCATTTGGATTAGTACTGGCAGTACTTGAGAATAAACTGAACTCCACAATGAGATGGATCTAAAGTTTTGTAAATACTGTAATCCACAGCCTTTTCATTTTGCAATACATGAATTCTTTTTAACACTTCACTATGAGATCAATCGTAAAGTATGCAGTTTTCTCAATGCTTTTGTCAGACAAACTAACCGTTCTGTATGGGACCGATGTTCTGATATCACGACTCCAGTGGTAGCAGATTGGTAAACCAGTATTCCCAGCAGTCCATATGCAATGACTCAAACTCCATCCAATCTCCCAGAGGTGAGGTTACATGGTTGGAGCAGGCCACCAGTGCCTGCAAAGGTACACTAGCAGTATCCACCTTGAAAGAGGCCTGGAAATTCACAGTGGCTTGATGCCACTCTTGGAATGGAGAGGCACTTGAGAAGCACCCAAGAAGAATATCTTTTCCCCCCAATTTGGCTGCCAATGGATTCAGCTGAGTTTCTGCTTAAGGTAATCAAACCCATTGGCAAGACTTCCGCTAAGGCCTTATAATGGTGTAGTAGGTGGTATTCTCAGGGTAACCAGGAAGTTTTCCAGACACGCACCCTTGACATTGGTGGTTGGAAGATCTATTGAAACTTCTAAAATTGAGGCCAGACTGTTTTAACAAATATTTATGTATTTTATTGAGGCCTACATGAGTGAATCATAGGCCTCAAAAAATGGCCTTTGCAAGATCTGATCAGCCAGAACTTGAATACGTAACCTTCTAGGTCCAATTTTGCAACCCTCACTAATTGAGTGCAAAGTCCTGCCAGCTGTGTTGGGACTCACTAAATTAGGGCTACAGATCCTTCTGCTACTAAAGACCATGTTTTGAAAGTGTCATGAAGGCCTCAGCTGCCACAAATGAGGCATATTAATTTCGTCGTATGAAATATTAATTTTAAACTGTTGCTGGACTGAAAAGATGACTTGTTTAACTAGATCACAGCAATGGCTGGAAACATTTGCATTCTAAGAGATAGTTGCCTGGAGGAGACAATGGAACTGCTCCCTGATCCAATTAACCCAAATGGATTTGATCACCAGACATTGAATGTGTAACAAGCCAGCATTCCAACCCCCCTCTGTCACCGCCCCCTCCCCCCCACTGAGGGTGCCTGCTAAGATGGAGAATCCAAAAAAAAACACAGGAGAGTTCGTTGAGAAACCTAGTCACATGACCAAACTGCTGGCCCAGGGTTTTTGAAAGCAGTTCGAAGAGAGAGACTGCAATTTGAAGACAAAAGAGAAGGAAGGTCTCTCCCTGGCTCTCTCTCTCTCTCTCTCATGAATTTCCAGATCCACTGAAGCCACTTAACCCTCAAGAGAGAAGACTCCTACATCGAAACAAGTTTGAAAGCGTGCACTGGGCCTCAACAAAACAGTAAGATTTAACTGCAATCAAAGACTTTACATCGAATTCAAAAGATAGTAAATGAACTCCAGCTCTTGCTTCAAACTTTTCCCCTTTATTCTTTCTCCTCTTATGTCTCTATTTGCGTGTGTGTTTATCGCGTATGCATGCTAGCGTATTCATTGTAGTTTTAACTGAATTAGAGTTTTAAGGTTAATAAACTTACACCTTTCTTGTTTAAATCTAAGAAAACCTGTCTGGTTGATTTCTTTGCCACTACCATTGGAGAGCAGTGAACAAGGATTCACTGAGGTGAAGCTAAAACACGATGTTTTAAAAATTAAACCCTGTTACGGTCAAACCAGGAAAAGGCTGAGAGGGAACCCCTAGACCCATTTCTCACCTGCCGTAACAAAAGTGAAAGAAACAGGTATCTTGGGTTTGCTATTCTCCAAGAAAAGTGGCACTGGGCATTTAGTCCTCAACAGCAAGACTTCCTATCTCTGACTTTCTTTAGTGTTTGCTGCAAGCTCCACTTCCTGCCGCTCATTTAGGATGTTAGGAAACACATGGACAAGCATTGCCCCAGCCAGTGTAGACAGGCTCTAGTTTTCCTTTGTACTCAGCCGTAACTCCTTTTTGGGCCTCCTTATCTCGAGAGACAATGGATACGCGCCTGGAGGTGGTCAGCCGTAACTACTTGCCTCATATTCTGTGAATTCATATGTGGCTCCCAATAACAGATACAGAAGATATCTTGGAAGGGTGCCTACCAGTTTAAGAAACTTATTACCCCTGAGATGTCATGTACATGTTTTGACTTACACAAAACAAAGATGCCTACCTAAATATGCTGTAATTACAAATGGTATTTCATTAGAGCTTAGATTAGTTTTGACTACCAATGAATGTCACAGAATTTCTCTGTAGCTACAGTCATTTCTGCAGAAGCAGATGTATGGCCTGCATATACATTCATTCATGAAGCACCACTAAGGATGCCCTAATCTGCTGGCATATATTTCCTTTTGCATTTTGGAATGAAATAATGAAATGGTGTTACCAACGTTTCTTAAAACCCAAATTATTATACTGCAAATTCAACCTTATTGAGAGTGATTCCCTTTGACCTTAATGAATTGAGGACATTGAACTTTGTAAGGTACAAAATTTAGCGAATAAATCTGTGTTAATGTCTCAAAAACCGAATAAGTTTCAACATCAGTCAACTTACCTGTTCTGATTGTACTGCACATTTTGAGTCAAGTCCACATTTAGCAGCAAGAAATCATGTAGATGACAGCGGGAGAAAGGCTCGGCAAGGTACGGACTGCTTACTTTACTGGACCACTTCCGGACCCCACAAAGGGCATAGTGTGGGATTTGAGCAGTTGTCTCAATATGCTGAAGTACATGCTTCAAAGAAACATTCCTCTCTGAGACGTATTGTTCAGCAGGTACACTGGACAATGAAAAAGGGCAAATAAGGTGCAGTCAGTTCTTCTATTTATAATGAGGGTAACCAATCAAGAGGGACAGGAGGCAAGAGCGTTACAGTATGTGCATGAAAATGTTCCGATTTGCTGAAGGAAAACATTTCTGTTGAAATTAAATTTTTGTAGATTCAAATAGTCAACTGCTTAACTATAATAATTTGTTCAAATTGGCGACTCTTTTGTAGTAGTTAATTAAATAGCTGGAGCTATAATTTTCTTTAATTTTTTCATAATCAGGTCATTAATTCCCACACAAATCCTCTCAAGTTCTTTTGCTAGTTCTTGAACATGATTAGAATTTCTCAAGAGGGTTTCCCTATTAAGATGTGTTACTTTTGATCACAATTTGAAGGTCCAAGCCCCACTCCAGAGACTCGCACTTCAGTGCAGTATTGAGGGAAGGTTGCAGTGTCAGAGGTGCCATTTTTCAGATGAGACGACAATCTGAGGTCCCATCTGCTTTCATAGGTGGATGTCAAAGATCCCACAGCACTATTCAAAGTAGTACAGGGAGCTCTGCCTCATGTTCCAGACAACACTTATCTCTCAATACCACTAAAATCAGATTATCTGATCCTTTATTTGACTGCTGTTTTTGTGACATTGCCGTGTACAAATTGGTGCCGCGTTTCTTACATAGAATAAACTGTATTTTAATTCCATGACTGGAATAAATTATCCTTTAGTTTACCATAATAAATATTCTGTTTTCCTTGAAAGCACTTAAGTTTTTATTTGTTACAACAGCATTTTATACAAATGCAGTATTGAAAAGCGCATCACTTAAATTGCACTCATTTAAGGCAAAGTGATGTGAACTGGAGAAATGGTTTTGATTTTTTGGTTTCCACTAACTTGTCATCTTTACCTAATTGTAATTTCCTGTATGATAGATGTATTAACAAAGACAGGAGAAATGGTTCCTTCAGTGTTATTGAAATGATTAACATTTCAAACTTTTAGTAGATCTAGGACCAGCTTTACTTGCTGAAAATTAATGACAAGTTTACTTTGAGTGGCAGATGTAGGAACACTTATAAGACTGCATAACTGGATATAGTCACAGCAAAGCTACAAACTAATGAGGTCTGTTTAAATTCTCAACATCAGTGAAGATGACCAGTTTTGAAGTGTGAATGCTTTGATTACCTGGTAGAGTTCTTACAGCCTTCAGTATTAAGACTGTTCCACATCACACAAGAGTCATCTGCAATGACAATAAACGGCCACACATCTTGGGGTTTAGATCCAAGCTCTTCTTGGCGATTACGTTCCAGTTCCAAATTATGATAGGACAGCTCTTTGATCAAAAAATGAGCTGCACCTAAAACGTAATGAAGAGAATTGCTAATCAGATGAATGAATCTGCTGAGATAAAATCCTGCAGTGCAGTATGAAGAAAATCTGTACAAGTTGTATTGCACTTTAACTGGCTACTCTTTGTAACCTCCCAAGCTGGCACACCAGGGTCATTCATCAGTGCTGGGCTGTGTTTCCTGCTAATTTGGCGAAACAACTCATTTCCCAGTACAAACAATGTAGGCCAGGGGCTGAATTTTACCGGCCCCTCGATGCCGTGGGTTGCGGCGCGGGGGCCAGTAAAATGTTACGGGGAGAGGCCCGCCTCGACCTGCGACGTCGAGAAGGGCCCGCCGCATATTACCGACGGTAGGAAGACCTCGGTGCGGTCCCCCTGCCACTTGGCGGCGGGCCTCTCATCTGCATATTTAAATCAACAGTAATTATATTCAAATTAACTTACCGGTCATCCCACGCCGATGTTACGGCCACCGTTTGGCCTTCGTGCATCTTCGGAACTCTGCACGGAGTTCTGAGGAGAGAACCTGGTGGGGAGGGGGGGACTAATAAAAATTTCAGGGCAGGAGGGGCGGAGGAGCAGGGAAATCAATTTTTATTGGATGTGGGGATGTTGGGAAGGGGTTATAGGCCAAATGTTACAAGTTTGGGGGTAAAATTCGGGTAGGGAAAAAGGAATGTGTTGGTTATTTCGGGCATTGGAATGACCATTGGGGGGTTGGGGAAGGGCCATCCGCTTATTTTTTTTTTATTGTTTAATAAAAATTTCATACTGCTGCCCGTGTAAAAATATGAAGTAATTCTAAGGGCTTAAAGCCCTCTAAAAATGATGCCAGCGCCTGTGCGGTGGCACCAGACACCACTGCTGGGGATGCAGCCGCTACATGTCATCGGGGGCGGGCGTTCCACCCCCATTATTTAAATGAGCCCCCATGCGAAATATCACGGGGGCTCTGCGGCAGCTGCTGAATGCAAGCACTCCGCCGAGTTCAAAGGGCGCTGCCACGGAGCGTGGCACCCGAATAAAATTGAGCTTCAGATTGGGTTGGGGTGAAGGACATTAGTGAGCCAGATGGCTTTTTAAAACAAACCAGTTGATTTCATTATCACTTCTTCTGGTGCTAGATTTATAGAATTCACCACCTCTGGGCTGCTCGTTCCTTACAATAACCACTAGGCTACTTCTACATAAAACATAACTTCTGCTAGATATTCAAGACTTTGAGTTTGTAGTACAAAGCAGTTTCTTTAAAGTGCTTCATATTTCTTTAAGATAACAAGGTGGGAGTCATATTGGAATATATAAAACAGGGTCCTGTACTGCTTGTAGGACCTCAACAGAAATTTTTACGTATTAATGGACAGAGCGTGTGCCAAACGTATCAAGCATTAAGTGGTCTAAACAGAGGTCCTTAAAAGGGAGCACTGAAGATGATGGAAAACACTCCCAAAAGATTTTTACAGTGGCTTTTATGGGGCCAGAAGCAGATTCAAGCCCACTACCAGACACTGGGGCTGCAATTTTACCGGCATTAAATGTGTCTCTTCGGAGGCGTCTGGATGGTAAAATCAAGCGCGATGACGTCGGGCCGTGTCCCTGGCATCATTACGCGCAGACGTCATTTTACCAACGTCGGAAATCGGGCGTGAGCGAGTCTGCACTCTCCGCCCGTATACAAGTAATTGAAAGGTAATTGAGGTTGTTTACAAAAGCAATTGACTACAATTTTACGTATGAGGTCTGATTTAACGTCCGTAAATCAGCTCGTGGGGCGTGTCGGCCAGCCGGCAGCTACAGAAGGGCGGCAGGCATTGATTCAGGAGGGAGTTGGAAGTACAATTTTCAGTTTTACTCTGAAATAATTCTAATGCTATTTGTATATCCTGACAAGGTGTGTGACTTGCAACTAGTGCTAAAGGATTAATCTGAATGTTCTGCACTGCTGATGGGGACCCATCAACTTTGATTTATGTGGTGAAAGGAAGGGGATCTCGTGAGCCAGTCCTAACTGCTGTAAGCTAATACCTGTGGTCAGAGCATCTGGTGAGTAGTACAGCAATGGGAATTGTTCAATGTGGAGGTGGATCATCAGATGAGGAGGGACCTTGCCCCTATGAGGGACAGAAGGACAAATGTGCAGGGGAACGTGCAACAAGCTGACCCAGTGCACCATCGTGATGTGGGAGGGAGAGCAGGTGGCAGAGTCGCCAGTTAGCAAATACGTCAGGATACGTGCCTACCCACCAGGAGGGGCATACCGGCTGCGTCTGAGCTACCTGCAGCTGTCAGATCGTCAGTGCAGACGACGACTGCGACTGTCACATCTCTTTGTGAGATGTTGGCAGTGGATGTTTCCTCAAACTGTACAGGAGGCCATCCAATGCCGGACGCTGTATAGGTTACAATAGCTCTTAACTTCTATGCGTCTGGCTCATTCCAAGCCTCAGCAGCAGATTTGTGCGGAGTCTCACAAGCAGCAGCACACCACTGCATCAAGGTTGTGACTGATGCATTGTTCCAACGTGGTAACCAATTCATCACGTTCAAGGCAGACAAGACTTGTGAGGCTGAGAGAGCCAGAGGCTTCAGCACTATATCTGGGTTTCCAATGGAACAGGGCCTGATTGACTGTACTCATGTGGTCTTCAGAGCCCCAGCAGGTCAGTTGGGGGCATTGATTAACCGCAAGAGGTACCATTCAATGAACGTTCAGCTCGTCTGTGATCATCGTCAGAGAATCATGCAGGTGTGTGCACGTTACCCTGGGATTTGTCATGATGTCTTCATTCTCCGAAACTCCCACGTACTGCACTTTTCAGGCCTCCAGACAGAATGGAGGAATGGAAACTTGGCGACAGGGGGTTATCCTCTGAAGTCATGGCTCATGACACCAGTGAGGAATCCAAGGGGTCATGCGGAGGAACGATACAGTGAGAGCCATGCGGCCACCACAGTGACCACAGTCGTCTGCTGTGCCTTGCATAACCTGGCGACTGAAAATGGAGAGGCACTGGAGAAGGATCAGTGTCATCGCGATGTGTCATCAGATGACAATGACGTTTCTGAGGATGAAGCTGGTCATGGAGAGGAAGCTGAATTTAATTTGAATTTAAGTGCTTGATAGACAAGGGTGTCTTTAAGAGGCAGACGTTTCCATTGGGAGTCTGTAAATTTTCGCACAATTGGGATTACCGTATGACAAGACTAATTGTGAGGCTCTGAAAGGGCAAATTCACACCTTCACGGGGAGAGAGAATGCAACAGTGCAATCCTTCACATCATGAGGAACGCCACCCAGGTGTGAGACATCACATGTTGAACTACTTTTGTTATGCAACGATTTTGGAATTGACTTCAGGAAAGCCATGACAAAATCTCAGAGAACCCGATTTTATTACAATATTTTATAACACATTCAAATAAAAATCCTTTCAATTCACCCTGTGAACCATTAGTGATGTTAAAGTGATTTCTTAAATCTTTTCCGAGTGCTCTTTCGGGTGCATGATCCCTCGCTACCAGACACACCAGAGGCAGGTGGCTGAACTGTTTGCTGCCCTGCTTGTGATGACTTTGGCGGATGTCCTCTGCTTGCTTGCGACCATGAGGGCCCCGGCATCTCAGGGTTCTCCTGAGAAATCTCATGAGTACCCTGGAACACCCTGGGATTTCGCTGATCACATGTCCCTGGCAGAGGGAGCAAGGAGCTGGAGGATGCATCAGAGGCGCCCTCAGAGGAGCTCCCATATGCGATCTGCTGCCCCTGTGCCCTCGTGAGGCTCTGACGATCCTCAATGGTGACATCAGAGGGATGAGCGGCCTCGACCTGGCGCCAGCGCATCAGATTCTGCTCTCTGATGCTCTGGTCCAGGGAGGCCACAATCGATCTGACGTCACGAAGTGCATCCAGAACTGGCCCTTCCACTGCAGCCGCCAATCTGTCAATGGGGGAAGCCAGATGTTCAATTGCCTGAGAGTGAGCAGAAATCATACTCTGGATGGATGTAGCCAGAGTTTGATTAATTCCGCGCATTGTCTCAGGCAGCTCCGCCAGATTTTGAAGAACCGCTTGCTGCACTTGCAACATCTCCCGCCGAATGGATGTTCTCAAAGGCATGTCATCAGCTTGCTGCTCTGCACTGGCCTGGCCTCCCACACTCCTCCGATTGTGTGAGGCATCGGCTGATTCTGCCTCCGGTGGCTGGCCTGGCACCTGTGCTGTGCCGACACCTGGATGTGAAATCGAATCCACGGACACGCAAATCCCAACCGAGGTGTCTGTATCTGCGCTGGTGCTTGGTGCGTTGCAAGGATGTGACGGTGCGACCTCTGAGGTGCCCTCCTCAATCTCAGAGGTGGATGGTGGTACAACTGAGACGCTTCCTGTTCCATGCAGTCGGTCACCTGCTGGGAAAATCATATTGATCAGTTTGATCAGAAAGCCAGAGTGGAGAACATGTATTTGAATCCATTATAGTCACATCAGTCTGATGGGACTTTTGAGGGCTTAATTATGTTCATTAGTAACTCATAACAACATTGGTCCATCAACCTCCCCCACCCTGCCCCCTCCCCCCCGAAATGCGCTAATACACCACTTTCTGGATCACTCATGATCATGGCCATGTCCACTGGCCTCGCCATCTGCTACGGCTTGTCCTCCTTCCTGCCCTATCATCAATGCGTCCTCCTCCATTCTACTGAGGAATGCTGGACAGGCCACGCCACCACCTGTCCGGGACCTCTCTCGGGCGTTGTGTGCCCTCTTTTCCTAATGAAAGAAAAAAATTAGGTCAAACATTTTTGTGTGCATTTCACACAATCACCCAAATGGGTTGATGTGGCTTTTAACTGCTGTGCCATTGCTGAGCGTGCCCTCATCAATCCCTCCTTAACGTTCATCTCACATATGCCCATCTTGCATCCCAATTCAAGGAGGCAGCCAGGCAATGATCATGCAGGGGTTCCACATTGCATCATGAATACAAACACACCCTCCCTTGACAAAATAACGATTAGATGAATGAGGAATGCCCCTTACCCGAGCAGAGCGAAGCAGGTCATTGAGGCGCTTGCGGCACTGTATCCATGTGCGCCGAACGACGCCACGGCTGCTGACCTCCTCCGCAACCTCCAGCCAAGCCCTCTTTGTCACTGTTGACGGTCGCCTTCTACCATCAGGGTTGAAGAGGATATCACGCCTCTCCTCAACCGCCTGAAGGTGGGCCTGTAGTGAATCATCTGAAAAACGAGGGGCTGAGCGAGTGCTTCTCCCCTCCATGACTTCCTCCACCTGTGTTTAAATCTCTAACTCCTTCTGCACTAACAGAACTGTAGCCTCTCAGTGAACCACAACTACGACTGCTGATTTTTAAACAATGAATGAGTACCTGGTCAATTTCATTGAGGTAAACATTTTTCAAGGGTTTACGTCAGACATTCCCGGATGTGGCTTCGCCCCCAATTATGTACATCTTCCCGCCCGCACCAGCTGATTCAGGTCTCAGTTACGCCGCGGGGCCGCTAATTGGCTGCCCTGCGCGTGATGCCGGTGGATAGGAGACACAACGCGGGAACGGAGGCCGCATCCGTTTAAGTTCCACCCGTGCCGGAGCCAGTGATTACGGTAAAATTCCGGCCTGGGTAACTGCCATTGCCACCCCCACCACAGTACTGTCTTCCCACCTCGAGGTCTTATAACACTGGCTATTCAAGGGCAACAAAAGGGCGGCACAGTGGCGCAGTGGTTAGCACCGCAGCCTCACAGCTCCAGC
This sequence comes from Heterodontus francisci, assembly GCF_036365525.1. NCBI lineage: Eukaryota > Metazoa > Chordata > Chondrichthyes > Heterodontiformes > Heterodontidae > Heterodontus > Heterodontus francisci. The sequence goes on along the minus strand of NC_090373.1, from coordinate 62,070,301 downwards.
GACCCGGGTTCAATTCTGGGTACTGCCTGTGTGGAGTTTGCAAGTTCTCCCTGTGTCTGCGTGGGTTTTCTCCGGGTGCTCCGGTTTCCTCCCACAAGCCAAAAGACTTGCAGGTTGGTAGGTAAATTGGCCATTATAAATTGCCCCTAGTATAGGTAGGTGGTAGGGAAATATAGGGACAGGTGGGGGTGTGGTATGAATATGGGATTAGTGTAGGATTAGTATAAATGGGTGGTTGATGGTCGGCACAGACTCGGTGGGCCGAATGGCCTGTTTCAGTGCTGTATCTCTAAACTAAACTATAACAGGAATGTTCCAACTTACAAAATAATACAATGGGAAGGATTTTGCGCTGCCCTTGGACGGACATGGAGGTGGGGGGGGGGGGGCAAACAAAATGGTAGGGGGGCACCATTCCCGACTTCACCTGGGTGCCCTCACGTTTTGTCTGGAGCATGGAAAGCTAAGGACAGCCAATAATTGCCACTTAAGGGCCTCTTCCCAGCTCCACTTCAATTTTATTGAAGGCAGAGGGGTCCGCCACTGCGGAGAGTCACCACCAAGTAAAACCTGGTGGCCTCCTAGCAGGGTCAGGGGGTGGCGGTGGTCAGTCGTCAGTCCTTTTGGAACAATCCAGGGCCCACAGGGGGGCCCCTGGGCAACAATGGTGGCCCCTCTGGGAAGGTCCCCCCTGCCCTTGCCAACTGCACCACCACCCTCCCTCTCCCCCCAACTAAGTTGCCAGGGCCTGCCTGAATGGCCCTGACAACTGCGACCCAACTTACCTCTTCCAGGGTCTCCTCCAGTCTTCTCTGCAGGGCCTCCTGTAGTACCAGCAGTGGCCACCACTCCCAGTGGCATTGCCAGTACTGCAGAGCTGCCAGCCCTCCGATTGGCCAGCAGCTCTGGAGGCGGGAGCTTGTCCCTTAAAGGAACAGCAGCCCTGGCAGCGGGCAGCTAATTGGCTGCCCGCCGTGTGATACCAACAGAGGTCCGACGGAGGGCCAAGCCTGGGTCTCCCCTACTCCAGCGCCGGGATCCCGGTCACTGAAATAAAATCCAGCCCTATATTATTAAGAAGCTGTTTTTCCCTTCCTCTCAGATGTATTTCCTGGCACTTTTAACTACAGAATAACTACCAAAGCATTTTCTCCACAAACTTAAAGTATTTTTTCTTCTTTGGAGGTGCTTACCTTCAAACATGCTTAGTCTACATCACAAGAACCATAATTCAATCTTTCCGAACATGTTAGTTATAGTTTTGGAATGTGAGCGCTCCAAGGCAGAATGTTATTTTGTTAGATTGTCCATCCCTGACCACATGTTCATAAGCCAATTATAACCTCTTAGAAAAATATTGTTTAATATTTAGTACTTAGACACCAGTAGAGTGAAGTCACTGAGTCGGGACCATCAGAACTTGCTCAAATTAATTTAATAAAAAAGTCTAGTGTTGTTTGCTGATGATTAACAAGATTATTTTATGTTTCCAAAGTTGGACTTTAAGTGATAAAATATACAATGTTTTTATTCACGTAATTTTATTTCATTGTGTTGAAACTAATTGAAATAGATCCTGATTACGAGTACTTTATGCCATGTCCAATTTGTTTTTGACTTAAATTGTTAATATTGGTGTACCACTGGTAATTACAATGAGACCTTATGATTTGACGGGCACAAAAATATTAAGTTCACAAAAGGAGTGACATTTTTAGGCCATTCCCTTATAAACATCCACAAAATACAGTGAAAAGTAGAAATGTATTTTATATGATTTGCCTGAGGTATTAGTCCAATGACCATTCCACATAGCTGAACTGTAGCAATAATAAAACCATCTATAATTATATAAAGTGCACTTAATTAATTTTTAACTGCATGAACATTCTTATAAGGGAAGGTACACGACCACGATTTGTGACCTATTCCTGGAATATATATTTCTTTAAAATTCTGGCCCAACCTATTTGAGTCTGGGCTACCAAAGAACCAATAACACTGCATAACAAGCTTTACTCCAGATGGGACTCAGGAATGAACAGAACTTTATCCAACAAATGCATTACAAAATTGATAATGAGAAGCTTGATTGAAAGAGCGTTTTACCAGCTGTGATTTTACAGCAATGTCTAAACTAATGCAAAAGGAATTCACATGAATTACTTTTAAAACATACCAACTCCAGAGTTGTTGAAGATGCTGGGCAGGACTAGCATAATGTGGTTTGGCCAATATTTCTTATACACTGCCATCTCATACTCTTTGATAACGAGCACATGCAAATGGCTAGCACCATCCATAGCGTGATATAGATTGAAGAGACCGTGTTCATGACGTCCAGTTGTAGGTGTAAAGACTGGGCTCTTTATCCAGTCTGAATTCTGGGACAAAGCAGATGTTTTAAATTGTCATGCTGTAATTCAATAAGTTTAATTGCAGGAATATTAAACTACTGGAATGTGCTAAGAGATATGAAATTAGCATTTAAAAGCAGTAAAGGATGTTTTTAAACTTTGTTGTAGACCTTGTGCAGCTGATTAGTAGCAGCAAGAATAAAATTTTCTACTGAATTCAACTTCACAATCGCGCAAATCTGGAAAGTTTCTGAAGCTTGTTCTTGCATCTATTCTCATGTTTTCAGGTCAAGCGAAACAGCTACACACTCGTCACTGCACCTTCAGAAACACGACACACACACATTACTAGATCAACTGTCCCACCAACATCACCAGGGATGATGTCCACATACTCTATAACTTTGTTCCTTTCGACTATGTTACAGTCACTTGCTCCATAGAACATCACCAGAGACTCATTTCTTTTTATCTCTACACATCCAGTGATCCAATTGCAGAATCCACCCATCTTCTTCCAGTGGACCACTGAACTGACCATTAATACCATATTGGCACACATTTCACCACTAGACTGACTGAAGTTAGATACTTTCCCTCTCCACATTCACACTTGCCTAATAAGAAATATATTTCTTTTACCCCTCCCTTCCCCCATATTCATATATACACTAATACCAGCCATTGCAACTGGGGCACAGCTAAGAGCAATGTATGCTGCTTACAATATTGTGAAATTGACAATAAGCTGGTCAAATGATGACATGCATCTGCAAAGAGATTTTCTTTTCCCCACTCTGTTTTTGGAGTTCCAATATTTAAATGATTAGGCAACCTAACCCCGAAGTTGAACAAAATTCAGGTACTTTCAAATAAATATAAATAAAAATGAGCCATTTCAGGTTTGGAATTTAGTTTAGATTTAATTGGTACTGTGAAAAACTGTGAAATAATTAACAGAAGTAAACAACAGCAGAGAAGTTTAACCTGCTACAGGAAAGGTCTGTTTTATTTTTGTTGATAAGTATTCCTGTACTTAAAATCTCACTTTATCAATCTGCTTTCAATTTGTATGTGGAAGGGTGTGGAGGAAAGGTAGAGAAAGAAAAGTAAGTCATTTCCCAGAAATGGTGAAATAATGGCAGATATCTTGTGGTAATGATATGCAAGTATATCAGCTGCTCCCAGGTGTTTCCCATAGGAAGAACTGAGACTTAATTTTAATGAAAATCAGTTTTAATGACATTGAACATTTCTCTCAATGTAAAGGTCTTTTTTAAAAAAATCCCCAGATTTATAGGATTCCAATCTGACTGCGTAAAGAGCCCATTTCTGCTTTTCTGTTCCACTGAAAAATTGGAAATACAGCTAATATCCATTTCAATTGAGCTTTGTTATGACTGGAACAGAAAAAGTTTTCTTGTCAGTCATTAACTGTGCCTTCCCATTTTGTTCTTTGCTGGCCCATCCCTTCTCCACAAATAAATTCCTGGTTCTTGCAGAAAACTAGAGATGAACCCAACCATCTGAAGGCAGAGTTAAAACCGCCACAGGACTAAATTATATTTACCTATCCTACGGGGAGATAGCATTTGCCCCGACACAACAGTGGAAAACAAAGTCATTACACTTTACTTTTAAGTTGTTCTGTGAAAAACATTGCTTAATTCACCTCAATCCACAGTCATTACTTTCAGTCTCGTCTACAGAAGCCAAAGCATATTTATTCAAGTGCCTGCAAATGTTAGTAAAAGGTAGTAAATTGTAAAAATGTTGAACTCTTCCTGTTAGATCAGCCAGCCCTTCATCATAAATGGCAGTAAAATTGTAGTTTTATGTGAAAATCCCGTGATATTTTCCCACCTTGTCAGTAACAAGTGGCAACCTCATACTTTCCAGCTGGCCTCCAGGTTGACTGAAAATAAAATTATGTTCCTTTGATTTGGGAATAATAAAGTGGAGCTGGATTTCCTCTCCCAGCATTGAGCAGGAAAAGGTGAAGGCATGGAGTGTGGAATCATATGGCTAACAGAAAACAAACAAAAAATTGAAATTAGTTCTTAGTACATTTTGCCATGCAGAAGAAACATTTTCTTGATCGCGCTGTATGTGTCTTTCTGAACAACTGCAAAAATAATTAAATGAGAGTTTCTATCTGAACATTAAGAATCAAAAAAGTGTCGATTTCTTTACAGGTGTTTACACAGTGCACAGTACAAAATTATGTGGCACTGTATCTTATACCTATACCAGTTTATAATGTTTTATTTGCTAGATATGAGCACATCATGTCAGATCTCACGATTAGGTGTCAGCCACTTTGAGTGCAACACGCTGCAATCATGACCTTTATAGTTGTCTGAGCTGACTTAAGCTAATTCACTGATTTTTGGAAAAAGTCTTGTATATATATTGTGTGTATATATTTTCCTTCTCTTTTACTCTATTCACACACCAATTACGTCTGTAATTACATCTATCACTAACCACCCAGACACTGGTTAAGTAAATGTAGAAATAAATCAGATATATACTAGGCCAATTTTCTGAATGCACACTCCTAGGGCTGGATTTTATGCACCCAGGCTACTCCCGGCAGCGGGCGAAAAAAATGGTGGCCCGCGCGCCACCATGATCATCCTCGTGGCAGCCCACAATAGTGTGCTGGTCGGGCCGCCCCCCATCCACTCACCCCATAATCACGTGGAGCGGGCGGGCTCTCCGACACCAGCAATGGTATCAGCTGCCTGCGCACAGGCACTCGAGCCATTTTTAAAACCCTGCCAGCTAATTTAAATTATTAAAGTTATAACCCCCCCCCCCCCCCCCACACTGTACTGTTAAAAATCTGCCTCCCTTTCCCACCCCGCAGTAACAAAAAATTCATTATTTGCCCTCACCCTTTACAAAGCACTTACCTTCCACACTTGACCTTCCCCCGCCCCCCCCAAAACTGAACAAAGTGCATAGATCATCCCTTCCCACCATCCCCGATATAAATGATGTAAATTTGACCCCATTTCTCACCCGCACTAAAAATCTTACGTTCCCCCCTTCCCCACCACTGTAGCATCTACTTTCCCCAGACAGGAAAGTGAAGGAGCGTGAGTGCCAGCCGCCATCCAGAAGATCTTCCACCACCCACCCCACCCCGCGGAGCCTTACGTTGGGAGCTTTGTAAAATTCCGGCCTTAATGTGGAGTCTTGCCCACTAGGGGCTGGATTTTATGCATCCGCCGCAGCATGTGCAGGCCACGCACTGCCATGCTGCCGTGATCTTCCTCGCGGCGGCCTATGATAATGTGCCAGTTGGGCCCCCTCTCGCCACCCCCTCCGATCACATGGAGGGGGCGGGCTTTTTGATGCCAGCAATGGCATCAGCTGCCTGTGCGCAGGCATTGGTGCCATTTTTAAAGGGTAGCCAGCTCTGCTGGCTAATTTACATTTTTTAAAAGTTATACCCCCCTCCCACTGTACCAATTAAAAATCTGTTGCCCATTTCCCACTCCGCAATAACAAGTAAATTCAATATTTGCCCTATCCACTCCCCCCCAAAACATTTGCCTTCAACGCTAACTGAACACCCCTTCCCACCATCCCCTACACTAGTACTGTAAATCTAACCCCATCCCCCCACCCCCAGCACTAAAAATCAGAAGCTCCCCCCTTCCCCGGCACTGTGGCATGTGCTTTACCTAGATGGGAAAGTGAAGGCGTCAGAGTGCTGGCCACTGCTCAGACGATCATGGCCTGAAGATAAGCTTGGAGTGGGGAGGCAGCCACGGATCCTCACCGCTGCCGGGAAGCTCAGGCCCGGCACTCGCGGCGTCGGACTCTGTGGTAGGCCACTGCCGAAACAATCTTCCGGCACACCCTAACATGGAACCCAATGTCAGGAGCTCAGTAAAATCCCGACCTAGGAGTGCAGATCAGGCAATTCCCACTAATTTCCATCCATTAATAAACAGACCAGTGTCAGAAACGTGCAGAATCTGCAGCAGAATATATACGTATACAGACAAATTAAATAAGATTTTCTCTAACTCAAATTTATTTATGACCTCACTGAATTATATTGCATTGTAATGCCTGAAAATATACACTTGTGAAAAATCCCAGTCTTTAAAGTGTAAAACCAATATTCAGACTAAGAACTGTCAGTTATGTATTCACTCACTATACCTCTGGAGTGGGGCTGGGGAAGTGAGTACTGTCGCAAAAATTTAATTTTTGTCCATAGTTTCTTCTTTTTCACCATGTCTCTTAGTTTAGTTTTAAAATGTCATGTTTAAAATGTATGTTTTATATCCATTTCAAAGTCAATATCCATCGGAAGAGACAAATTGGGCAGAATTTTATGCTCTCCCCTGCGGCAGGTTTGGAGGCAGGGAGAGCATAAAATTGGGTGGGATGGTGGCGGGGGCGGGGGGGACCCACCATCATCCCACCACTGCCAAGATTTAGTCCGGGGTCAGAAGGCCTGTGAATGGTCTTCCCACCCCACTGCCAATTGAGCCCCCTAACTAGGTAATTAATCCCTAATCAAAGGTCCTGTTCCACCACAACTGCAATTACCCATGCGGTGGGCGGCCCTGTCACCACATGGGAAGCACGGCACGAAAAACTGTGTGGTCTGCCCCCTGGCTGTGGAGGGTGGGGGGTTGCGGTTCCTCATTGAAAGGCCTGAACGATGGACCTGACATCAGGAAAGAGGGGTCTGCTGAGGACCACTCCCCCTGTCGTTTCTGCCAAACCCCTCCCCTGCAAGACCCCTCCCGCCCTGAATGACCTTGAATTGGCCGGGCAGCTCTGCAAGGCTGAGACTTCTGGCAAAGGGGTCCTAAATCCTATGGAAAGCCTGCTGCTGTCCAGTTAAGTGCCTGATTGGCATTAAATTCAGCGGGCCTTCTGTACAAGAGGCATCGTGGCGATCCTGGTGTCGGTTTCCCCCGACATCGAGACCCCCACTGCCAGCATAAAATTCCATCCATATCTTTAATTTGCAAATAGTTTGATTGCAAAACTTGTCAAGAGTCAATGTTCACTGAAAACAATCAAGGTAATTCTGTCAAGATGTTTATCTTATGCTGATCCAAAATGGGTCAATTGAATTGATGGTGCCTTGAACCAGGTATCAATGAGACTTATGAAATTGTCCAATCACAGACGTTGTTATTGTGCCTTTATGTTTGCAGATTGTGTGGACAGTAGATGCCGTTCAAGTAGATAACCTCAATCTCAGATTTTCCTTCAAATCAGAAACTTTTTTTTAAAGAGTACTTTAATGAGTATTAAAAGTCCCACACATTATCCATATCAGCAATATAGTTTTGTCTGCCCAAAGGGATGCTGATTTCTCACACCTACAACTAGATAAATCCTGCAATGTTGGTATTATGTTGTTCCTTAAGGAATCAGACTGCTATCATTCTCTAAAAATTACTTGTTTTCCCCGAAGTTTTGAAAGAAGGTTTTTAAGTATTTCATTTGACTAGTTTGCTTGATTTAACCTGAACTGACTTCAGACCACTGTATCTCAACTGGTTCAGCAACTTGCCTGTACTATTGCTCCTGTAAATGGCACACCAGAGGCAAACCTGTCTGATAACATAGTTTGTTAGAGCAAATAGCTGATCGTATCAATTTTGCAAAGTATCATGTGACATAGCTGCATCCATATGCACTATCTGGAAGCAAGGGAGCACGCTATGCCAACTTACTTTTGCTTCATTTAGAGCGAGAGCTTGTTTATGGAACCAGACATTTTGCAAAAGAAGAAAATTTGAAGGATGAGCTCTAAGCATAGCATGTACCTTTACTCTTTGAATTTCTAAACAACAGTACTGTTGCTTAATTGCCATCCTAGCCATACACATACCTGGCATCTGGGATTGAAACCCATGTATTCATGGCACTGCTCACAGTGGTGGTATGTATTATAGGCAGCATACTTGGACAACCTCATTCGTGTTGTATGGCGTCGCAGATAGATGTCATCTTCTTTCTTATTAGTGTTATATCCTGTTAAGTTAGGGAACTTTGGTAAGCAACAGGCAGAAACATACAAGGATAGATTTTTCTAATTTGTGCTCCCAATATGGAGCTTAGTACAGTGGGGATGCAAAGTTCCATGTATTCGTTTAATAAAAAGGCAGTCCTGTGCAATCCCGCTGACTCAAATTCTGGCTATGCACCCCTAGCAGGGAAAGTTGCACTCTGGGAATGTAAATTTGTGGCACAATCAATACACTTTACAGTAGTACCAAACTAGGCCAGGAAGATAAAGTCCTGATGAAAATTGGTGAGAAGAGGATGTTTAGGCCATGTAGCTTAACTTTGTATAATCCTGATCCTTGGATCTACTAGCTCACAGTTAAGTACCAATATATACGCTTATCTTACAAAATTAACTTTCTGCATCCTCATTTTTTTTTTTAGATTTTTTTAGATTTTAGAGATACAGCACTGAAACAGGCCCTTCGGCCCACCGAGTCTATGCCGACCATTAACCACCCATTTATACTAATCCTACACTAATCCCACATTCCTACCACATCCCCACCTGTCCCTATATTTCCCTACCACCTACCTATACTAGGGGCAATTTATAATGGCCAATTTACCTATCAACCTGCAAGTCTTTTGGCTATGGGAGGAAACCGGAGCACCCAGAGTAAACCCACGCAGACACAGGGAGAACTTGCAAACTCCACACAGGCAGTACCCAGAATTGAACCTGGGTCGCTGGAGCTGTGAGGCTGCGGTGCTAACCACTGCATCTTGCATTTGAGTGGCATTTTCCAATCTTGGTTTTTCACTAGTAATTTCAACCTGTAATAAATATTATCCTACTAGCTGTATCTGGGCCTACATCCTCTCTCTCGAAGTTCGAGACATTTCAGGCAGTATAGAACATGCACTTGTGTTTAGGACTCCATAAGGCCGATATTCCTCTCCTGGCACCAGATAGTGCATGATTTTCCAACAGGCCCACATCAGCTTGGAGAGGGAAATCTTTGACCCTGGTAGAGGTGCTCTATTGGGTGAGATTAAGAAACTTAGAGAAAGTTCCAGTACTTAAAGGGCAGGTCAACTGTAACACACGAGAGGCCCAGATGATCAACTTAATGGGTGGGATTTTTATTGTGCGAACTTCTGATTCAGTATAAGAATTTTTTGATGTAAATTTTGCTGACCAGAAGCTGTGGTTTGCACGTCATGGTCCTCCTATTTATTCCATATCTTGGAATGAGTTTATGAGACTGTGCCATGGCTGCACCTAAACAATAGTCCAGTCCTGCAATCTAGCACTGATGCTGTATTTCTCACCCTCCCCATGATAGGACCCCTGTTGGTCTCTCCTTGCCTGTTTGTTGGATGTAAATGGCAGTGGAGACATGGCCACCTGCCCATCTACCAATGTTACTGCCACTTTCCAGGGCTACAATGGAGGAGGTTGTAGTAGGTCCTGAGAAGTGGTGGTAACAGCCCTGAAGTGATTCATGGAGGCTAAACAGTCCAATTACATAACTCAACAGAGTAGCACCAACTCCTACCTCATTTCCACCTTCAACCACACCCCACAACCCAAAGCTGGAACTTGCCTTGTGATAAGTGCATGTAGGTACCAGGATCCTACTATGAAATGCAATTCATTTTTAAGTCACTTGCTAAGCCATCTTCCTTCAAAATATCTTTTTAACAAGCTAACCAAAAAGAAATAAAATTATTCCAGCAGATGTACAGTTCTCACCCCCAGTGTTACCCTCACTTAACAGCACAGAATTCAGTCCACAATTTATTTTCAAATCATTTAAATGTTTTGTGCACAGAGCCCTTGCCACTCACCAAATAGTGGCCTTTGGTCCCACCTTTAGTTTCTCAATACGGAACAATTTTTTTCTGGTTATACTTTGGCAGAATTTAAAATATAGTGAAATGATTAACCTTTGTTGCTTGCAAGGTCCCTTGAATAAACTGGACTTGCATCTTCATACTTTGGATCATGAACAGTGTAGTCAAATAACAATTTACTGAAGCTCTCCAAATCAGGCCACAGTAAGATCGCTTTCTGTTGTAGGGCAGAATCTTCTTTGGCTTCTAAAAGATCAAATGGAAATAAAGATAAGATTTTGTGTTCATCCATTCAATTCTGTTGCTATGCATTTCCAGTCACAAGATATAATCTTCTTTGTGTTAATGTCCAGCATCATAAAACCAAAAGAAAATCTGATTAAAGGAAGTATTATTGTGATTCCCTCAATTCATATTAAAACCACCTAGGTTAGCAGAACAAGCCCAGCATTATCTCCTGACAAGTTGATAACTTCAACATTATTCCCCAATAAGTTAGTAATTTATGATCTTTTTGGGTTTAAAATGGCCGTTATATCCTTATTAGTTAGAGAAATTAACAGAGGAAGTATGGAAGCTTAAAATCTGGCATAATAGGTGGATGATGGCGAGCTACAAGATGGTAATATAACTGAGGAGTCTATTGACATCATACACCAAATTATAGCCTGATATCTTCCAGTTATAAATATCTCCTGTAATCATTCAAGGATAGCTTGTTATAATGTCCACCATTGATTAGTTTCACTATGCATCGACAAACTAGAGCAAGGCGCTGTTAACAACTGCCATGATGAAAAAGATAACAGCCTCTTAACAGAATAAAACCATTCACAGAACTTAGCATTTATAGACATATATATATATATATTACCGGGGTAAGCAATGGGGTACAGGTATCTTGCACAGAGTCTGTCCCTGTTGCTCAGAAGGGAAGTGGGAAGAGGAGCAGAGCATTAGTCATTGGGGACTCCATAATTAGGGGAACAGATAGGAGGTTCTGTGGGAACGAGAGAGACTCACGGTTGGTATGTTGCCTCCCAGGTGCCAGGGTTCGAGATGTCTCGGATCGTGTTTTTGGGATCCTTAATGGGGAGGGGGAGCGGCCCCAAGTCGTGGTCCACATAGGCACCAACGACATAGGTAGGAAGAGAGATGGGGATTTAAGACAGAAATTCAGGGAGCTAGGGTGGAAGCTTAGAGCGAGAACAAACAGAGTTGTTATCTCTGGGTTGTTGCCCGTGCCACGTGATAGCGAAGCGAGGAATAGGGAGAGAGAGGAGTTGAACACGTGGCTGCAGGGATGGTGCAGGAGGGAGGGTTTTGGTTTCCTGGATAATTGGGGTTCTTTCTGGGGTAGGTGGGACCTCTACAAACAGGATGGTCTTCACCTGAACCAGAGGGGTACCAATATCCCGGGGGGGAGATTTGCTAGTGCTCTTCGGGGGGGGTTTAAACTAATTCAGCAGGGGACTGGGAACCTAAATTGTAGTGCCAGTGTACAGGATGTTGAGAGTAGTGAGGTCAGGGATAAGGTTACAAGGACACAAGAGGGCACTGGCAAGCAAGAACCTGGTTTAAAGTGTGTCTACTTCAACACAAGGAGCATCCGGAATAAGGTGGGTGAGCTTGCAGCATGGGTTGGTACCTGGGATCTCGATGTAGTGGCCATTTCGGAGACATGGGTAGAGCAGGGGCAGGAATGGATGTTGCAGGTTCCGGGATTTAGATGTTTCAGTGAGAACAGAGAAGATGGTAACAGAGGGGGGGGGTGTGGCATTGTTAATCAAGGAGAGTATTACAGCGACAGAAAGGACGTTTGAGGACTCGTCTACTGAGGTAGTATGGGCCGAGGTTAGAAACAGGAGAGGTGAGGTCACCCTGTTGGGAGTCTTTTATAGACCTCCGAATAGTTCCAGAGATGTAGAGGAAAGGATAGCGAAGATGATTCTCGACAGGGGCGAGAGTAACAGGGTAGTTGTTATGGGGGACTTTAACTTTCCAAATATCGACTGGAAATACTAAAGTTCGAGTACTTTAGATGGGTCAGTTTTTGTCCAGTGTGTGCAGGAGGGTTTTCTGACACAGTATGTAGACAGGCCAACCAGGGGCGATGCCACATTGGATTTGGTACTGGGTAATGAACCCGGCCAGGTGTTAGATTTAGATGTAGGTGAGCACTTTGGTGATAGTGATCACAATTCGGTTAGGTTTACCTTAGCGATGGGTAGGGACAGGTATATACCGCAGGGCAAAAATTATAGCTGGGGGAAAGGAAATTACGATGCGATTAGGCAAGATTTAGGATGCGTAGGATGGGGAAGGAAACTGCAGGGGATGGGAACAATCGAAATGTGGAGCTTATTCAAGGAGCAGCTACTGCGTGTCCTTGATAAGTATGTACCTGTCAGGCAGGGAGGAAGTTGTCGAGCGAGGGAGCCGTGGTTTACTAAAGAAGTTGAAGCACTTGTCAAGAGGAAGAAGGCGGCTTATGTTAGGATGAGACGTGAAGGCTCAGTTAGGGCGCTTGAGAGTTACAAGCTAGCCAGGAAGGATCTAAAGGGAGAGCTAAGAAGAGGAAGGAGAGGACACGAGAAGTCATTGGCGGATAGGATCAAGGAAAACCCTAAGGCTTTCTATAGGTATATCAGGAATAAAAGAATGACTAGAGTTAGATTAGGGCCAATCAAGGATAGTAGTGGGAAGTTGTGTGTGGAATCAGAGGAGATAGGGGAAGCGTTAAATGAATATTTTTCGTCAGTATTTACAGTAGAGAAAGAAAATGTTGTCGAGGAGAATACTGAGATTCAGACTACTAGGCTAGATGGGATTGAGGTTCACAAGGAGGAGGTGTTAGCAATTTTGGAAAGTGTGAAAATAGATAAGTCCCCTGGGCCAGATGGGATTTATCCTAGGATTCTCTGGGAAGCTAGGGAGGAGATTGCAGAGCCTTTGTCCTTGATTTTTATGTCGTCATTGTCGACAGGAATAGTGCCGGAAGACTAGAGGATAGCAAATGTTGTCCCCTTGTTCAAGAAGGGGAGTAGAGACAGCCCTGGTAATTATAGACCTGTGAGCCTTACTTCGGTTGTGGGTAAAATGTTGGAAAAGGTTATAAGAGACAGGATTTATAATCATCTTGAAAAGAATAAGTTCATTAGCGATAGTCAGCACGGTTTTGTGAAGGGTAGGTCGTGCCTCACAAACCTTATTGAGTTTTTCGAGAAGGTGACCAAACAGGTGGATGAGGGTAAAGCAGTGGATGTGGTGTATATGGATTTCAGTAAGGCGTTTGATAAGGTTCCCCACGGTAGGCTATTGCAGAAAACACGGAAGTATGGGGTTGAAGGTGATTTAGAGCTTTGGATCAGAAATTGGCTAGCTGAAAGAAGACAGAGGGTGGTGGTTGATGGCAAATGTTCATCCTGGAGTTTAGTTACTAGTGGTGTACCGCAAGGATCTGTTTTGGGGCCACTGCTGTTTGTCATTTTTATAAATGACGTGGAAGAGGGTGTAGAAGGGTGGGTTAGTAAATTTGCGGATGACACAAAGGTCGGTGGAGTTGTGGATAGTGCCGAAGGATGTTGTAGGGTACAGAGGGACATAGATAGGCTGCAGAGCTGGGCTGAGAGATGGCAAATGGAGTTTAATGCGGAAAAGTGCGAGGTGATTCACTTTGGAAGGAGTAACAGGAATGCAGAGTACTGGGCTAATGGGAAGATTTTTGGTAGTGTAGATGAACAGAGAGATCTTGGTGTCCAGGTGCATAAATCCCTGAAGGTTGCTACCCAGGTTAATAGGGCTGTTAAGAAGCAATATGGTGTGTTAGCTTTTATTAGTAAGGGGATCGAGTTTCGGAGCCACGAGGTCATGCTGCAGCTGTACAAAACTCTGGTGAGACCGCACCTGGAGTATTGCGTGCAGTTCTGGTCACCGCATTATCGGAAGGATGTGGAAGCTATGGAAAGGGTGCAGAGGAGATTTACTAGGATGTTGCCTGGTATGGAGGGAAGGTCTTACGAGGAAAGGCTGAGAGACTTGAGGTTGTTTTCGTTGGAGAGAAGGAGGAGGAGAGGTGACTTAATAGAGACATATAAGATAATCAGAGGGTTAGATAGGGTGGATAGTGAGAGTCTTTTTCCTCAGATGGTGATGGCAAACACGAGGGGACATAGCTTTAAGTTGAGGGGTGATAGATATAGGACAGATGTTGGAGGTAGTTTCTTTACTCAGAGAGTAGTAGGGGCGTGGAACGCCCTGCCTGCAACAGTAGTAGACTCGCCAACTTTAAGGGCATTTAAGTGATCATTGGATAGACATATGGATGAAAATGGAATAGTGTAGGTCAGATGGTTTCACAGGTCGGCGCAACATCGAGGGCCGAAGGGCCTGTACTGCGCTGTAATGTTCTAATTCTAATTCTAATGTATATATTTTTTTTTCAGAAGAGTGTCTTCAAGTCTACAACTTTCAACTCTGGGGTCTCACATAAAGGTTATCAATTGCTCAATTAACCATTTTTTATCACATCTTCTGAGCCGTCAAGCAGATCACGGCCTTGTAACAAACCTTCGTTTCCAGTATTTTGAAATTACGCTGTGGACTTAATGGAGGTAATTATATACACTTAATGGGAGTAATTTTGACATGATGCGACAATGTAAAACAGGTGATAATGAATCAGCAGCCAGTTTTCCATCTGTACTGACTTTCTATATAAAATGGCCTGTCAATTCCCTACTGCCCGTTATATCATTGCACAGGACACAAGTTCCCCAAATATGTTCATATGAAATTCTTTCTTCATCCCAATTCCGTTTTCATGATTGGGTTTGTTTCGGGCACGTGTTGTGGCCACTTTGCTGTCTTCACACCCGAAACTTAGCACCGACAATTATCTACCTCCTCCCTTGTCATAAAGAACAAATCTGTCTCAGGGAATAATAAGGGGCTGTAATGAGTTTTGGGTCTATATTTCATTCTGTAAATAGATGAAGAATTACTATACAAAACCAGCTATATTACCTTTTTTGTTTACTGTGGGTATAAGTTGTGTATTCAGCAAAGTTGAATGTTCTAAATATTATGTGAATTAGGCCCAATCATCTTCAGTTGCTTCATCAATGACCTTCCCTCTATTAGAAGGTCAGAAGCAGAGATGTTCGCTGATGATTGCACAACATTCAGTCCTATTTGTAATTTCTCAGATAATGAAGCAATCTGTACCTGCATTCTGTAAGACCTGGACAACATTAAGCTGGGCTGATAAATGGCAAGTAACATTCACACCACACAAGTACTGGACAAAGACCATCTGCTACACGAGAGAATCTAACCATCTCCCCTTGGCAGCTAATGGCATTACAATCACTGAATCCTCCACCAACAATATCCTGGGGTTAACACTGACCAGTAACTTAACTAGACCAACCACATAAACACTCCAGTAATGTAAGCAGGTCAGAGGTTGGGAATTCTGTGGTAAACGATTCACCTCCTGACTCCCCAAAGCCTGTCTACCATCTACAAGGCACAACTCAGGAGTGTGATGGAATACTCTCCACTTGCCTGGACGAGTGCAGCTCCAACACTCAGGAAGCTCAACACAATCCAGGACAAAGCAACCTGCTTGACTGGCAGCCCATCCACCACCAGCACACAGTGGTTGCAGTGCATAACATCTACAAGATGCAGTGCAGCAACTAGTCAAGGCTTCTTCGCTACCACCTCCCAAACCTCAAGTCTGTACCACCTAGAAGGACAAGGACAGTAAGTGCAGGGGAAAACCACCACCTGCAAGTTTCCCTGCAAGTTGCACACCATCCTGACGTAATAATATTGCCCTTCCTTCATCTTCACTGGGTCAAAATCCTGGAACACTCTACCTAACAGCACAGTAACAGAACCTGAACCATGCAGGCTGCAGTGGTTCAAGGAGGTGGCTTACCATTACCTTCTCAAGGGCGATTAGGAAAGGACAATAAATGCTGGCCTTGCCAGTAATGCCCATATCCCATGAATGAACATATTGTCATGCTAGGCTCCCACCTGCCAAGAACGAGGCATATTAATTTTGTTATGAACATTGATTTTAAACTATTACTGGAATGAAGAAATGACATGTTAAACAGATCAGCCGTGGCTGGAAAAGATATTTGCATATTAACAGACAGTGCTTGGAAGGACAAAGGACCATTCCCTGACACATTCAACCCACAATGGACCTTGATCACCAGGTATTATGTGTAAGAGGAGCATTCCAGAGACTGCAAAGGTGATACAATCCAAGACATGGTCAGACCAGTTAGGCACATGACTAATCTGCTTGGCAGCCTGGGTTTTTCTGAATTGTACAAACAGTTTGAACTCAAAGTCTGTTTGCACCGGAACTGAGAAGATCTCTCCTGTCTGCTCCCATCTCTTTCTCACAAGCCTCTGAATCCACTGAAGACACAGGAACCCCAAGAGAAAAAAGTCTCCTACAGCAAACAAGGTTTAAGAATACTTGTCCCCACTGAAATGCAAGATCTACTTACAATCAATGACTCTACAGTGAGCTCGAAGAACCGTAACAAAAACTCTTCACACATTGTCGCAAACCTTTCCACTTTATTTTTCTTATACTCTTTTCTGTCTCTATTTGTATGAGTATCGCGTATGCACACGAACGTGTGCATGTCATGTATCCGTAGGCGTCAACTGAATTAGAGTTTAAGTTCAAGTTTAATAAATTTCAATCTTTCTTCTTTAACCTAAGAAAACCCGTTTGTGCTGGTTTCTTTGCCTTACAATTGGAAAGCGGTGAAGAAGGATTCACCAAGGGGGAGCAAAAAACACGATGTGTTTAAAATTAAACCCTGTTACAGTAAGACCAGGTGAAGGCTGAGAGGGACCCCTAGACACATTTCTCACCTGGTCGTAACAGAAATTTTGGGGCTGCCATCCTGGATTTTACCCACAGACAAATGAGAGAAATTGGAAGTGGGAAGCCAAATTGTTCCCAATCAAAAAAGAGCAAGATTTCAATACAGGTTTTCTTGTGGTTGTGTGTGATTGAATACAGACATGTCTGCAACTGAAGCATGGGCGGCACAGTGGCACAGTGGTTAGCACCGCAGCCTCACAGCTCCAGCAACCCGGGTTCAATTCTGGGTACTGCCTGTGTGGAGTTTGCAAGTTCTCCCTGTGTCTGCGTGGGTTTCCTCCGGGTGCTCCGGTTTCCTCCCACAAGCCAAAGACTTGCAGGTTGATAGGTAAATTGGCCATTAGCAATTGCCCCAAGTATAGGTCAGTGGTAGGGAAATATAGGGACAGGTGGGGATGTGGTAGGAATATGGAATTAGTGTAGGATTAGTATAAATGGGTGGTTGATGGTCGGCACAGACTCGGTGGGCCGAAGGGCCTGTTTCAGTGCTGTATCTCTAAACTAAACTGAACTAGTAGCTCCCCAAGCCAGGGTGAAATAACTTGGGAGAAGTTAAAAGCACTGTCTATGGAGCAGGTGAGAAAAATGACTGAGCAGTGTGGGATCACCGTACGTGGCAAGGCTAGGAAGTCTGAACTCCTAAGGGTAGTGGGCAACCATTTTTCTCTTGAATCTGAGCAAGCAGAAGCAGTGTTAGAAGTAAACACTGACAGGGTATGGCTAGCAAAGCTATAATCGGAACGGAGGAAACCTGAATTAGAGGAGAGAGAAAGAGCCTTCCAGAAGGAACGTTAAGAAAAAGAGAGGAGAGAGAGAAAGCAAGAGAGGAGACAGAAAGAGAAAGAACCTTCCAGAAAGAATGTGGAGAGAGAGAGTTGAAGTGGCTTGAGTTAACTAGGGGGAGACAGAGTAACCCCAGTGAAAGCATGGCCAATATGAAGGAGTGTAATTCAGCGCTGGGTACAGAATTGTTAAAACTAGCTCAACTAATTCCAAAATTCAATGAGGCAGAATTCTTTGAGAAACTGCCAAGGCAGCTAAAATGGCCAGCTGAGACCTGGCCTCTTTTACTACAAAGCAAGCTAACTGGAAAAGCCCATGAGGTTTATTCCTTGTTGACAGATGAGAGATCATCAAATTATGAACTGACCAAAAATGCTATCCTTGGGGCATATGAATTAGTACCCTAAGCTTATTGCCAAATGTTTAGAACTCTCAAGAAGCAAGCTAATCAAACTTATCTGGAGTTTGACAGAATTAAGCAGCTGTCTTTTGACCAGTGGCTGACGGCTCTTAAAGTACAGCTCAGCTATGAGAATCTCAGGGAAGTAATTCCGTTAGAGGAATTTAAACACTTTCATCCACTCTCCATAAAAACCCATGTAGAGGAGCAGCGGGTTCAGAGAGCCCGGCAAGCAGCTGTTCTGGCCGATGAGTTTGCTTTAATTTATAAGTCGGTTACCCAGGGAAGAACCTTTCCTAGCCACCCCCACAAATCCGAAAAGGACAATCGGTAGCAAGGTGATAGGAGCCCAAGCAGTCCTGGGAGAGAAAGGAAAGGAGACACAGGGGGGGCCCTCCTCTAGCCAAAAAGGAATATGCTGTGAGCGAGAGTGAGACCCAGAGATCTGTGTGCTTCCATTGTAATAAAGCAGGGCATTTAACAGCTGACTGCTGGAAACTAAAGGGAAAACTGGTCGGATTAATCAGGGCACACCTGCTCAGTGAAGACAGGAATGTGATGGAAAGCACAGCAGAACAAGCTGTGGCTTTAACTGCAGTAAGAGTGAGATCCAGGAAGCTTACAGCTGCAAGTACAGGAAAATTTAATAGGATTCCTGAAGATTATCAGGGTTTTAGATTAGAGATACAGCACCGAAACAGGCCCTTCGGCCCACCGAGTCTGTGCCGAACATCAACCACCCATTTATACTAATCCTACACTAATCCCATATTCCTACCAAACATCCCCACCTGTCCCTATATTTCCCTACCACCTACCTATACTGGTGACAATTTATAATGGCCAATTTACCTATCAACCTGCAAGTCTTTTGGCTTGTGGGAGGAAACCGGAGCACCCGGAGAAAACCCACGCAGACACAGGAAGAACTTGCAAACCCCACACAGGCAGTACCCGGAATCGAACCCAGGACCCTGGAGCTGTGAGGCTGCGGTGCTAACCACTTGTGTTTGAAGGGAATGTAACTCCATACCCTTCGAATGGAGCAAGCAAGCCCATAGTATTCCCAGGGACAGAGGGGCCACCAGATCCCTTTTACTGGGAAAAGGCCTGACCTTTCCCCCACAGAGCGCAGTGAACACCAAAATGGTGGTGAATGGTATTGGAGGGCAGTGTATACCTGTACACTAGGTGCTTCTGGAGTGCGACCTAGTTTCAGGACTGGTGACTGTAGGGATTGTCCCTAGTTTGCCTGTGGACGGGGCTGACCTGCTCCTTGGTAATAATCTGGCAGGGGTGAAGGAGGTAGCCCCCAGTTGTGAAAGAAAGACCACAGGAGGTCAGAGAGATAGGGCAGAGGCAGGAGACAGACCCCTGCAGTTTCACTGAAAATGTAGTGGATCAGGCCACAATCAAATCAGCTTCCCCCAGAGGAGACTGAATTAGCACTGCAGGCAGATGACCACGAGGTTTGTCTGTCTGAGACTTTCCTTGGAAAGTTATGAGACCCAGAGAATGAATTAAATGGATTTTCCCCAGCTGAGGCTCTGCGAGCCAATCCAGTATTGCGAGAGTTAGCACAGGCTGCCCAGTCTGAAAGTGCAGAGGGAGTCCCTGATTGCTACTATTTAAAAAATGAGGTACTGATGAGGTAATGGAGTTCTCCTCACAGACCTGAGAACAAAGAGTGGACATTAGTTCACCAGTTAGTGGTGCTGCAGAGGTATCGGAGAGAAATATTAAGAAGGGCCCATAAGACTACAATGACTGTACATGCCGGTATATGAAAGACCAAAGCCCGCATAAGACAGCAGTTTGACTGGCCAAAATGCCACAAAGATGTGGTGGAGTACTGCAGGAGTTGCCACATGTGCCAGGTTGAGGGGAAACCCCAACCTACAGTGAAACCTGGACCCCTAAGTCCTGTACCAGTGTTAGGAGGACCCTCCAGCAGAGGTGAACTGTAAGGGACTCCTGTCAAGAACAAACTGGGACAGGCAGACACAAGGCTGGCAAAAGGTTAGACAGGGAAGGGGAAAAAGCGACCAAGAGGGCAGCTAAAGGAAGTCTGGGAAGCATCCTGGATGAAAACCCCTACTGTCCGGTCAGCCAAGCCCGAAAAGTGTGAAAAGTTAGACCCCACATCCTCCTACATAAATGCAGACACTAGAAGCACCCCACCAGAGTTGCTAACAACATTTACAGGAACATGCAGAGACAAAGAAAGACCCCCAGGGGGCAGAGAAACTGTGAGGGTGATGTCTCATCCAAAGTGCCACAGGGGAGTGCAGTAGAGTCTGCAGCCAGGAATGTCCCAGAGGACAAAGGGGAGATTAGCAAACAATCCTCCTCCACAGTTAGAAAAAAATCACTCATCCCCTGAAGTCAAAAGTGTTTGCATGACTCAGCAAAGCACTGAAGGAGAGGTCAGGATAGACCCGACCACTGCTGACTCTCCTGAAAAAAAAATTGCCTCAGTAGGAACAAAGACGCTAGGCAGCCTTGGAAATGGGCAAACGAAGTGAAACTTCCCCAAAAAAGAACCATGTTTATTGGGATGCCAAAAAAGGGGCAATTTTAATAAGTTTTAGGATTTGTGAATAAATGAGAGAAATACATGGGTTTTTCTGTATCTTATATTTTCTCACGACCCTATTAATGAAATGCGCCTTTCCTCAAACCGCATTGCATTCTGCTGGGTGTGGAGGTGTCATGCTAGGCCCCCACCTGCCAAGAATGAGGCATATTAATTTTGTTATGAACATTGATTTTAAAGTGTTACTGGAGTGAAGAAAGGACATGTTAAACAGATCAGTCATGGCTGGAAAAGATATTTGCATATTAACAGACAGTGCTTGGAAGGACAAAAGACCATTCCCTGACACATTCAACCCACAATGGACCTTGATCACCAGGTATTATGTGTAAGAGGAGCATTCTAGAGACTGCTAAGTTGATACAATCCAAGACATGGTCAGACCAGTTAGGCACATGACTAATCTGCTTGGCAACCTGGGTTTTTCTGAATTGTACAAACAGTTTGAACTCAAAGTCCGTTTGCTTCTGGACTGAGAAGATCTCTCCTGTCTGCTCTTTCTCTTCAGCCTCTGAATCCACTAAAGACACATGACCTCAAGAGAGAAAAGTCTCCTACAGCAAACAAGGTTTAAGAATACTTGTCCCCACTGAAATGCAAGATCTACTTACAATCAATGACTCTACAGTGAGCTCGAAGAACCGTAACAAAAACTCTTCACACATTGTCTCAAACCTTTCCACTTTATTTTTCTTATACTCTTTTCTGTCTCTATTTGCATGTCTGTATCGCGTATGCATGCTAGTGTGGGCGCGTTGTGTATCCGTTGGCATTAACTGAATTAGAGTTTAAACTCGAGTTTAATAATTTCAATCTTTCTTCTTTAAACTAAGAAAACCTGTTTATGCTGGTTTCTTTGCCTTATAATTGGAAAGTGGTGATTCACCAAGGGGGGGCTAAAAACAGTGTGTTTAAAATTAAACCCTGTTTCGGTAAGACCAGGTGAAGGCTGAGGGGGACCCCTAGACACCTTTCTCACCTGGTCGTAATATATATATTTATATATATAAAAAATCAGATCATGAAATTGTAATAAATCATTAAATACTAGTGAACCACTTGTGTTGTTCAAGAGCCAGACGGGGCAAAACTTTCAACTTTGGCAGGGAGACAAAATAAGCAGTATCAGATCAGATTATGAAACATAGGGCGATTGTGTACAAAGTGAAGCAAATCTGGTACTGCCTGTTTTACACCCCTACCAAAGCTGATGCTGCGGAATTCGATAAAGCCCGAAAACAGGTACAGGAATTGCAATGTGTGATTAACCCGCGTCAGTTGCTTCTGATGCAGGCAGCACAAAGTTTGTGTGCTGCCTGCTCATTACTATGATTGTAGCGTGCAGCCAGTGATAAGCACACTGCTGAGTGTCTGCACACCTGAGTAGGGGATACAAATCATGATAGGCTAGCACCACTTAAACTCAGCCTGTACCTCTTAAAAGGGAGGTGCATTCTGGCTGGTACAGGTGCTGGAAGTGGCTGCGGAAGTGTGTCTGAGCAGGAAGAACACTGCAAAATGGTGCAACAGGGTAGATATCGTGCTCCAAGGTTCTCCAACATAGCACAGGAGGTTTGGTGCAGGGCGTGGACAGAAGAACAAAGAACAAAGATAATTACAGCACAGGAACAGGCCCTTCGGCCCTCCAAGCCTGCGCCGATCCAGATCCTCTCTCTAAACATGTCGCCTATTTTCTAAGGTTCTGTATCTCTTTTCTTCCTGCCCATTCATGTATCTGTCTAGATACATCTTAAAAGACTCCATCGTGCCCGCATCTACCACCTCCGCTGGCAACGCGTTCCAGGCACCCACCACCCTCTGCGTAAAGAACTTTCCACGCATATCCCCCCTAAACTTTTCCCCTTTCACTTTGAACTCGTGTCCTCTAGTAATTGAATCCCCCACTCTGGGAAAAAGCCTCTTGCTATCCACCCTGTCTATACCTCTCATGATTTTGTACACCTCAATCAGGTCCCCTCTCAACCTCCGTCTTTCTAATGAAAATAATCCTAATCTACTCAACCTCTCTTCATAGCTAGCGCCCTCCATACCAGGCAACATCCTGGTGAACCTCCTCTGCACCCTCTCCAAAGCATCCACATCCTTTTGATAATGTGGCGACCAGAACTGTACGCAGTATTCCAAATGTGGCCGAACCAAAGTCCTATACAACTGTAACATGACCTGCCAACTCTTGTACTCAATACCCCGTCCGATGAAGGAAAGCATGCCGTATGCCTTCTTGACCACTCTATTTACCTGCGTTGCCACCTTCAGGGAACAGTGGACCTGAACACCCAAATCTCTCTGGACATCAATTTTCCCCAGGACTTTTCCATTTACTGTATAGTTCACTCTTGAATTGGATCTTCCAAAATGCATCACCTCGCATTTGCCCTGATTGAACTCCATCTGCCATTTCTCTGCCTAACTCTCCAATCTATCTATTTTCTGCTGTATTCTCTGACAGTCCCCTTCACTATCTGCTACTCCACCAATCTTAGTGTCGTCTGCAAACTTGCTAATCAGTCTACCTATACTTTCCTCCAAATCATTAATGTATATCACAAACAACAGTGGTCCCAGCACGGATCCCTGTGGAACACCACTGGTCACACGTCTCCATTTTGAGAAACTCACTTCTACTGCTACTCTGTCTCCTGTTGCCCAGCCAGTTCTTTATCCATCTAGCTAGTACACCTTGGACCCCAAGCGCCTTCACTTTCTCCTTCAGCCTGCCATGGGGAACCTTATCAAACGCCTTACTGAAGTCCATGTATATGACATCGACAGCCCTTCCCTCATCAATCAACTTTGTCACTTCCTCAAAGAATTCTATTAAGTTGGTAAGACATGACCTTCCCTGCACAAAACCATGTTGCCTATCACTGATAAGCCCATTTTCTTCCAAATGGGAATAGATCCTATCCCTCAGTATCTTCTCCAGCAGCTTCCCTACCACTGACGTCAGGCTCACCGGTCTATAATTACCTGGATTATCCCTGCTACCCTTCTTAAACAAGGGGACAACATTAGCAATTCTCCAGTCCTCCGGGACCTCACCCGTGTTTAAGGATGCTGCAAAGATATCTGTTAAGGCCCCAGCTATTTCCTCTCTCGCTTCCCTCAGTAACCTGGGATAGATCCCATCCGGACCTGGGGACTTGTCCACCTTAATGCCCTTTAGAATACCCAACACTTCTACCCTCCTTATGCCGACTTGACCTAGAGTAATCAAACATCTGTTCCTAATCTCAACATCCGTCATGTCCCTCTCCTCGGTGAATACCGATGCAAAGTACTCGTTTAGAATCTCACCCATTTTCTCTGAGTCCAAGCATAACATTCCTCCTTTGTCCTTTAGTGGGCCAATCCTTTCTCTAGTTACCCTCTTTCTCCTTATATATGAATAAAAGGCTTTGGGATTTTCTTTAACCCTGTTTGCTAAAGATATTTCATGACCCCTTTTAGCCCTCTTAATTCCTCGTTTCAGATTGGTCCTACATTCCCGATATTCTTTCAAAGCTTCGTCTTTCATCAGCCGCCTAGACCTTATGTATGCTTCCTTTTTCCTCTTAGCTAGTCTCACAATTTCACCTGTCATCCATGGTTCCCTAAGCTTGCCATTTCTATCCCTCATTTTCACAGGAACATGTCTCTCCTGCACGCTAATCAACCTCTCTTTAAAAGCCTCCCACATATCACATGTGGATTTACCTTCAAACAGCTGCTCCCAATCTACATTCCCCAGCTCCTGCCGAATTTTGGTATAGTTGGCCTTCCCCCAATTTAGCACTCTTCCTTTAGGACCACTCTCGTCTTTGTCCATGAGTATTTTAAAGCTTACGGAATTGTGATCACTATTCCCAAAGTAGTCCCCTACTGAAACTTCAAACACCTGGCCGGGCTCATTCCCCAACACCAGGTCCAGTATGGCCCCTTCCCGAGTTGGACTATTTACATACTGCTCTAGAAAACCCTCCTGGATGCTCCTTACAAATTCTGCTCCATCTAGACATCTAACACTAAGTGAATCCCAGTCAATGTTGGGAAAATTAAAATCTCCTATCACCACCACCCTGTTGCTCCTACATCTTTCCATAATCTGTTTACATATTTGTACCTCTATCTCACGCTCGCTGTTGGGAGGCCTGTAGTACAGCCCCAACATTGTTACCGCACCCTTCCTATTTCTGAGTTCTGTCCATATTGCCTCACTGCTCGAGTCCTCCATAGTGCCCTCCTTCAGCACAGCTGTGATATCCTCTTTGACCAGTAATGCAACTCCTCCACCCCTTTTACCTCCCTCTCTATCCCGCCTGAAGCATCAATATCCTGGGATATTTAGTTGCCAATCATGCCCTTCCCTCAACCAAGTCTCAGTAATAGCAATAACATCATACTCCCAGGTACTAATCCAAGCCCTAAGTTCATCTGCCTTACCTACTACACTTCTTGCATTAAAACAAATGCACCTCAGACCACCAGTCCCTTTATATTCAACATCTGCTCCCTGCCTGCTCTTCCCCTTAGTCACACTGACTTCATTATCTAGTTCCTTACAGGCTTTTGTTACTACCTCCTTACTGTCAACTGACCTCAATTGGTTCCCATCCCCCTGCCACATTAGTTTAAACCCTCCCCAACAGCGTTAGCAAAAGCACCCCCAAGGACATTGGTTCCAGTCCGGCCCAGGTGTAGACCGTCCAATTTGTAATAGTCCCACCTCCCCCAGAACCGGTCCCAATGTCCCAAAAATCTGAACCCCTCCTTCCTGCACCATCTCTCAAGCCACGCATTCATCCTGACTATTCTTTCATTTTTACTCTATCACGTGGCACTGGTAGCAATCCTGAGATTACTACCTCTGAGGTCCTGCTTTTTAACTTGGCTCCTAACTCCCTAAACTCTGCTTGTAGGACCTCATCCCGTTTTTTACCTATATCATTGGTGCCTATGTGCACAATGACAACTGGCTGTTCACCCTCCCCCTTTAGAATGTTCTGCAGCCGATCTGAGACATCCCTGACCCGTGCACCTGGGAGGCAACATACCATTCGGGAGCCTCGTTTTCGACCACAGAACCGCCTATTCCCCTTACATTCGAATCCCCTACGACTATAGCCCTTCCACTCTTTTTCCCGCCCTTCTGAACAGCAGAGCCAGCCACGGTGCCATGGACCTGGCTACTGCTGCCTTCCCCTGGTGAGCCATCTCCCTCAACAGTATCCAAAACGGTATACTTGTTTTGGAGGGAGATGACCGCAGGGGACTCCTGCGCTGCCTTCCTGCTCTTTCTCTGCCTTTTGGTCACCCATTCCCTTTCTCTCTCAGCAATCCTAATCTGCGGTGTGACCAATTCACTAAACGTGCTATCCACGACCTCCTCAGCATCGCGCATGCTCCAAAGTGAGTCCATCCGCAGCTCGAGAGCCGTCATGCGGTCTAACAAGAGCTGCAGTTGGACACACTTCCTGCACGTGAAGGAGTGAGGGACATCAGCCATGTCCCTGAGCTCCCACATTGAGCAAGAGGAGCATGACACGGGTCTGAGATCTCCTGCCATTTTTAATCTTAAGCTTAACTTAGTTAAATGAAAAAGGAACGAAAAGTTTTTACCAATCACGATAAAACCAGAGAAATAGAAAAAGCCTTACCTTATAAACACCCCACCGAGTCCTTTTTTTTTGGTTAGAGGAGGAGGGCGGGTGGGAGACACGACAAGTGTCAGAAACCGCCCAAATATATAGTGTTTTACTTACCCAGCAGCCCCCTGGCCTCCGCCGAAAAACAAAAGGAAATTAAGTTTACTTTCAAACTGACCTTCCCAGCTGCTCACTCGCTCACACTCTGCTCCCGAAAAAGCTGCTGCAATGAAAGGAAAGTTATTTTAAACCGCCCAAATATATAGTGTTTTACTTACCCAGCAGCCCCCTGGCCTCCGCCGAAAAACAAAAGGAAATTAAGTTTACTTTCAAACTGACCTTCCCAGCTGCTCACTCGCTCACACTCTGCTCCCGAAAAAGCTGCTGCAATGAAAGGAAAGTTATTTTAAACCGCCCAAATATATAGTGTTTTACTTACCCAGCAGCCCCCTGGCCTCCACCGAAAAGCAAAAGGAACAAAAGGAGAGGTGCTCTATCTACAGGGGATCAGGCGGCCCTCCAGATAGACACTGCAAAGGCAGTGGGAGAAGATAGCCACCATGGTCAATGCCAGCAGCGTAGCTTGCAAACCTGAATGCAGTATCGCAAGAAGTTCAATGATTCACAAAAATGGTCAAGGTCAGTGAATGTATCTTCAAATGCCATATTTTCCATATCCTTAAAACCATTAGTCACACACACACTGCTCAATTCACCACTATCCTTTCATTAAACTAGCAATCTCTATCAATTATCTCATAACCCACAGTCCTGGGTTTACCTCACCCTCACAAACTTCGCACTGCTGCAAGCCTCATACCCACATCTCGCAGCTTGCACACTGCCAGCTATTCAAATCATGAGAGCCACATCACTCAAACACATTGCACCACACTCACCAACACACTTCTCTCTCTTCTGCAGGAGAGGAGCAATTGTGTGCCTTCAACCCAATTGAGGAGATGGTGCTCATCATCATTGGGTTGGCCTTGACTGAGGCGGTGGCCAGCAGCAGGGCTGAAACCATTGAAGGTAATGGAATGTTCATACCAAATCCTCCTCACCCCACAATCTCTTCTGATTCCCAAGCTGCAGAGGGTCTAAACATCCTTTTCCTCTCCCCTCACAATAAATCTACCCTTGTGCCTTTCTCTTTTCAGATACCAAAGAACTGCAACCTGCCCAGGCAGTGGCTGAAATCCTAGAGGAAGAAGTGGAAGAGGAAGAAGAGACTGATAAAGAGGAGACACTATTGCTCTGACACTTGGAGCCACCAGTTCAGATACTGACATTGCGCATACTTTTGAGGCCAGCTTTGGGGCAGGATTTGCATGTGGTGAGACACTGGGCATGAGTGGCCTACAGGTAGGGCTGAGGGAAAGAGTAGCACAGGTACCAGCTCACGGTGCGAGGTCACATGAGTTCTGCTGCAGAGGACTCAGATAAGGACTCTGATGGGGCAGCCTATAGAAAAAGTCCAGGTAAGTACACAGAAAGGCTTGGAGCATTGGCAGGCCTGCCAGAAAGTCTGTGGTCACTGTCAAGGAGTATGGAGGAGTCCAGGAGTGCTGGCCAACTCCATCACCACACTTTTGAACCCAACCATGATGCAGCATCTTATGGCCAATATCTCAGCTTCCACTGCAGCACAAGCAAAAACCAGACTGAAATCACGCAAACTCAGCTTGTTGCCACACAGTGGCGCAGTGGTTAGCACCTCAGCCTCACAGCTCCAGCGACCCGGGTTCAATTCTGGGTACTGCCTGTGTGGAGTTTGCAAGTTCTCCCTGTGTGTGCGTGGGTTTCCTCCAGGTGCTCCGGTTTCCTCCCACATGCCAAAAGACTTGCAGGTTGATAGGTTAATTGGCCATTATAAATTGCCCCCAGTATAGGTAGGTGGGAGGGAAATATAGGGACAGGTGGGGATGTGGTAGGAATATGGAATTAGTGTAGGATTAGTATAAATGGATGTTTGATGGTCGGCACAGACTCGGTGGGCCGAAGGGCCTGTTTCAGTGCTGTATCTCTAAACTAAAACTAAACATGCTCAGACTACTGCCATCACTGCTGTGGATACCAGTGTTCAAAGGGGCTTGCAGTGTCTCACAGCAGTCCTGCAGTCTGTGCAACAGCAGATTACTAGATTGCTGAAGCACCACCCCGTGGGAGTGGCAGTGAAAGCGTGGAGCACAAGCCTGCTGTCCTCTCTCAGTTTGACAGCATTTGTTGTCCCACCACTGCCACTCCACCAGCTCCTTTGCTGTTGCCTGTCAGCCAGCCAGCCCAGACTGCTGCCACCATGCTGAGAAGGTGCAGTCCAAATCCAAGCCTTCTAGGGCCAGAGCTGCTTGAGGTTGTCCTGCAAGGCCATCTGCAGTCCCCTCCACTGAAAGTCAGCAGCTTTCCAGCAGCCATGCTGCAGCCACTAGGGTAGCACTGAATAGAAGCAGTACGACAGGCAAAGACACATGGAAGACAGGCACTAAGGGAATGCACAAGGGCGATTAGTTGACTTTTCTATGGAATATTGGATCACTTGATTGATAAATTAAATTGGCAATGTTTGTTTTGTGGTGGCTTTCAGCATTGTGGTCAAGAGGATGCTGTGATGGTCAGTAACAGAGAGGTAGGTGCGGGACTGCTGCTGCCTTCATTGGCACTGCAGTCAGATGAACCTATCATGGACAGCCTGGCTGGAAAGCGGATATATTGGTTGCCTCCTCCCTTCCTCCTCCTCTTCAGCTGCTCGATGTATACCTTGTGGAAAAGGCTATGCCTTCGTAATGGTGAGGTTATGCAGGATACAGCAGACCAATTGTGACATCTACTATGCCAGGTACTGTAGGGCTCCTCCAGAGAGGTCCAGGCAGCGGATGCTTAAACACCCCAATGGTCTGCTCGATGACATTTCGTCTGGCAGCGTGGCTCTCATTATACAGATGCTGCCCATGTATGTGGGTTGTGTAGTGAAATCATGAGCCAAGTGGGCTTTCGCCACCAGTAGCCACCCTCTGATTTCTCATGGTGGCTCAAATGCAGTTAGTACAGTGGACTGGCGCAGAATAAATGCATCATATGACTGCTGCCAGGATACTGGTCATTGGCCAGCATGATGTGGAGTATGGTTGCAGACCAGCTTGAAATAGAGGGAGTGTAATCCTTTGTGGTTGCAGTAGAGCTCAGAACTTACTTGCGGCACCTGTAAAATGACATGTGTGCAGATGATGGCACCCTGCACCATAGGGAAGCCCACTATCCTGGCAAAGCATCATGCTCACTCTGCCTGCTTCTCTTGGGAAAGATAAAATGTACTATATTCCCCTCTCTTTGCATACAGAGCGTCAGTGACCTCCCTTATACAACTGTGGGCAGTAATTTGCGAGATGTTGGAGTAATCGGCTGCTCCAGTCTGAAAGCAACCCGACATAAAGACCTTCATGGCCACAGTCAGCTTTAAAGCCATTGGCGGGGCTGTCCTCTCCCTGCTCTAAGACTGGAGGTTTGTTTGCAATAGTTGGCAGATTTCAGTGAGCACCACCTTTGTGAAAGGGAGACATTGCACATACTGTTCCTAGCTCAGGTTGAATTGCTCCCTGAAGACTCTGGGTGGATATGGCCTCTTGCTGAGAGCCCATCATCGCCTCTGTGTTTCCTCTGCTCATTCTCCCGGTCAAGCTGCAGGCCAAGGGGGATAGAACCTACAGCACCTTTGACTGGGAGGCATGTGGTCTGAATGAAACCCTTGAAGTGAGAACAAATGCCTTCATCATGTGTCACACCACTCCCTGTAGACTTAACTACCAAACCACCAAACTCTTCTACTAACTCAGCAATAGCCAGCAGAGATCAATCAGCAACTAACCTGTAAGTGGTTGATGATTCTTTTAAATAACACTGGTAGCAGGGGTGGGGCGGGGGTTGCTCCTTCCTGCTGCTGAATGTGTGTTCAGCTGTGCAAGGTTACAAGAAGGCATTAGCTGCAGTGTCGAGGTCAAAAATGGCACTGCTAGAATCAAATCAGCGTTACACAGACTGCTGTCACTACTTTGCATATTTCTTGCACATGTTCCCAGTGCCCATGCAAGTGACCTACCCAAAATGGCATCCGGCACGACCCAGACCAGAATGTGCATGCATGCATGGTACGGGTACCATTTTGGACATGAAACAGCATCCGAACGTACAGGCACTACACAACCAAATTTTGCAGTCTGTACGTTTCAACCACTATTTTGCAAGGACCAGGTATTACCATATAATGCAGATGTACTATTCTGCTTCTAATGTTAAGCTTATTTTTTGTTTCTTTAAACGTGTGAAAGCTAAAGTCACAGAGAAGATACAGACATTCTGACTTCTGTGTCAAACAACTGTCTTTCTTTCATTATATACTTTTTGAAGTGTGACACGGCAATTTGAAACTTTAAGTGTGACCGACAAGAAATGCATGCTTTTAATACTATTTTTATATTATAGATACATGTCTAAAGATCATGCCAGGGTGCACATTGAGTATCAAATAAGCACTTACTGTGGTTAATTTCTTCTTCATCATAAATATCTACCTCCATCAGTCGAATCAACATCCTCGATAGAATACTGAGGAACTGCAGATAAGCTCCTGTTTTCCCCACCTGAGAACAAAGGCATACATTAAAGGGACAAAGCATGTTTGCATCAAGCACTCTTTATGTTTAATTTAGTTTAGAGATACAGCACTGAAACAGGCCCTTCGGCCCACCGAGTCTGTGCCGACCATCAAACATCCATTTATACTAATCCTACACTAATTCCATATTCCTACCACATCCCCACCTGTCCCTATATTTCTCTCCCACCTACCTATACTGGGGGCAATTTATAATGGCCAATTAACCTATCAACCTGCAAGTCTTTTGGCATGTGGGAGGAAACCGGAGCACCTGGAGGAAACCCACGCAGACACAGGGAGAACTTGCAAACTCCACACAGGCAGTACCCAGAATTGAACCCGGGTCGCTGGAGCTGTGAGGCTGCAGTGCTAACCACTGCGCCACTGTGCCGCCCATATATAAAAATAGAATCTTCCACTGTCAATGGAGCATAACATGCCTGGTAAAGACACATGCCTACATGGACCTTGAAGGTATATTATTTCATTCCAGTCTACATTAGAATGCAATAATAATAGAAATATAGGGGAAAGAATTGACTTTTGCTCAAACTGGTCAACAAGTCAATAGAGCGGTTGCTCCACACGAAGATCGATGTCAAGTTGAAGTCTGAGAGAAATTCAACATCATGTTTCATTTGAATAGAAGCAGTAAGCTATGGGCATCAAACAGGCATCTTGATGCAACATGGCAATAACAACTTCTGGCAGGTGTAAAACAGATGGCTGAGAGCTGATTCTCTCCCTCATAGAATTGTATAATTTTACAATACAGGAAGCAGCCAATTGTCCCATTGGCCCTTTTCCAGCTCTCTGAAAGACAGATCTACTATGAGCCATTTCCCTGCCCTTTCCCCATACCCTTATAAATTCTTTCAATATTTATGTATCTGCTTTTAAAAGTTATGAATTCTACTTCTATCATTGTTTCTGATAGGACATTCCATATTCCAAACTCCTGTGGCTCAGTTGGTAGCACACACGCATTAGTCAGAAGATTGTGCGTTCATAGTCCCATTCCAGCAACTTGAGCACAAATTTCTGGACTGACACTTCAGTACAGTACTGAGAAAGTGCTGCACTGTTGCAGGTGCCATCTTTCAGATGAGATGTTAAATCAAGGTCTCATTTGCCCTCCCAGGTGGACATAAAAGATCCCATGGTACTACTTCAAAGAAGAGCAGGGGGAGTTATCCTTGGTGCCCTGGCCAATATTTATCTCTCAACCGACTTCACTAAAAAAAAAACTATCTGGGCATTTATCTCATTCCTGTTTGTGGGAGATTGTGCTATATGTAAATTGACTGCTATTTTTCAACATTATCAGTGACTACACTTCTTTGGCTGTAAAGTACCTAGGGTTGTGAGAGGCACTACATAACTGCAAGCCTTTCTTTAATTTCACAAAAAAATGCTAATCTTTCCTTTGTTCTTCTGGTGATCTTAAATTCATGCCTTCTTAATTATCAGCATTATAAAAAAACAAAATAAGCATTAACAGTATTGCCTTACATTAACAGAAAGTATAATGAAGTGTATTTTACCAGTTATCAGAATTCTATGTTGCTTATTCTCTTGCTCTGCTCTCCATAATCATCTTCCAGTGAGGTGTGATGAATTTCTTTTCTATCGCTTATAAACTGATCTAATAGTGTGCGTGTCCAAGTAAGAGTGTCAGTAGTGGGCAGCACAGTGGCGCAGTGGTTAGCAATGCAGCCTCACAGCTCCAGCGACCCTGGTTCAGTTCTGGGCACTGGCTGTGTGACCGCTTGGGTTTCTGCTGGGTGCTCTGGTTTCCTCCCACAGCCAAAGACTTGCAGGTTGATAAGTAAATTGGCCATTGTAAATTGCCCCTAGTGTAGGTAGGTGGTGGGGATGTGGTAGGGAATATGGGATTAATTTAGGATTAGTGTAAATGGGTGGTTGTTGGTTGGCACAGACTCGGTGGGCCGAAGGGCCTGTTTCAGTGCTGTATCTCTAAATAAATAAAAAATCTTTTGACTCACCAAAAAGTGCTTCCATATGTGGTCTCCAATGGGAAGGAACTTACTTAAAATATTCCCAAATATTCAGGAATGCATTGGCTGATTTACTGTGTTAGACTTAGCTCAGTTGGCAGCATCTTGCCTAAGTCACAAGGTTCCGGATTCAAGTCCTACTCCAGGACTTGAGCACAAAAATCTAAGCTGACACTCCAGTACTGAGGGAGTGTTGCACTGTCAGAGGTGACGTTTTTCAGATGAGACATGAAACAGAGGTCCCTTCTGCCCTCTTAGGTGGATGTAAAAGACCCCATGGCACTATTTTGAAGAACAGCAGAAGAGTTATCCCCAGCGTGCTGACCAATATTTATCCCTCAAGTGACATCACAAAAACATGATCACATTGCTGTTTGTGGGATTTTGCTGTGTGCCAATTGGCTGCTGTGTTTCCGACATTACAACAGTGACTACACTTCAAAGAGTACTTCATTGGCTGTAAAGTGCTTTGAGACATCTGGTGGTCGAGAAAAGCACTATATAAATGCAAGTCTTACTTTTTCCTTTTACTGCACTTAACATATTTTTCCAAAAAAAGACTTCATCCAGCCCTTTGACAACAAACACTTGACAGTCAAGAAAATAGTGTGCCTCCTTAAGAAAATTTATGCAAATACTTACCAGGAATTTATGTTGAAACTTGGGCAACCAACCCAAGGTTTGATACCTTTTACCAAAATTAAACTAGATCATAACCACTGTTCCCATTTTTGTTCCCAAATAGCAGTTGTTGGTAATGATTCTGCTATTGCCATTCACACCTCCTTCAGACCAATCTTTTGTTTCTTTACTTGTCCCATTGCCACCACCTTTTGCATTGCACCATCATCCATTTTGTCATTTAATTTCTCTCTCTTCCACCCTATCCTTCCTTTTTGCTCCCTTTTGTTCTTCCACCCCGCCCTCCCAAACCCCAAACCCCTCACCGGCCTCTATATTTGCTTAAAATCTGTTATATGTGGTTGACTCTTAAATGCCCTCTGAAATGGCCTAGCAAACCACTCGGTTGCACTAATAAAAGGAATAAAACTGGACAGACCACCCAGCATCAACCTAGGCACTGGAAATGACAATAACAAACCCAGCCTTGTGGACCCTGCAAAGTCCTCCTTACTAATATCAGGGGACCTGTGTCAAAATTGGGAGAGCTGTCCCACAGACTAGTCAAGCAACCTGACATAGCCAAACTCACAGAATCATATGTTACAGACGATGTCCCTGACATTACCATCACCATCCCTGGGTGTGTCCTGTCCCACCGACAGCACAGATCCGCCAGAGATGGCGGCACTGTGGTGTACAGTTGGGAAGGAGTTGCCCTGGAAGTCCTCAACATTGACTCTGGACCCCATGACGTCTCATGGCATCAGAACAAACATGAGCAAGGAAACCTCCTGCTGATTATCACCTACCCCCGCCTCAGCTGATGAATCAGTACTCCCCCATGTTGAACACCAATTGGAAGAAGCACTAAGGGTAGCAAGGCTACAGAATGTACTCAGGGTGGGGACTTCAATGTCCATCACCAAGAATGGCTTGCTAGCACTACGACAGACCGAGCTGGCTGTGTCCTAAAGGACATAGCTGCTAGACTGGGTCTGCGGCAGGTGGTGAGGGAACCAACAAGAGGGAAAAACCTACTTGACCTTGTCCTCACCAATCTACCAGTCGCAAATGCATCTGACAGTATTGGTAGGAGTGACCACTGCACAGTCCTTGTGGAAACAAAGTCCTGTCTTCACACTGAGAATACCCACCATTGTGTTGTGCAGCACTACCACCCTGCTAAATGGGATAGATTTCGAACAGATCTAGCAACTCAAAACTGGGCATCCGTGAAGAGTGTGATGGAATACTCTCCACTTGCCTGGATGAGTGCAGCTCCAACAACACTCAAGAAGCTCAACACCAACCAGACAAAGCAGCCCACTTGATTGGCACCCCATTCACCATCTACAAACATTCACTCCCTTTACCGACGCACAGTGGCAGCAGTATGTACCATCTACAAGATGCACTGCAGCAACTCACCAAGGCTCCTTCAACAGCACTTTCCAAACCCACAACCTCTACATCTAGAAGGACAAGGGCAGCAGATGCATGGGACCACCACCACCTGCAAGTTCCCGTCCAAGTCACACACCATCCTGACTTGGAACAATATCGCCGTCCCTTCACTGTCGCTGGGTCATAATCCTGGAACTCCCTTCCTAACAGCGCTGTGGCTGTACCTACACCCCAAGGACTGCAGCGGTTCAAGAAGG
This sequence comes from Heterodontus francisci, assembly GCF_036365525.1. Lineage (NCBI taxonomy): Eukaryota > Metazoa > Chordata > Chondrichthyes > Heterodontiformes > Heterodontidae > Heterodontus > Heterodontus francisci. The sequence goes on along the minus strand of NC_090373.1, from coordinate 62,034,787 downwards.
CAGCTTACGATCACCTTCTCAAGGGCAATTAGGGATGGGCAATAAATGCTGGCCTAGCCTGTGAAGCTCACATCCCAAGGACGAACAAAAAAAAAGTTATCTGATTCTAGGACACATTAATACAGGACGGAAATTCCATTTGTCAATGTTGTCATACAATGCTTATTTCACTTGTAACAAAAGTGTTTTTCCATTATAGGCCTAGAGGAAGTTGTGTTGACATTTGCAGATAATTCCAAAATAGCAGGCATTTAATTCTTCAGAGGACCAAAGGAAACTGCAAAGTGACATTAATTAAATCCAAATCTGTTCCTATTTGTCCCAGAACCCCATGTTTGAATCCCTCCAATCATGCTTCTGCCCCTGCCACAGTACCAAAGCACTTATCAAAGTCACAAATTACATCCTCTGTGACTGTGACAAAGGGAAACTTTCCCTCCTTGTCCTTCTTGACCGTTCTGCAGCCTTTAACACAATTGACCACACCATCCTCCTCCAATGTCTCTCCACTGTCATCCAGCTGGGTGGGACTGCTCTCACCATTCTGAGCTACCTAACTGTAGCTAAAGAATCACTTGCAATGGCTTCTCTTCCTGCTCCCACACAGTTACTTCTAGTATTCCCCAAGGATTTATCCTTGGCACCCCTCCTATTTCTCATCTGCAGGCTGCCCCTCAGCGACATCATCCAAATGCATAGCATTAGTTTTCATGTGTATGCTGACGACACTCAGCTATATCTCACCACCACTTCTCTCAACTCCTCCACTGTTGCTAAATTATCAGTCTGTTTATCTGACTTCCAGTACTGGATGAGCAGAAATTTCCTCAAAGTAAACATTGGGAAGAATGAAGCCATTGTTTTTGGTCCCCACTCCAAATTCTGTTCCCTACCTGCTGACTCCATTCCTCTCCTGGGTAACAGTCTGAGATTAAACCAGTCTGTTCACAACTGTGATGTCACATTTGACACCAAGATAAGCTTCCAATCTCATATTTGTGCCATCGCCCAACTTCACCCTTGTCTCAGCTCATCTGCTGCTGAAACCCTCATTCATGCCTTCGTTACCTCTAGACCTGACTATTCCAATGCATTCCTGGCTGGTCTCCCACAACCTATTCCATGTAAACTTGCGGTCATCCAAAACTCTGCTGACCATATCTTAACTCGCACCAAGTCCCATTCACCCATCATCCCAGTGCTCACTGACCTACACTGGCTCCCGGTCAAGCAATGGCTTGTTTTTAAAATTCTCAGCCTTATTTTCAAATCCCTCAATGACCTCGCCCCTCTATATCTCTGTAACCTCCTCCAGCCCCACAACCCTCCAGGATATCGGTGCTCCTCAAATCCTGGCCTTTTGTGCATCCCTGATTTTAGTCGCTTCATCTTTGATGGCCATACCTTCAGTTGCCTAGGCCCCAAGCTCTGGAATACCCTCCCTGCACCTCTCCGCCTCATTTTCCTCTTTTAAGACACTCCTTAAAACCTAACTCTTTGACCAAACTTTTGGTCATCTGACCTAATATCTGCTTTTGTGGCTCAGTGTCATACTTTGTTTTCAAATGCTCCTGTGAAGTGCCCAGGGACTTTTTATAACATTAAAGGTGCTATTAATTACATTAAAGGCCATGTGAGCCGCATGGAAGATGGCAGGATCCCCAAAGACACATTGTACAGCGAGCTCGCCACTGGTATCAGACCCACCGGCCGTCCATGTCTCCGCTTTAAAGACGTCTGTAAACGCGACATGAAGTCCTGTGACATTGATCACAAGTCGTGGGAGTCAGTTGCCAGCGTTCGCCAGAGCTGGCGGGCAGCCATAAAGGCGGGGCTAAAGTGTGGCGAGTCGGAGAGACTTAGCAGTTGGCAGGAAAAAAGACAGAAGCGCAAGGGGAGAGCCAACTGTGTAACAGCCCCGACAAACACATTTTTCTGCAGCACCTGTGGAAGAGTCTGTCACTCTAGAATTGGGCTTTATAGCCACTCCAGGCGCTGCTCCACACATCACTGACCACCTCCAGGCGCTTACCCATTGTCTCTCGAGATAGGGAGGCCAAAGAAAAAGAAAAAAGAAGAAAAAGGTGCTATATAAATAAAAGTTGTTGTTGTTAAGTTGGGAGGAATGGGTTAAAATATGGCAGAAGGAATTCAGTGTCAAAACAATGTTAACCTGGGGGGGACAAAAACCTGCAACTGTTGGAAACAGACAACAGGTCAGTCAGCATCAATCAAGAGAAAAGACACGCTAATGTTTTGGGTACAACCCTGTCAGAACTGCAACAAAATGAACAACATTTCAGATAGGAAAAGAACAAAGAAAAGTGGGAGGCAGGAAAAAAAGCTACCCATGCTCAGGAGGAAATAGGGTAGAATGATATGTAATCTGCTGAAAAGAAAACCAGGAGATGGTTAACTGCCTGAGGTGATATTAACATGAGATGATAGGAAGAAGCAGAATAAAAGAAATTAAAGACAAAAGAGAGACAAAGAATGTGTGAATAGTCGAGATGGTAGGGGAGGTAAGTCAGATCTCCAATTGAAACAGGAGAAGCTGGCAAAGCTGCATGGGTTTCAGCAGCCCGAGAAGGAGGAAAACAGGCCAACACTGACAACGTAGGCTGTGTTAATCCTGTTTTCGTCCCCTTTCCCTTTTAATCCTCTTGATTTTTTTCAATTTTAATAAAGAAGTACACCCCAAAAATTAACTTATTTGCTCTCTCTTGGGTAATTTACCTCTGGAAAAATCAAATAAAACATACAGCTTTTGAATTGTGGGAGATGGGCCTACTTGTGGGAACTGCAATAAAACCATTGAAAGGGAAAAGTATCAATCGTCGTTTCAAAACACATTTCATTTTATTCAATGAAGTTCTATATGACCTCCTTTGATATTATCCACTATTCTTTGTTTATCCGTTACCTCTACAGTCCATGCATTTCTTAAACTGCCAGAATGTGCATCAAACATTGTGCTGATTTGCTGCAGGTTGGGGGTGGGACAGGAAAATCAAAGCAGTACAAATATTTTGATTTATAAATAAACATATAGGCCAGTTTATTGACTGTGCTTGGCAAGCTTGGGGCTTAGAATTTGTAAGCGAATTCTGGAACAGGATCCATTTCCACAGGGTTTCCACCCCGTAATTGCAGTGCTGTAATTGTGATCTGGGGCCTTCCACATATGCGCTTGCCAAAGCTGCTGGGAGGTCATAATATATTAAAGTACAACTGGTGAAATGCCCAGAGCCTGTGAGTTATGCTCCTCGTGCACAACGAGTAATTTATGATGAGCTAAATGAGAGTTGCCAGATTGGCTGAGACCAGCAGAAGTGCTTTGCTTTGGAGCCTGCAGGTTGGAATTACAAAAGAGCTTTTAACATTTATTTGCCTTGCACCTGGACATCCAGAGATTTTTGTCGAGGTTCATCCCGAACAGCTCCATAATGCATGACTCAGTGCTCTACGAGCTGTCCCAGGGATGCAAACTGAGATAAACATCAACTGCTCCTGGAGGACCATCAACTCAGTGAAAGACGCACTTTGGTGTGCTCGAAACTCGCTGGTCTTCCAGTGGAAAGAAGTGTCGACAATTGAGTGTTCAAACTCGTCAGTCTGCAAGGGCCAGGACTACGTGCCGAGGGATGCACTAAAGCTTGGTGAAGCCGCTGCAAAAGGTTCAATGGGAAAAGGCCACTGTGTAAGGCCTTCCCGCCATAATATACCAAGGGGCTGGAACCCGTGTAAAACCCCTCGGGCTGTATGTGCCAGAGAATGTTTGACATGGAATGTAAATGTATATTGTAAATATAACCTGTAAAGGCAAGTGTGGTGAGGGACCTCATGAGCTGTATTGAAAGAAACTGATCCAAATGGCAAATGAAGTAATGTCAAATTTGAACTGTTATGTAATGCATTTTTAGAAATTTTTTGAATAAAGTATATTCTTGGAAAAAAAATTGCCTGGCACTTGGATAGAGTTGGGTTTGCCTTAAACAGCTTGAGAGCTTCCAAGAGCATAGGATATTTTTGCACCGCACCACCAGACCCTGCCCCCCTAGAATGAGAGATTCTGAGTTTCAGGTACCAAAATCCAAATGGACAATCCCTTGTTTGCAACTTTAATGGAGGAGGTGCAGCAGCAGTACAGGGCGGAAAAAGGGTGGGCATGGCAGCTTCTGAGGAGGATTTACTCACCCCCGCCTCCCCCACCTGCTTAAAGATTTACAGGGCACCCAGATGAAGATTCTCATCAGCGCCTCTGCATGAGAAGTATGCTTCTCCACTGACAATACAGGAGCTGTACACGCTCCTATTGCAGCTAAGATTATCTGCCTGAAATGCTCTGCCAATGGTTTTGAAAGTGATGACCACAATCAATTTCTTATGCCAGAGATTCATTTCAAGCATCTGCTAAAGATCTGTATAACATCAACAAGGGTGACATCCAGACATGGGTAACTTGACACACTTCTCAGGAGAATTTGGGAATTAATTTAGTTTGGCATGACAGCAAGGCAGCAGCAAGCTACAGCTGTGCAGTTTTATCACCTTGCTGACTTCTCCAAAGTGCAGAAGCAAGTGGCATTACAAGCACCAAATGGTAACCCCCTCAACTTTCACAATAGAAAGGGGATACCACATGCTGAATGTCCAGACTTTGTAAACAGAGGCAAAAAAATCTTTCACGAGGCTACGGTAGTGTAGTAGTTATGTTACTGGGCTGGTAATTCAGAGCCCTGGACTAATGATCCAGAGAATGCAAATACCATCATGGCAGTTTGAGAATTTGAATTCAGCTTTTAATAAATAACATATATTAGTGCCAAGTAACATTCACACTACACAAGTGTCAGGCAATGAACATCTCTAAGAGAAAGTCTAACCACATCTCCTTGGCATGCAATGGCATTGAATCACCTACCATCAATATCCAATGAGTGGGGGGGGGGGGTGGGTGGGGGAGGGGATGGGCAGTGGAGGTCACCATTGACTAGAAGCTGAACTGGACCAGCCACATAAAGGTTATGGCTACTCGAGCGGGTCAGAGGTTTTATTTTTTTAAATTTATTTTTTATTTAGAGATACAGCACTGAAACAGGCCCTTCGGCCCACCGAGTCTGTGCCGACCAACAACCACCCATTTATACTAACCCTACAGTAATCCCATATTCCCTATTACCTACCTACACTAGGGGCAATTTACAACGGCCAATTTACCTACCACCTGCAAGTCTTTGACTGTGGGAGGAAACTGGAGCACCCGGCGAAAACCCACGCAGACACAGGGAGAACTTGCAAACCCCGCACAGGCAGTACCCAGAATCGAACCCGGGTCCCTGGAGCTGTGAGGCTGCAGTGCTAACCACTGCGCCACTACAATTCTACCACAAGTGACTCGCCTCCTGACTTCCCAAAGCCTGATCACCACCTACAAGGCACAAGTCAGGAGTGCCTGTATGAATGTGGCTCCAACAACACTCAAGAAGCTTGACACCAGCCTCAGGACAAAGCAGCTCACATGATTGGCACCCCATCCATCACCTTAAACAACTACTCACTCCACCACTGGCACACAGTGGCAGCAGTTTGTACCACCTACAAGATACACTGCAGCAACTTGCCAAGGCTTCTTCTACAGCACTTCCCAAACCTGTGACCTCGACCACCGAGAAAGACAAGAGCAGCAAGCGGATGAGACCACCACCATCTGCAAGTTCCCCACAAGTTGCACATCATCCTGACTTGGAAATATAATCGCCGTCCCTTTATCATTGCTGGGTCAAACTCCTGGAACTCCCTCTCTATCAGCACTGTGGTAGTACCTTCACCACGTAGATTGCTAGCTCAAGAAGGAAGCTCAACACAAACTTCGCAAGGGAAATTCGAGATGGGCAATAAATGACGGCCTTGCTGGCAACGTTCATATCCCATGAATGAACTTTAAAATTCTAGATTTGCTGGAAGTTACCGAGATACCTTTATCCTCAGGAATTCGGCCCTTCATAAACTATTCTGGTCAGATAGTCAAGAGAACGGACAGCTTACGGGTGAAAGGTGTAGCCCTTGGTTCCGTGGGGAATTATCCCAACTATGAACAGCAGCTGAGGATTACCACAACCAATGCTATTAGTCATTCCCCACCTTCATGTAAATCACAAGTCTGTCATTCCAGTACACTTCCTTGACCTCTCTGGTCCTCCAAGGCCATACAAATCTGCATAATATGAATAAATAACTGAGCAGGACATCAAAGAACCCATTCCTGTACAACTATAACCTCATTAAGCCCAAAATAAGAGCACACTCTCCTTACTTACAGGCAACTCAAACACCATACTCATTCCTGACAATGTTTAGCATGGGTGCCAAAATGTGCATCTGTTCCCACCCCTCCCCACCAGCTGGAAGAAGCACTGAGGGTAGCAAAGGTACAGAATGCACTCTGTGTGGGGGACTTCAATGTCCAGCACCAAGAGTGGCTTGGTATCACCACTGCTGGCCAAGTCCTAAAGGACATCGCTGCTAGACTGGGTCTGCAGCAGGTAGTGAGGGAACCAACAAGGGGGAAAAACCTACTTGACCTTGAACTCACCAATCTATTCTTTTTCCCCTAAAAATATACTTTATTCATAAAAACTGTAAAAGAAAATACATTACAAAACAGTTCAAAACTGTTCCAAGCTGACATTCCAGAAAGTGCAAAAGAAATCAGTTTTCTTCAATACAGAACGTGAGTTGCCTCACAACCCTTCCATTCCATTTCACATGCAACGTACATTTGCATTACACAGCAAAACCATATTTTGATGCATACAGCTCGAGGGGTTTTACACAGGTTCCAGACCCTTGGTATATTATGGCAGGAGGACCTTACAAAGTGGTCTTTCCCCTTTGAGCCTTTGCGGCATCTGCCCTAAGCTTTAGTGCATCCCTCAGCACGTAGTCCTGGACCTTGGAATGAGCCAGTCTGCAACACTCGGTCGTGGACAATTCTTTGCACTGGAACACCAGCAAGTTTCAGGCAGACCAAAGGGCGTCTTTCACCGAGCTGATGATCCTCCAAGCTGCGGTTGATGTTTCTCTCGGTGTGCGTTCCTGGGAACAGCCCATGGAGCACAGACTCCTGTGTTACCAAGCTGCTTGGGATGAACCTCGACAAAAACCACTGCATCTCTTTCCACACCGGCTTTGCAAAGGCACATTCCAGAAGGAGGTGGGCCAACAGTCTCTTCCCTACCACAGCCACCTCAAGGTCAGCATGAGGAGGTGGCGAGATTCCGGGCGTGCAGGATGGAACTGACGGGGAGGCCCCTTCTCACCATCAGCCAAGCTACGTCTTGGTGCTTGTTTGAAAGTTCTGGTGATGAGGTATTCTGCCAAATGACTTTGGCAGTCTGCTCGGGGAACCATCCGAAAGGATCCACCATCTCCTTTTCCCGTAGGGCCTCGAGGACATTCCGTGCAGACCACTGCCTGATGGATTGGTGGTCAAAGGTGTTTTTCTGCACAAACTTTTCCATGCCAACTTACCTGTCGCGGATGCATCTGTCCATCACAGTATTGGCTGGAGTGACGACTGCACAGTCCTTGTGGAGACGAAGCCTCATCTGCACACTGAGGCTACCCATCATCGTGTTGTGTGGCACTACCACCATGCTAAATGGGATAGACCGAGCAGATTTAGTAACTCAGAACTGGGCATCCATGAGGCATTGTGGGCCATCAGCAGCAGCAGAATTGTACTCAACCACAATCTGTAACCTCATGGCCCGGCATATCCCCCACTCTACCATGACCATCAAGCCGGGGGACCAACCCTGGTTCAATGACGAGTGCAGGAGGGCATGCCAGGAGCAGCACCAGATATTCCTAAAAATGAGGTGCCAGCCTGGTGAAACTACAACACAGGACTACTTGCATGCCAAACAGCGGAAGCAGCATGCGATAGACATGGGTAAGCGATCCCACAACCAACAGATCAGATGTAAGCTCTGCAGTCCTGCCACATCCAGTCATGAATGGTGGTAGACAATTAAACAACTAACAGGAGGAAAAGGCTCCATGTATATACCCATCCTCAACAATTGGGGAGCCCAGCACAATCATCTTCAGCCAGAAGTACAGAGAGGACGATCCATCTCAGCCTCCTCCTGAAGTCCCCAGCATCACAGATGCTAGACTTCAGCCAATTCGATTCACTCCATGTGGTATCAAGAAATGGCTGAAGGCACTAGATACTGTAAAAGCTATGGGCCCTGACAACATTCTGGCAATAGTATTTAAGACTTGTGCTCCAGAACTAGCCGTGCCCCTAGCCAAGCTGTTCCAGTACAGCTACAACACTGGCATCTACCCGGCAATGTGGAAAATTGCCCAAATATGTTCTGTCCACAAAAAGCAGGACAAATCCAACACGGCCAATTACCGCCCTATCAGTCTACTCTCAATCATCAAAGTGATGGAAGTGGTCATCGACAGTGCTATCAAGAGGCACTTACTCAGCAATAACCTGTTCACTGACTCAGTTTGGGTTTCACCATGGTCACCTGGCTGCTGACCCCATTACAGCCTTGGTTCAAACATAGACAAAAGAGCTGAACTCCAGAGGTGAGGTGAGAGTGACTGCCCTTGTCATCAAGGCAGCATTTGATCGAGTAAGGCAGCATTTGATCGAGTATGGCATCAAGGAGCCCTGGCTAAACTGGAGTCAATGGGAATCAGGGGAAAGCTCTCCACTGGTTGGAGTCATACCTAGCACAAAAGAAGATGAATGTGGTTGTTGGAGTTCAATCATCTCAGTGCAGGACATCACTGCAAGAGTTCCTCAGGGTAGTGTCCTAGGCCCAACCATCTTCAGCTGCTTCATCAATGACCTTCCCTCCATCACAAGGTCAGAAGTGGGATGTTCACTGATGATTGCACAATGTTCAGTACCATTCACAACTCCTCAGATAATGAAGCAGCACATGTCCGGATACAGCAAGACCTGGACAACATTCAGGCTTGGGCTGATATGTGGTAACATTTGTGCCACACATGTGCCAGGCAATGACCATCTCAAGCAAGAAAGAATCAATCTAACCATCTCCCCTTGATGTTAAATGACATTATCAACACTGAATCCCCCACTATCAACATCCTCAGGGGTACCATTGACCAGAAACTGAACTAGACCAGCCACATAAATAATGTGACAAGAGCAGGTCACAGGCTAGGAATTCTGTGCCGAGTAACCCATCTCCTGTCTGTCCAATGCCAGTCCACCACCTACAAGGAAGTTAGGACTGTGATGGAATCCACTTGCCTCTTGGGTGCAGCTCCAACAATACTCAAGAAGCTTGACACCATTAACGACAAAACAGCCCGCTTGATTGGCACCCCATCTACCAACATTCACTCCCTTCACAACCGACACACAGTGGCAGCAGTGTGTACCATCTACACGATGCACTGTAGCAACTCACCGAGACTCCTTCGACAGCACCTTCCAAACCCATGACCTCTACCACCTAGAAGGACAAGGGCAGCAGATGCATGGCAACAACACCACCTGCAAGTTCCCCACCAAGCCACACATCATCCTGACTTGGAACTATATCGCCGTTCCTTCACTGTTGCTGGGTCAAAATCCTGGAAATGCCTTCCTAACACCACTGTGGGTGTACCTACACCCCAAGGACTGAAGCAGTTCAAGAAAGTAACTCACCACCACCTTTTCAAGTGCAACTAGAAATGGGCAATAAATGCTGGCCTAGCCACATCCCGCGAACGAACAAAAAAAAATCTCATTGAACTGAGGTGGCCCTCCTCTTGTAGCAGCTTATCCCTGGCAAGAAGGCATCTCTGGCTGTATCTCCAGAGCTTATGCCTGGGCAAGCTGGTGTCAGGTCATACATGTCCCTTGCATGGCACCCTGAAAGAAAGACCCAAGTGTGTACTGCCGTTGAGAAATGGCAGCCCTATGTAATCCAGCCACTGTCATTATATTAGGTCCTGGATCTATGTGTCCACTAATGAGTGGCCTGACTGATCAAATGGCAGCTATCAGATCCTGAAGGCTGTAGTAACAACAGCCTGCATCCTATTCCCCAGTAACAAAAACAAGAAATGCTGGAAATACTCAGCAGTTCTGGCAGCATCTGTGGAGAGAGAAGCAGAGTTAACATTTCAGGTCAGTGACCCTTCTTCAGAACTGGGTCACTGACCTGAAACGTTAACTCTGCTTCTCTCTCTCCGCAGATACTGCCAGACCTGCTGAGTATTTCCAGCATTTCTTGTTTTTATTTCAGATTTCCAGCATCTGCAGTATTTTGCTTTTATCCTATTCCCCACTGACTGAGAACTGATATGAAGGCCACTGCCAGCAGGTGCAGTCATTGACTGGTCTCAGGCTGCTTATTTTTATTTATTTATTTTTTTTATATAGAGATACAGCACTGAAACAGGCCCTTCGGCCCACCGAGTCTGTGCCGACCAAGAACCACCCATTTATACTAATCCTACAGTAATCCCATATTCCCCACCACCTACCTACACTAGGGGCAATTTACAATGGCCAATTTACCTATTACCTGCAAGTCTTTGGCGGTGGGAGGAAACCGGAGCACCCGGCGAAAACCCACGCAGTCACAGGGAGAACTTGCAAACTCCACACAGGCAGTACCCAGAATCGAACCCGGGTCCCTGGTGCTGTGAGGCTGCGGTGCTAATGATTGCAGAATGATGCTGTAAATGAGCTTTCCTTTGCCACACACCTGGAGACTGACTATATCCTGGATGTATGTTTGATGTTCTTAAAATATCCTTCTTTTCAGCTGAGTACCCATGAGTTCTGAGTCCCGTGATTCCAAAGCCATGGGCAACCTTCTCTTTCATATTCACTGGAAGATTGGCAGATCCTCATCCATGCCTGATTCCTCTGGCTTCCTCACATTCTGTGAGTTACCAGATGTCACATCCTCATTCATCTATAATAAATTAAATTCAATTATTTCTCATTATTCCTCATTTATCTAGTTCCCCCAGTGGAAGTATCTGAGCTGTTGCATGGGGTTAAGAAAGCAAGATACACAAGGAATTGGCATCGAGATTGTGGCAGAGAAACAGGAGCAAGAAGTAGCTCCAAGGATTCCTGCATATCCTTTTCCTCAGTATCCTGTTTCTCATCAATGAAGAAATATGCCTTCCTGCTCATCCTCATCACCGTGTCCCCTCCCCCCACAACTGTTGCTGTCATGGATCTGCAGGAAAGGACAGCATTAACTCAGAAATTGTAAACAAAACTGCCACTTCCCCCACCACCCCCCTTCCTCCCCCATTGGGATTAACTCACAGCATGCCATGGTAACCACCTCGGTATGCATCCTCTAAAGTATCGACTGTACTGTCCCATTGATCTCAGCATCTCCCACAGCCAAAATACAGAGGGGAATTGTATGCCAATCGGGCACTTAACTCGATACATATATATGACTTGGATACTGGAATTTGCCAATAATACCAAGCTTGGACGAATGGCAAACAGTGAGGATCATACAAATCAACTGCAAGAGGAGATAGATAGGCTCGGAGAATGGGCGGACAAGTGGCAGATGGAATTTAATACATAGAAGTGTGAGGTGATGCATCTTGGCAGAAGGGATGGAGACAGGCAATATAGACTAAATGGCACAGTTCTAAAGAGTGCGCAGGGACAGAGGGGCCTTCGGATGATTGTGCACAAATCCTTAAAAGGTTGCATTACATATTGGGTGGAAATTTATACAGGCGACGGGGGTCTCAACGTCGGGGGAAATCTGCAGCAACCAGACACCGAGAAGTGGCGCTGGAACCATGCTCAAGGTAGGTCAAGTCTGGAGGGGTCCCGCGGGGTGGGGGGAGGGGAGCGGGGGTCAGCAGCAAGGGCAGGGAGGTGGCCCTCAGCGGGACCCCCCCTGCCCGATGCCGGGTCCCTCATTCAGGCACTGAGTGCCTTCGAACAAGGGACCGCCGCCCTGCCCCTGTAGCCGGGAAGCAGCCTGCACAGTTTTTTGTGCCGTGCTTCCCGTGGCGTGGCAGGGCCACCTGCCGCACAGGTAATTGCGGTTGTGGCGGGAAGAGGCCCCTAATTAGGGGTTAATTACCCAGTTAAGGACTCAATTGGTGGTGGGGAGGGAAGGCCGTTCACAGGCGTTCCCACCCCGGACTAAATTTTGGCCGAGGCAGGGATCTCCTCCGCCACCATCCCACCTGATTTTATGCTTTCCCCGCCTCCAAACCCGCCACAGGGGAGAGCATAAACGTCCATCCATAGTTCCCCTTAATAGCTCTGTGATCAGCTTTCTGTTGGCTAGAATGCTCCCTCTGGACACATACCTTTCACATGTACTGTGCACAAGCATCTACTCTCACAAGGTTGAAGGAATTTAGTGAAGGCTAACATTCGAGGGAAGTCTCCCAGGTGACATCGGACAGCTGATGTAATAAATCCACCAGGATCGCCCTGTTAAGTGGAAGAAGGGGTTTCAATGGTCCGTGTGCAAGTTGCTGTTAAGGGAGATGGCACCAAAATATAAGATCCTGAGTTAGTGACCACCTAGCCAAGGTGTAGGGTTACTTGTACAGCTATTACTTTACAGGTTGAGAAGTGTGTTGATGTGCATGATGCCCAAGGAAGAAAAGGCAGAGCGACCATTGTGTTTGTTACTGTTCTTACTCTTATCTGGTGCTTCAACATTTTCCAGTATTGGTCTGTAAGTTCTTTGAGTAGGGGTGGGGGGTGTGGTGGAGGGGGTGGAGGGGGTGGTGAGACTGGTGGCATTCAGACCCACTGTTGATTCCCTCCACATGGTACACAAGACAATTTTTTTTACAGCTTCCTCTCACAGATATTCAGCAACTGGTCTCTCTTTCTCTCTATTGCTGCATCTCATCCATAAGAATTTGTAAGTCAACCTCATTTAAACTTTGTGCTCTTCTTCCAATACCTTTCTCCTTTTATTGGGTGCCTCTGTCAGGTCTTCCATTTGAACACGTTTTCAAATACCACAAATTCTTACATGCCATCGACTATCTGACAAGCAGCTCAATCTGACACAACAACAACAACTTGCATTTATATAGTGCCTTTAACATAGAAAAACGTCCTAAAATGTTCATTGCTTACTTACAGCATCCTCAGCTTGCTATTGCAATCTTCAGCCATTATAGGCTCTTCAAAAACCTACAGCTGCAACTTCTATTTCAAACAGTACTGTGCTCGCATGTGACACTGAAGTTAAACTCAGCCAATGCCAAAGGATATGCAAAATAGGTTGACCTCATGGCTTACAGTGAGGTCAATATCTCTGGGCATACCACTGACATAAAGTGCCCCATGGATGTTTGTGGTCAAAATTGCCAAGGGATATGTGCGATCTTCTGAATTTGGGTATATTAAGAGTCAACTTTCTTTTTAAATTCCACCCCCAATGTTTTAAAACTGCAGCCATAAAACATTTTATGACCTCTTGTTATCCACACCTCCTGCTCACCTGTGGTGGACCATTCAGCAGAAGTCTGCGTGGATGAAATATCTCAGTTCTATTCTGTGTTTTGTTAAAATCCATATGGTTTTGTTTAGCCACTGTCCACTGGCGATAGTACAGGGATTGCTCTGTGGAAGTCATCATTTTGGCCAATGAAGGACGAAAGGAGGTTATCCAATTAACTGAATGGTGTGGAAGAAAGGATGATAATTTAGCCACTCCAGCACTGTCCACCGTTGTAACAATCTCGTAGATCAATTTTGGGAGAAACACTGTTGGTGGTTGGCTTGCTGCCTTTGTCCTTGGGCACTGGGATGACATCTGTCCCAAATTGGGAGACTGAGTAGAGGAAGAGCCTGAAGAAAAGTTTTTTGAGATTTTTCCTGAGCTTTTGCTGCTGTTGTCAGTTTGATCCAAGTTTATTCTATGCTTTTCTGAATAGTGAGTCTCATGGATGGGCTTCTGCTGTGTGTTGTCTGCTGTTAGCTTGGGCTTCTCTCTGGCCACACTATTGTCCTCAATATTAACAGATTCAGCATTCAGTGGATGTCTTGCAGAATCCTCTGCTCCAGAGGCTGAGAAAGGATCACTGTCACAAATTAAGCCTAATTTTGCCATAGAAAAATAAAGATATTAATTTGTTTCAGAGGAAAAATTGCACCAAGTTTGAGTAATTTTTCAATAATAAATTAAAAATAAAATTCTGGAAATATTCAGGAGGTCAGGAAACATCTGTGGAGAGAGAAACAAAGTTAACATTTCAGGTCGATGGCCTTTCATCAGAAGTGGGAGATATAACAGGGTTTAAGCAAGTATAGAGGCAGGGAAAGTGGGGAGGATAATAAAGGACAAAGGGAACGTCTGTGACAGGATGGAAGGCAGGAGAAAGATTGGAAGGAGGATGGGGTCAGAGGAAAATGAAGGGGAAAAGGATCTGAAAGGGTTTGGTATCCATGAGTTGTTGACACTTGCGATCCTTGACACCTGAAAGGAAGAAAACATTTTTTGTGAAAACGCTAGATGAGGCAAAGGATGAAATAGAACTGCGGTCCAGAACAGCTTTGAGACAGAGTGAGTCACTTGCTCCTGAAGAGAGATCGAGAGTGTGGTGACAATATGTTAATGGTGTGTTTGCCTTTGCTCCGTGACCTTTTGGTCAGCTATGTGGCCTGGTCCAATCTAGACCTCCTTTGTTATCTCTTGCCCCACCCCCACCTCACTTGCTTATAACCTGTGACTTTTCTAACATTTGTCAGTTCCGAAGAAGGGCCACTGACCCGAAACGTTAACTCTGCTTCTCTTTTCACAGATGCTGCCAGACCTGCTGAGTGGTTCCAGCATTTCTTGTTTTTATTTCAGATTTCCAGCATCCACAGTATTTTGCTTTTATTCCTTGCCTCTATATTTGCTTTAAACCTGTTATATCTCTAACTTTTTCCAGTTCCGATGAAAGGTCATCGACCTGAAATGTTAGCTTTGTTTCTCTCTCCATTGATGCTGCCAGGCCCGCTGAGCATTTTCTGTTGTTATTTCAGATTTCCAACATCTGCACTGTTTGGCTTTTGAATAATTCATCTTCTGTTCGACTGTGTTGCAAAACAAATTCAAAACTCAAGACTATTCTTCTTACTTGAAGTTTTTGATGATCTGGATGAAGCTGAGTGATTAGAATATGAGCGCTGCCTCTTAATACTACTTTTCTTTCCTGAGTCTGCAACTGTTGTCACTAAAATAAGAGCAAAGAAGAATTTGTCACAGTGTAATATGAATCATTGGAACACATTTGTAATGCTTTTAAAATATAATAATGATTAGTTTTGCCTGCATATAAAACAATATTTTTTAATTCCTTCACCTTTGATTCTTCTATGCCACAGACAATGTCTAATCAAGAAGATGACCAAGTGACCTGCTCCCAAGCATATTCCAAAGCTTCAGCAAACTGCTAGGTAGTGCAAAATCCCCTATTGTCCCCAGACCACCAGATGGTGAAGCATCTAACACTTTACTGAATCCAATTGATGCTGCACATATCATTGGCTAGGCTGCAATTAGAATATTACGTCTGGTTTGGGACACCCTACTTAAGGAAGCATGTCAAGGCAATGGAGAGGATGCAGAAGAAGTCACTATTGTTATGACCAGGTGAGAAATGTGTCTGGGGATCTTTTGCTGTCTTTACCTGGTCCTATTGTAGCAGGGTTTTATTTTTAAACAGACTGTGTTTTGAGCTCCCCCATTGTGAATCCTTGTTCACAGCCTTCCAATTATAAGGTAAAGGAACCAACACACCAGGTTTTCTCAGGTTTAAAGGAGAAAAGTAAAGTTTATTAAAACTTACTCTCTAATATGGTTCACACCTATGGATGTACGACGAGCCAACGCTAGCATGCACATGCGATATACACATGCAGATAGGGACAGAAAAGAGAAGAGGAAAATATAATATAGAAGGATTTGAGGCAATATCAGAAGAGTTTCTTGTTTACTGTGCTTCGAGCTCACTTGATTGTAGGTAGTCTTGCTGTTCGTCAGAGCCCAGTGCTCTTCCTAAACTTTGTTCACATAGGAGACTTTTCTCTCTTTGAGGTTCACATGTTTTCACAAGATTCAGTTCCATGGGAAAGAGATGGAAGCCGACAGGAGAGAGGTCTTCTCAAACCAGGAGCTTTACGCGTTCAAATCCCTTGTTTGAAGTTCAAATCCCAACAGCCAGCTAATCATGTGACTAAAACAGGTCTGACCACTTCTTCTGTGTTTGTGGATTCTGCTATCTTAGCAGTCAACCTGGAATGCTAGCTCCCCCCACCTTCAACGTCTGGTAATCAAAAGTCCATTGTTGGTTGAATGGATCAGGGCATGGTCCTTTGTTCCTTGTTCCAACTCTGTTAGTTACTATGCAAATGTCTTTCCAGTCAGGGGCTTGCAATTTTAAGTTTTAATGTTCACGTAGTGAAATCATGTGTGCCTCAGTCTCGGTACGTTGGGGGGGGGGGGGGGGTTTGCTTGACACTATGATGCCAGGGATGAGGCACTTCAGTGATAAGAAAAGATTAGAGAAGCTGACAATCCTTTCATCAGAAAAACTACTACTGGTCACTGAGTTGGTAACAAATTGGCATAAATTTTAGCTCAAAAGAACAAGTGGAGAGTATCGGGATTTATTTTTACATGTTAGCCATCTGTTAAGCTATGGAATGCCCCAGCAGAAACGTTGGTGGAAGTAAACCAATAATGACTTTGAGAAGGGAGATGCGTAAATAACTGGGGAAAAAAAAGATATGGGAAA
Source organism: Heterodontus francisci (assembly GCF_036365525.1). NCBI lineage: Eukaryota > Metazoa > Chordata > Chondrichthyes > Heterodontiformes > Heterodontidae > Heterodontus > Heterodontus francisci. The sequence goes on along the minus strand of NC_090373.1, from coordinate 62,017,990 downwards.
AGGCCAGGGAAATGGAACTAACTGGATAGCTCTTTCAAAGAGCCAGCATAGGCATGTCAGGTCGAATGTTCTCCTGTGCTGTTAAATTCGATGTGTCATTTCAACATTTCCTGGCTCACCCTTTGAGCTCAGATTGCTAATTTTGTGTTATTAGTACTGAGCCACAGACCACAGAATTTGACCATTCCGTGCTATGGCACTCTAGGAACTAGGTTGAGTAGGACCAACTTCACATTTAACAGACAGAGAAGACTTCCATAAAATCAATCTTGTTGGTTTTGGACACGAAAATGAAAGGTCAGTGTACCCCAATCTTTTTGCTCCATGTAGTGTTGTTTCCCACACTTCTCAAAGGTAGTAGCTCATCCAACAATACTGTTCTACAGGATCCTAGCAGTCCCCTGCGACCTTGTTCAGGTACCAGTCCTCATGTTTAAGCCTGGGCAGAGGTATAGGCAGGCTTTTAAACTACAGTGCATCACAGCCAAGCCAGCACATCAAGGGCTGAATTGTCGCCATGGAAAATCCCAGTCGTCCTCCTAAACTTATCTTAAACACGGCTTTTAATGAGCCTAATTGCCTGCCTGCCTTGTGGGGGCGGGCAGCCTTCCTGGGCCCTGAACTTGTCTCCCTCAAAATGGCTGACGACGAAAACTGCAAATGACGCTCCACCCAGTGTCGGTATTTTCAGGGATCCCCCCCCTCCCCGCAACTCCTCCATTCTTGCTATCGTGGGGGGGCCTAAATGTTCAGCCCCAAACGTGTGACATTTTCAGCAGGTAGCACTAACCCTTAGCAGCAGAAAGCCTGGCTGTTGCTTTTACTTTCCTATCTAGAGACATGAAGGCTATTTGTGGCGCCCCCTCAACACTGCCCAATTACACTAGTTAACAGAGCATTGAACAAGGATCAAAGCTGGAATTGTCTTGCTCTACGTGGCTCAGTTCTATGGCATGTAGCTCATTAAAACACTAAATCACAAAATCACCAGGACCGCCTTACTCGATTCAGTTTTTATCCACTGGCCTCAGAAATGCAGACTGTATTTGGTCATTTGTGTCTATTCATTTGTTTCAAAACAGCATACCTTCAATTGCGACACTATCCTCATCGTCATCAGTGCTGCCTGGCTTATCCACATCACTCTCGGAGAGATCATTCACAATCGCAGTCTGCCCAGGGGCATCAAGAGCTACATAACAAGCTGCTAGACCCAGTTCTTGCTCCAGAGCAGTTCGCAAAAGACAAGTTGAATTTATTAAACGTAAATCATAGTACTTTGCAGACCTGTGCAGGGAAGAAAGCAGAAAACTAGTTAAAGTAACAAAGTGATACCTTACAACGCTGCCCCCACTGACGTTATCAGGCTGCGCCGCGGTGCGCACATGCGCAGACGGTCTCCTGCTCTCTGCGCATGCGCTGCGTTTCGGCTTGCCAGGACTGGTTAGCGCATGTGCCGATGACGTCATCGCGTGACATATGCATCTTTGGGCAACGTGCCTGGCCGGCCTCTGCGCACGCGCTTTATGCAACGCCAACGGGTATTCACGCATGCGTCAACCCTCAGCGCGAGTTTCTGAAAGTGGAAGGAGGAGAGGTTTTGTCGGGCATTTTCTTGCAATTATTTAGTCGTTTTGAAGATTTCAGGCTGCTTCATTTTTATCAGAAAGAGGAGATGGCTCCCAGCTAAGTTCTTCTGAAATCATTTCCATTGTCTGGGGCACTGCATGTGCTCCAGTCCACTGCAATGCCCTAAAACCCTTTCCATTGTCTGGGGCTGTGTGCAGGCAGTACATGTGCTCCAGTCCCTGTTGCAAGTTGCTCTGAAAACATTTCCATTGTTTGGGGCACTGCATGTGCTCCAGTCCACTGCACTGCACTAAAACCCTTTCCACTGTCTGGAGCTGTGTGCAGGCAGTACATGTGCAGCAAGAAGAGACTGAGCACTAAAAGAAACAAGCATGTCCTGTCCAGTGGCAGCACAAATGTGAATGCTCTTGCTGTGTACACAGCTGGTGAGGTGAGAGTGCAGCCACACCGTTCTCCATCTTCAATGTTGCTTGAAGGCAAAGGTAGATAAGAGTGAAAGAAATGGAAGGTGATGCTGATCGTAGTAGGCAGGATTAAATGGGAGCGGATGGGAAGGCACAGGAGCAGCATAACCACTAGCAGGGAACAGCTGAGCTAAATGGCCAGCTTTATGTTCATAGTCCAAAAGAAATGTGCTTCTTTTTCCAGCACCCTCACATCATTCATGTTTTCCCCGAGAGCAGCATTGAACCATCACGAGATAGGGGCAGTAACATCATCCTGACTCCTACAGCTGAGGTGAGTACTAAGTGATTCATTGCCAGTCTTATCAGTACATGCCTTTACTGCAGAACATAAAGCATGCTCAACAGTAATTTCATTGGAGGGAGGGAAGCTCCGACACTGATGTTCTTTTCTTATTTCTTTTCATGTAAGACATGCCGTCGAGAAAACAATCCTTGAGACTTAAGGTCAGCATTCAAGCAACGAAGGCAACTGGATCATGCTGCGGAGCTTGTCACGATGTGGAAAGGAACCTTGCATTTATGGATGAAGTGGGAGCGCACACTTGGGATGCGTTTCGGGAACATTCACCAAGAATAGACTGAGCTCAGACTCTTGTGAATTTGCCTGCTTCACATGGACAATACAGTAGTGGGATAGAGAGCCACGCGTTCATTCACCACAAGGCTCTCCAGGAACAATCTCTTTAGTTCTGCATAGCAGAGACTCGGCCTGTCTGTCTCACGGGAATGCTGGCGACACAACACTCATATATCCATGCACAGCAGTGCCTCGAATGCTTCATGTACTTAATAAAATTTCTCAATAATTAAACATGGAATTGTTGAGGTTTTTGATGCTATTTTCCTGACTTTGCAACTGCACTTCAGATATTCAACTGTGGTGTGGTCCTTGGGGGGGGGGGGTGGTAGGTGGGTTGTGAGGGGGAGGTGGGGGGTAGAGGGGAGGTGGGGGGGGGGGGGGGAGGTGGTTGGGAGGGGGTGTATTGGGAGGGAGTTAAATTCAGAAGTGCCTGAAGAGGGAGATGCAAAAGGCTGGGACCAGTCAGCTGCAATGCCTGCAGTACAGTTGAGAAATGGGCTGGATGGGGGATCTGCAGCTGGAGGGAACGGCTGGATGGAGAGGGTCGGAAGCGAGAGGCCGTAGAGAGCCGCGGGGAGCGAGCAGCCGAAGACCTTGGTGTCGCCAGGTGCGGGGACTGGCCGGTACATCTTTTGCCGTTGCAAGGTTATGGCGCATGCGCAGAAAAACGCACTCCTCCTCCCCCACCCCCCCCCGCCACCATCTCCTGCTGTCTCCGGCCTCTCCGCTCCCCTCCGTCATCGGTCCGTTCGCTCGCTGGCCGCTCTGCTCCCCCAGGCCCGCTCCGCTTCCCTCCCACCCCCTCCCCGGCCCGCCTCCCGGCTCTCTCACTCCGCCATTGTGTGCTGACATGTGTTTGTTAAGTTGCCTCCGTGTGATTATTTGAGCAGCGCCATCTTTAGTCTTGGCAGCTGCCTAAAATCGCAGACTGTGACATTTTAGTGGCACATGCTGCATTTGCGTATGTGCCACAGCAGCGCCACCTAGCGGTAGCGTTGTCAGCAAATGCAGCCTTAAAGTAATGCCAAGCAAACTTTCAAATTATCTTGTTTACTTCAACAACAAACAAAACATAAAAAGAGGGAATAGAGATTTTTTTTTAGATCAGCTGAGAGCTGTTACTTGCAATTTGTGCGCCATGTGGCAACTTGAGGACACCTCATGTGTCTTGGGGGACCACATGTACAGGAAGTGTCTCCAGCTGCTTCAGCTGAAGTTCAGGATTTCCAAGCTTGAGGGGCAACTGGAGTCACTGCGGAGCATCAGGGAGCAGGAGAGTTTTCTGGATCGTGAGGTGGTCATCCCACAGACAGAGTGTGTTCAGGACAGCAGATGGGTGGTCATCCAGAACAGTAGGAAGAGGCAGAAGATGCAGGAGTCTTCGGGATGTGTGCCACTCTCAAACCAGCTTTGGAGACTGCTGGGAGTCACAACACCTTGAAGGAGTGCAGTCCAGACCATGGCACCAGTAGGCAAGCGATTGCATAGGAGGGAACAGAAAAAAGTAGAATTGCAGTCATCATTGAAGATTCCATAGTTAGGGAAAAAGACAGGCAGTTCTGTAACAGTCATCATGAGTCACACCTGGTCTGTTGCCTCCCTGGTTCCAGGGTAAAGGACATCATGGAGAGGATGCAAAATATCCTGCAGGGGGAAGGGAGTGAGCCAGAAGTTATGGTATAAGTCGGTACCAAAGTCATAGAGAGGACAGATATTGAGGTCCTATGGTCGGATTTTCAGGAGCTAGGGAGGAAGTTAAAAAGTAGGATCTTGAAGGTTGTAACCTCTGGGTTACTCCCAGTGCCACGCGCTAGTGAGAGTAGAAATAGGAAGATAGGGAGGATCAATGCATGGCTTGAGGCATGACTTCAGATTCTTGGGGCATTGGGACCAGTTCTTGGGCTGGAGGCACCTATTCAAAAGGGATGGGTTGCACTTCAACAGGACTGGGACCAATCTCCGTGCAGGGAGGGTCACTAATGTGGTTGGAAGCGTTTAAACTAAATTGTCAGTGAGATGGGCACGAGCATATTGAAGTAGGAAAGAGGAATAAGATGTTTAAAGTAAGAGTGTTGGATAACACCGGAGAAGAATTGGACTTCTCAGAATACAAAGACAAATGCATGCATATAAATGCACAAAGTGTGGTGAATAAAGTTGGTGAGCTACAAGCACAAAAAGCCATGTGGGAATATGATATAATGGCAATAATGGAAACATGGCTTAAAAATGGTGAGGACTGGGTGCTTGGTATTCAATGATACAAAGTGTTCAGAAAAAACAGGGAGGGAAAAAAGGGAGGTGGGGCGGTAGTACTGATTAGGGAAGACACTGTGGTGTTAGAAAGAGCAAATGTCCTTGAAGAGGCAAAGACAGAATCCATTTGATCAGAAATGATAAGCAAAAAGGGTTTGATCACGCAGGTATTCTATAGGTCTCCAAATAGCGAGAGAGACAGAGGAGCAAATCTCCAGGGAAATCACAGAGATGTGCAAGAACTAAGAAGTGGTGATATCTGGGGACTTTAAATAACCAAATTTCAAAAGGGATATTATTAAAGAGTGAGGAGGAGGAGGAATTTCTGAAATGTGTTCAGGAGAACTTTCTTGACCAGTATCGGTCCAACTAGGAAGGAGGCATTCCTGGATCTGGTGCTGGGGAACGAGGTGAGCCAAGTGGACCATGTGTCTATAGGGAGCACTTGGGTAAGAATGATCTTTGTATCATAGGGTTTAGACTAGCAATGGAGAATAGCAAGGCATAATCTAAAGTAGAACATCTAAATTGGAAGAGGGCTAATTTCAATGGGATGAGAAGGGGTTGAGCCAGGATAAAATGGAAACATAGACTGTCAGGAAAATCAGTAATGGAACAATGGGTGATCTTTAAGGAGGAGATGCTTCAGGTATAGGCTTGGTACATTCAAACAGGGGCGAAAGGTAGGGGAAACAAAGCTAGGACTCCTTGGATGACAAGGGAGATAGGAAATATGATGAAGCAAAAAAAGAGGGTGTATGATGAGGGTGAATTCTTCAAGTGAGAATCAGGTCAATTACAATAAGTTGAGAGGGGAAGTGAAGAGGAAAATCAGACTGATAAAGAAAGAATGAGAGAATAGAATGGCAGTCAACATAAAAGGGAACTCAAACATCTTCTACCGGCATGTAAATAGCAAGTGGGTAGTAAGAGGTGTGGTGGGGCCTATTAAGGACTAAGACGGTGATATATGCTTAGAGGTGCAGTGGAATCTGACAAAATATCGGTAGAAGCGGAGAGAGTATAAGCAATGGAGAGGGTAAAAATTGAGAGTGAGGAGGTACTGGAAAGGCTGGTTATGCTTAGGGTAGATAAGTCACCTGGTCCAGATGGCTTGCATCCAGGTTGCTAATGGAAGTGGGGTGGAGATAACAGAAGGGCTTGCCATAATCTTCCAATCTTCCCCAGATATGGAGGACATGCCAGAGGATTGAAAAGTGGCATATGTGACACTGTTATTCAAGAAAGGGTGTAAGGACAGTCCTAGCAACTACAGGCCAGTTGGTTTAACATCAGTGGTGGGTAAGGTTTTAGAAACAATAATCGGGAGGAAAAAATCAACAGGCACTTGGAGAGATTTCAGCTAATTAAGGAGAACCAGCACGGATTTGTAAAGGCAGATCATGCTTGACTAATTGAATTTTTTGATGAAGTAGCAGAGAAGGTTGATGAAGGGAATGCAACAGATGTTGTCTATTTAGATTTTAATATTTTAAGAAAGCATTTGACAAAGTACCACATGAAAGGCTGATTAACTAAATTGAAGCTCGTGGAATAGGAGGGTCAGTGTCAGCTTGGATAAAAAATTGGCTTAAGAGCAGAAAACAGTGAGTCGTGGTAAATTCTCCAAGGGTCAGTGCTAGGACCACTATATATATATATATATATATATATATATATATATATAAACAACATGGGTATTGGAATACAGAGTAACATTTCATAATTTGCTGATAATACCAAGCTTGGATGAATGGCATACAGTGAGGATGATGCAAATTGACTGCAACGGGACATTGATAGGCTAGGAGGATGGGCAGACAAGTGGCAGATGGAATTTAATACAGAGAAATGTGAGGTGATACATTTTGGCAGAAGGGATAGGGAGAGTCAATATAGACTTAATGGCACAGTTCTAAAGGGTGTGGAGGGACCTGGGGGTGCATGCACACAGATCCTTGAAGGTTGCAAGATATATTAGGTGGAATTTTTATGCTGGTGGCAGGGATCTCGACGTTGGGGAAACTGATGCTGAGATCCCCGTGTCGCCTCTTGTACCGAAGGCCTGCTGAATTTAGTGCCAATCAGGCACTTAACTTGACAGCGGCGGGCATTCAATAGGATTTAGGACCTGTTGCTGGAAGTTCCGGCTTTGCCAATCAGAGGCTGGCAGCTGCAGCGCCAAATGCAGCTGCAGGGCTGCTTGCCGCACAAGTAATTGTGGTTGCAGTAGAAAGAGGCCCTTAATTTGGGATTAATTACCCAGTTAATGGACCTCAATTGGCAGCAGGGTGTGAAGGTCATTCACAGGCCTTCCTGCCCTGGACTAAATTTCGGTGGAGGCGGGATGGTGGCGGGGGCCCCTTGCCACCATCCCACCCGATTTTATGCTCTCCCCGCCTCCATCCCACCCATTGAGAGAGTTGTTTACAAAGCGCATGGGATCTTAGGCTTTATAAATATAAGTATTGAGTACAAAAGCAAGGAAGTTATGCTGAACCTTTACAAAGCTCTGGTTAAGCCACAACTAGCGTATTCCGTCCAGTTCTGGTCACCATGCCTTCGGAAGGACGTGAGGATCTTTGTGAGGTTGCAGGAGATTTACCAGAATGGTTCCAGGGATGAGGGATTTTAGCTACAAAGTTAGGTTGGAGAAGCAGGGGTTGTTCTTCTTGGAGTAAAGGACATTGCAAGAAGATCTGATAGATGTGTACAAAATTATGACAGGTTTGGATAAGGTAGACAAAGAAAAGCTATTCCCCTTAGCTGATAGTACTAGGACTAGGGGACACAGATTCAAGGTTTTGGGCAAGAGATGCAGGTGAGATGTGAGGAAGAACTTTTTTTATGCAGCGGGTAGTAATGACCTGGAACTTTCTGCCTATGAGGGTGATGGAGGCGGAGACTGATTTCAAAAGGAAGTTGGATGGGCACTTGACAGAACTAAACATATAGGGCTACAGGGATAGAGCAGGGGAATGGGACTGCCTGGATTGATATACGGAGAGCCAGCATAGATTTGGTGGGCCAAATGGCCTTCTTCTGTGCTGTAAATGGAAATGACTTAGCTGAAAAAAATCAGCAGGTCTGGGAGTATCTCTGGAGACTGCAACAGAGTTAATGTTTCAGGTTGGTGTTGTGACAAAAGTTCTGATAAGAGTTAGTCAACCTGAAACGTTGGGCTGGATTTGTTTGACTTCGCCAGCACCCCAACATTGGGACCATTTCCGACCCACTGAAGGTCAGAGTGCAATGTATGTCAGCATTTTGTGGGAACCAACCAATTAGTGGGTCAGCTCCGTGATATTCGTCCAATTACAGATGGCAGGTGTGATCAGGATGTGGGAGATAGAAGTGGTGGGCCCCATTTAAAGGCGCCTGTCAGCCTTCAAAGTGGATTCAGCCAGTGTGTCAGGCCTGAGGGAACAGGTTTTTAGTAACGTGGCAGCCTGTCATGGTAGGGCAGCCCCAACGTTCACGGACGCCTCCCTAGAGGTCATCATAGAGGCGGTCTCAGCCAAGAGGAGCATTTTGTTTCTGGAGAACGGTAGAGAACTGACAGGCAAACAAAGGAGGTATGGCTGGAGATTACCAGAGAGTCAGCAGCCCCAGTGTTATTAGCAGGACTGGGTCCAGTGCAGGAAGCGCTTTAAAGACCTTCTGCGGTCTGGCAAGGCATAATGCAAAGCCGAATTGTCAGCCAGGAGTGTCTTAAAGGGACAGCATGCCTCTCAGCAAGAGGGCCTCAATGCAGCCAGTTTATAGATTACCCAAGGGATGTGTGCGCAGTGCCAACCCTCACTAGAGGGAAGGGATCAAAGCTATGTAGGTTTGGGAGAATGGTAATGTAAGCCCTGGGCCAATGATTGTGTCATGATGGACAAATGGGAAGGTAAACTATAGCTGAACTCTTCATCCTCACATCGCAGAAGAGATCACACAACATCTGTTGGATGAGTTGTTCAGGTGGTGGAGTGGCCAACCTGACAATATTGGCGTGCATGGAGGAGGAGGCCCTGAAAGGGTGGCAGCAGCGCAGGCAGTTGGCGATGGTGAGTTTGGTGTGTGAGACAAGGAGGGTGGAAGTTTACTGAATGATCCATGAATGCATCTTGGAGCAGCTTCCAACTTTGTGAAGTCGTTTCTAGTAGATGTCACTCGGGAGGAACCACCATTACAGGAGTCAAGCACACCCTCCATCAAAGCGGACACCTACACCACAGTGGGGCCTTCGGCGACTTTAGAACAGGTGGTACAAGGTGAGTATCACAGCACGTGAGCAGGAGCCGGTGATGGTGGCAGAGGCCACTGTGGGCAGTCTCCATTGGAGTACGGAGGACAGCTCTAGTCGTGCTTGCCCAGCCGAAGATGCTGAGCCTCGGAGGCCATAAAGAAAGTGGGTGCTGGTGGAGCAGCAAAGGGAAATGTGTGAACATCCAGAGTTTCCTGATGTAGTGTGGTTCCTTGCAATGAAAATGGAGGAGTCCATTTATGACATGAACACTGCAATATCTGAGGCATATGAATGCATGAACTCCTCCACTGAAAGATTGGCCCCCCTCATGGAGAGTCATAAGCGGCAGTCCACTGAATGGATGCAGGAGCAGGGAATTGGTATGAACAGCTTGTATGATGCATTCTGTAGCACTGACTAGTCCATTGCAGTGATGGCACACGGATGCACACACACCCAGTCAGGTATTCGCACACACCTGGTACATGGGGGTGTGTAGCTGTGCCATGAAAGGACTGAGACAAGAAGGGATGATGTCGATGGCGCCACAACTCAAGGGACCCCATCTTCTGAAGATGACCCCTCTGAGACATACGCGATATCTCAAGCACCCATGACCAAGGATGTCCCTGCACAAATGCAGCTGGCATGGCCTGTTGCAGTACCATCACGCACAGCCAGTGGGACACCCTCTCAAGCAGCCTACCTCCACATCTGCTCCAGTCACAGGGTTGCACCCCACAGAAGCTCTCACGAGAGGGCAGAGAAGCAGCGGTAGCATCACATTGGGTTTCACCTGGGTCTAGATTATAAAACCTTTTGTTCAATGCATGCACTTCAATGAGAGTAAAATGGCACTAGTCGAAAATTAACATTTCTCATGTCGTTTGTTCTGGGAAACTGCAACCTCGTCACTATGTCCTGCCTATGTGTGAGGTCTGAGAGTAACATGTGGCCAGGTGCACTCGCACAATACTCAATGCATCATGAGAAGTGGATTTGTTTTTGTGCTGTGTCGGGGCTGCTATGTATAAAAAGGCAATCAGAATTGGATTCTTCCATTGGATGATTTGCTGTGCTCAGGAGAAGCATCCCTGAATCACGGTGTCTTGGGTTTCCTTGCCATCCTGGTTAGTGTGTCACTACAAGCATCTGATCTCTGCTTGGCCCTGATGTGCCTCGTGGGCATCCTCCAGTTCCACTCCTCTCTGAATGGTTATGTTATGCACAGTGCAGCAGACCACAACAATGCAGTAAACCCTGAAAAGGTATATAACGAGAGGGCGCCCCCCACTCCCCCACCACTCCGTTGGGGAACCAGAACTATGTCGTCAGGAAGCCAGTGGTCTGCTCAATGGCAGCCCTTGTGCTGAGATGGCAGTGATCGTATTGCTCTTGTGCCTCAGTTGTGGGGTTTTGCGCAGGGGTCAGCAGCCATTTCTTCACCGGGTAGCCCCCGTCAGCCAGGAGCCATCCATGGAGGCTGTGTGGTGGAATGAACAGCTGCACTGCCTACAACTGCCTCAGAATGAAAGGATCACAACAGCTGCCAGGAAACTGTGCGTAAACCTGAAGGAACCACTTACAATGGTCACGCAACTAAACATTTAATGTGTGGAAACACGGCCTGAGATGACAGAGCTTTGATGGCCACATGTGCAGTCGAACACACCCTGCACCTGAGGGAATCCTGCTTTTGAGGCAAACCCCACAGCTCTCCGGCCTGATTGGCTGCATTTGTGTTGAAGGCAACAAGGTCAGATGTCCTTGAAAATAGAGCATCTATCACCTGGACATGCAGCTGTAGGCTGCCGAATGCGAGATTCCACACAAATCAACTGCCGAGCCTTGAAACAAGCCAGAACCTAAAGAGAGTTCAAGGTCACTGTCAGTTTGACAACCTAGGGTGTCCCCCTGAGTTTGTGATATAAGATCCTCCACCAGGAGTGCACACCTCTCAGCCACTATCTGCCTCAACAGGCAAAGCCATCAGTGGTGGCACGACTGCTCTGACACGCTCAGAAAGCTGATCTTCTGGTGGTGCACTTAATTCTGTGGGCTCCTCCTGTCCCTCGACCAGCACCTCTACATCACTGTGCACCAGGGAACTGCCTCCATTGCTGGGGCCACTGCTCCTCCCCATTGCTCCAGCTCAACTCTTGAGTAGGTGCCCCCCCCTCCCCACCATTATCATATATTAGGCACTGGGATCTCAGCTGCCAAATTTCCCTTGCATCTTGATGAATGAGCCATTCTCCAGCACCCACCCTCAGTCAGCACTCCCAAACTTTCAGCACTGCTTAAACAATGGCAAGTCAGTGGCTGTACATGAGCTCCTGGTTGTTGATTCCCCCTTTTATACCGAGTTGTTAATGGCTGCCTCTTCAGTCAAGGGCTTCTCACTGTGCAACTGCTTCATCTACTTGGATGAGGTGCTGACAGAGCAAGGGGCCCATGAGCCTCTGATAAAATAGCTATCCTGCCTGAAACTGCCTCTTAATTTCCTGCTTAATGCACATATTTGCCTGTCTGCCACCACCGGCTGGATATCCCCGAGAAGCTGCCTCTGGAAAAATTGTGCGGAGACATCTACACACTCGACAATTGACATGCCACACCGCACCTTTTCAACTTTGGAAAAATCTGCCAATGTGTTGAGAAGTCTCGTGAAGCCCTCCTAAAGCTGCAAGGATTGTTATCCATACATCACCCAGAACACAGAGCTCTCAAGAAAGATAAAAGTTTATCCCTGTACTCGTAAGCCTTTTAGAGTCTTTCTTTGGTGCATTTCATTCACTGCCCAGTGGTATTTCAAAATGGCAGCAGGGTCTTATTGGCATCATAGGACTCCAAATTTCTTGGTCTAATGTGGTTCTTGCCTGTTTCCAGTGGATCCCATGAAAATTGGAGTGACCCGGACATTGGCAGGGATGAGGCAGTAAGTGCTGCATTGACATTTTCATCGTGCTACCTCGTTTTCCCACCAGGGAGGACAATGAAAATCAGGTAAAGAATTAGTGGATATCAGATTCCAGCAGCTGCAAAAACAGTTGATATTACAGGACTTCTGCAATGAATTTTAAAAATAATTATTCCAACTGAGTCTAAAAATGGTATTGGTTATTTTTTTGTTTTAGAGATACAGCACTGAAACAGGCCCTTCGGCCCACTGAGTCTGTGCCGACCATCAACCACCCATATATACTAATCCTACACTAATCCCATATTCCTACAACATCCCCACCTGTCCCTATATTCCCCTATATTCCCCTACCACCTACCTATACTAGGGGCAATTTATAATGGCCAATTTACCTATCAACCTGCAAGTCTTTTGGCTGTGGGAGGAAACCGGAGCACCCGGAGGAAACCCACGCAGACACAGGGAGAACTTGCAAACTCCACACAGGCAGTACCCAGAATTGAACCCGGGTCGCTGGAGCTGTGAGGCTGCGGTGCTAACCACTGCGCCACTGTGTCGCCCCAGCAGTAGCAGCAGGACATTCAACAGCATTTGATATAAAGCTGTTGAACTTTTATATGTACATACATACGAACATATGAGTTAGGAGCAGGAGTAGGCCATTCAGCCCCTCGAGCCTGCTCTGCCGTTTGATAAGATCATGGCTGATCTGATTGCAGCCTCAACTCTACTTTCTGTCTATCTGCTATAACTTTTGACTACCTGGTCAATCATGAATCTATCCAACTCAGCCTTAAAGATATTCAATGACCCAGCCCCCACTGCTCTCTGGGGAAAAGAATTCCACAGACTAACAACCCTCTGAGAGAAAAAAATTTCTCATCTCCGTCTCAAATGGGAGACCCCTTATTTTTAAACTGTGTCCCCTTGTTCTTTGCTCTCCCATAATGGGAAACATCCTCTACGCATCCACTCTGTCAGGTCCCCTCAGGATTATATATGGTTCAATAAGATCACCCCTCATTCTTCTTAATTCCAAAGGATATAGGCCCAACCTGTTCAAAACCCCTTCATCGCAGGAATCTGTTGAGTGAACCTTCTCTGAACTGCTTCCAATGCAATTATATCCTTTCTTAAGTAAGGAGACCAAAACTGTACACAATATTCCAGACGTGGTTTCACCAATGCCCTATACAACTGTCGCAGAACTTCCCTACTTTTATATTCCATTCCCCTTGCAATAAACACCAACATTCCATTTACCTTCCAAATCACTTCTGTACCTACATACTAACTTTTTGTGATTCATGTATCAGGACACCCAGATCCCTCTGTGGAAAGACAAGCAATTTTTCAAGTTTGTGATAATGGATAGGTTCACCTGCCTGTGAAGCACATCAAGAAATTACAGGTGTGTGTTTAAGGCTTTCCATCTATTAAAATGAAAGGCTCTGTTGGTAGCGAAACTCATGAACTTTACCCTTTGATACAAGGAAAAACAATTTTTTATTTATGCCGATTTGTTTGCAAAACTTTTACAGAACAAAAACAGTATTATACCTATCAAGATACCAGTTGATACCACTTGTGCATAGCCTTTAAGACTGATGTCCTTTAAGATCTTAGTATGCTAATGAGTTACATAGCAGGACATAGTCATGTGACTCAAAGCCAGGGCCACTCTGCAACTGTAACACGCAGAGTAAGGTTCTGTAAATAGTTTGCTCTGTACTGGATATAATAGTTTAGCTGTAATAAACCTGTTTGAGATCTTCAACAAACTGGACCCCACGCATCTGATTATGATTAGATTAGAGATACAGCACTGAAACAGGCCCTTCGGCCCACTGAGTCTGTGCCGAACATCAACCACCCATTTATACTAATCCTACACTAATCCCATATTCCTACCAAACATCTCCACCTGTCCCTATATTTCACTACCACCTACCTATACTAGTGACAATTTATAATGGCCAATTTACCTATCAACCTGCAAGTCTTTTGGCTTGTGGGAGGAAACCGGAGCACCTGGAGAAAACCCACGCAGACACAGGGAGAACTTGCAAACTCCACACAGGCAGTACCCGGAATCGAACCCGGGTCACTGGAGCTGTGAGGCTGCGGTGCTAACCACTGCGCCACTGTGCCGCCCATCTCATTTATGTTGTAACAGACAACATCAGGAACTCATTACATGCATGAGGGTACTTTAGAAATCCGGAGGAGGTGGAAAAATTATTAAAAGAAAAACATTGTAGCTCATCCCTCTAGAAGAAAGAGTGGATGTCAAGAACAAAAAAATGCAGGACAGAAGGAAAGCTATTGGGGAAAAAGACCTACAGGGATAACAAAGAAAGGGGACAAAGGCACAGAAGAGGCTGTGCAAGCGAAGAGACCCAGAGGAGGTAGCAGAAAGAAATGAAGATGACACCGGTCAAGTGAAAGTCACCTTGTGAGCTATGATACCGAAACACTGTACATGAAGCAGATCATAAAGAATGTTAGCGTTTAACAGCAAAGACTTTAATTATATGGCCTAACAATTGCTATTTTATCAACAAATTTTCGTAAGCATGTACTGGTTTATCTATTTGTGTTAAATAATATTTTCCATGATCAGTCAAATATCAAGCCTCCTCCTATAGTAAAATCTAAGAATTCTTCAATACTGGAGTTCCATTAAGCATGGCTCCACCAGTATCAATAAACATTTTCAGTGCAAAGAGCAAGGGGCAACATAACCCAAGGGAACTAAGATCATGATCAAGGGTAAATATCCAGCTAAGGATGTAAGATAAGGTACTAGAATTAAATCAGGTTTTAAATCTTAAGTTTGTTTTTAAAGCCTTAAGTTTTATTTCTGATAAATTTATTCAGTAGTCCAATAAATAGAGGTATGACAGGGCACCTCAGTCCTGTTAGAAGGACGTCCTGCTCCATGTAAGAACTCCAGAACACTTCTCGTGTCCTTGACCACCACATGTGCAGGAAATGTCAAGTGCAGGAGCTCGAGTTCCAGGTTTTGGAGTTTGAGCAGCAGCTGGCGCCACTGCAGTGCATTCACGAGGTTGAGAGTTTTGTGGATAGAACTTTTCCAGAGGCAGTTACCCCATAGCTTAAGGGTGTGGCAGGCAGAGAGGGAATGGGTGACCACCAGAATGTCAAACAGGGCCAGGCAGGTAATGCAGGAGACCCCTGAGTGCACCTCGTTCTCCAACTGGTATTTGGTTCTGGTAACTGGTGAGGGTGCTGGTTCTTCTGCGGAATGCAGCCAGAGTCAAGTCCACGGCACCATTGGTGGCTCAGCTATACTGGGGGGCAGAAGAAAGATTGGGAAAGCAATCGTGATAGGGGTTCAATAGTTATGGGAACAGACAGGCGTTTCTATGACCGCAGATCTGATTCCAGGATGGTACGTTGCCCCCGGTGCCAGGGTCAAGAAAGTTACTGAGCAGTGGCAGAGCAATCTGCGGGAGGAGGAAGAACAGCCATAAGTTGGGGTTCATTTTGGTATCAATGACATAGGTAGAAAGAGGGATAAGGTCCTGCAAGCATATTTTAAGGAGCTAGGAAGGAGACTACCAAGCAAGACTTCAAAGATAGTAATCTCCCGATTACTCCTGGTGTCACGCACTAGAAATAGGAGGATAGGGCAGATAAATGCGTGGCTGGAGAAATGGTGCAGGAGGGAGGGCTTTAGATTCCTTGGACATTGGGACTGGTTCTGGGGGATGTGGGATCCATACAGGCCAGGTGGATTACACCTCAACAGAGATGGGACCAATGCCCTTGCGGGGCAGTTTGCTCGTGTTGTTGGGAAGGGTTTAAACTAACTTGGCGGATGGATAGGAACCAGAATGTAGCATTAGAAAGGAGAAACTAGGTGCACAAAGGATTGGGAGAGACTGATAGCACTATAGTAAGAAATATTAAGGGTTGGGTCTGACTAAGAAGGAATGCAATAAGATCTATATTAGGTTTGCAATGTATTTATGTAAGTGCACGACGCGTGCTAAATAAGGTTTGTGAACTGTGAGGAGGATAGTGATCGACTTCAAGAGGTCACAGACAGGCTGGTGGCATGGGCAGACACTTAGCAGATGAAATTTAATGCAGAAAAGTGTGAAATAATACATTTTGGTAGAAAAAACGAGGAGAGGCAATATAAAGTAAAAGATACAATTCCAAAGGGGGTGCAGGAACAGAGAGACCTGAGGGTGGATGTGCACAAATCATTGCAAGTGGCAGGGCAGGTTGAGAAAATGTTTAAAAAAGCTTACTGGATCCTGGGCATCATAAGCAGAACAGCGATGGGCTGAGTGGGGAAACGGCTAAGCTTAGAGTGAGCTGCCGGGGGTGGGGGGGAAGTGGGGAGCGAGCAGCCAAAGTGGCAAGGTGGGGAGTGAGTGGCCATGGGGAGGAAGCGGCAAGGCCAAGAGTAGCCAAGAGTGAGAAGCAGCAAGGCCTGAATCGAGTGACCGAGCGGGGAAGCGGTGATTGAAGCAGGGATGGCGGGATGGAGCGGCAAGTAGTCGGGAGCGGAAAATTGAAAGCGGCAATCGCAGCTATTGTAGGGCGAGGACATCATTGAGTGATGTCAGCGCACAAATGCGCTCATTCATACTGGCAAGCTGGCAAATGTTCGCACGCATTGATGACACCCACGATTGCACTGCACATGCTCTGCGTTGTCAGGAGTCTTTTTTTTATGCTGATTACACATGCTAGCCATGCTATCTGCGACTGCAAATCAATGGTTAATTGTTTAAAATGGTCAAATTAACAAAAATAATAATCAGAGGAAAATTGTCTGTTTGGGTTATCATCTTTTTAACAAGTCGAAAAAAGGTCAAGGGAACACAATATAAAATTGTGGCTTGAGTTCTGATCTTTCCTTTGCCAATGATGAAGTAATTCAAAACCTTAACCAATGTCTTCACAGCACAAGACACAGGAATGAAAGGGAACCTTACTTCCATCTTGCTGTCCAGTTTAAATCCTAGTAATTTTTCAAAAGAGGGTGTAGAGGTTAGGATATTGAACTAGAAACCCCGAGGCCCAGCCTAATTATTGTGAGTTCAAATCTCACAATGGTAGATTGATAATCTGAATTGATTTAAGAATTAAATAAATAAATCTAGAATAAAGAGCTAGAATGAGTAAAGTTATCATAAAACCCCAATTGGTTCATTAATGCCCTTTAGGGACTTACCCCATTTGGCCTTTATGTGGCTCCATTCCCACACCAATGTGGCTGACTCTTCACTGCCCTCTGAAGTGGCCTAGCAAGCAATTGCATCAAATTGCTACAAAGAATGAGAAAAATAAAACTCCCCCATCCAAGTCTCAGCTATCGCTAAGTGCTCACAGAAGATCTGTTTTCTGCAGCTGCATTTTGTGTGTAATACACTTAAACTATTGTCAGAAAGGAATTCTAAGAGTCCTTCCAAGAATTCCCTGGAGAATTCATGATAACTCCGTGTTTTTATCTCCATAGTATGCATTCTAAACTGTTCAAATATAATTAGATACAGTAGCATAACCCTTTGTAATTTTTAAATTGTTCATCATCTGCTTGGAGTCATTTTCGCTTAAAAGAGGGGGCAGGTCAACTTGAACTATAAACTGGGCCAAATTTGAAATGATGAAATTTAGCTCAGACTGATGGATATGGATCACGCAGTTCCCACCCCTTACGGCCACCAGAATCCACTTTTTCTTAAAATAACAAGTAGTCAAACACATAACTTACAATCACAGCAATTTGAAATCACTTCCAACCCTCAGGTTTTCCTTCACTACTTGGTGAGAAATTTCAGCTGGTAATGGGTAATAAAATCTTTTTAAAAAAGTAGTCTTCACCTTGGAAAAGATTCTCCATAAGGATCGGTACCAGATAGGATAAGTATGCATGGCAGGTCTTCCAGATCCAAGTAAGTTTGAGGTGTCCAATCAGGGTCCTCTATCTTTTGCCAACCCTTTCAAAATAAAAGATATATACTAATCAAATAATAGTATAGATCAACTCTTGTTAAGTATATTAACTGCATGATTATAGAACTCTTCAGCAGAACAAACAGTCTTAAAACCCATAAATCAAATGAAGCATCATGGAGTTTCACAACAAAGAAGGTCTGTGATCCTTTAATCTGGCCATTTGTGCTCAAACACAGCTATTTTCAGCCTGTTTGTTCTGTTGATGTCATGCTGTAGGCATCTACATCATTAACTTCCAATATGTTTATTAATTAGTAGATGAGAAGCAATTACCAGATGAATTGATAAGTTAACAATTCGTGAAACCACAAGGATTAAAGTGATAGTTATAAGTCCGAAGTTGACAGCACTGAAGTAGGCCATTCAGTCCAGTGTATCTCTTTCCAAGAGCAATTCAAATTAATCTGTCTCATTCGCTTCCCCATATCTCTGGATGCTCGGACTTGAATGCTTTCCCTATTCCATCCTTAAAAGATTCTGTGATCTCAGCCTCAACCACTCCCTGTGGCAAAGCATGTTATACATTAGCAACTTTTTGCATAAATTAATTTCTCCTACTTCCTCTTCTATCTTAATGATCATTTTAAATTGATGATTGCCCATTTATTTCCCAACCCCAGATGCAAGTCTTTTCCCAGTCGTGCAAGTGGAAAGAGGGAGATAGTCATACTTCGCAGCAAGATCACATGACAGTTCTGCTAGAGTCAACCCCTCATCCCCTGCTGGGGTATCCTATAGAGCTCATGCTCCCGCTCACTCTCAGGGGAGTTAATGGGGGTGAGCTGTGAAAAAGAGTGGTCTGTGGCCAAGATGCAGCCATGCACCTGTCAGGTTGAGGTGTGCCTAACCCCCTCTGCCAGCACCGTTGTGGTACCTCCCTCTCCATGTCGCGCCTCCTCTTGCGTAGCCACGTGCAATTACTAAAGAGGAGACAGGTGTGGAGCAGACCCTTGGCAGAACAAATGAGGTCGTTGACCCTCTTGCAGCACTGCACCCATGTTCCAGGAGGTGACCCCATGACTGCTTACCTCCTCTGTGATCTCCATCCAGGCTTGCTTGATCAGGCGGGAGGAACTCTTCTTGCTATCGCTGGGGAAGAGGACCTCCCAACTTGGAGAGGGTGGTGAGTCCAGAGTCATTGCAACACACATCTCAGTTTTGACAAGCTAGCAGCAAATGAATGCAAGGCAGCAATCCAAGCAGGGCTGATAGGGCGTTAAATATGGTGCCAGCACCTGCTTCAAAGTCATCCGACACTCTATTTGGCACCTCAAATCCCGCCCCTGCCACGTGATTGGATGGGCCCCGTGCCTCCATTATGCTAGATTACCACCCACTGCATGATCGTGGTGGCCAGCGGCCCACGTGCCAAGCGGGAATGGTGCCCAGTTCCGGATCCACCGCTGGGACTTGCAATGGGCTCGTTAAATCCAGTGCAGAATGTGAGTACTTTCATAACCTCAGGACATCTCAAAGTGCTTCGTAGCCAATGAAGTATAGTCACTGTTGTAATGCAGGGAAATACATCCAATTTCTGCACAGCAAGGATCCACAAACAGCAATGAGATAAGTGACCAGATAATCTGCTTTAATAATGCTGGGTGAGGGATAAATATTGGCCAGGATACTGGGAGAACTCCCCTGCTCTACTCTGAAAAGTGCCATGGGATCTTTAATATCCACCCAAGAGTGTAGATAAGGCCTCAGTTTAATGTCTCATTTGAAAGATGGCACTTCTGACAGTGCAGCATTCCCTCAGTACTACACTGAAGTGCCAGCCTAAATTATGTGCTCAAGTGGGACTTGATCTTCTGATTCAGAAAGCACAGTGTTAGCACTGAGGCATGGCTGTGTTGCCTGTCAAGTAGCACAGAAAATAAAGACATAAACAAATCTGCTGATAACTTGAAAACAAAATACATTTCTTCCATTTATGAAGAAAACGCCTTAATGAATGATAAGCTACATTTTGGGACAGTTTTAGAAAAATTACTTTTTAGACATTTTGTTATCCATTTCACTTTGCTCTAAATTTCCTTTGATAATTCTACTGTTGTTAATTTGAACTGCTGGAGTTCCATAGTTTGAGATACTGAGTAACAATGAGTTCACACTTGGATTGAATCAAATGGAAAATGATGAGAGGAGGGAGAGCATCTAGAATGTCAAGAGGGAACAAATGAAGAAAGCACAACGGCATTCAAAAAAGACTTGGATTTATATAGCACCTTTCACAGCCTCAGGCTGTCCCAAAGTGCTTTACAGACAACAACATAATTTTGAAGTGCATTCACTGTTGTAATGCAGGAAATTGCAGTGATACCTTAATGCACAGTGCCAGACCATTCAAATCTTTTGAAGATGTCCAAGCCAATGGTGATTTAATCATCAGAGGGTTCAAGAGCAGTGTCCCGGGGGTGCATATCATTGGTAATAAGATCAACAATAGCACAGCATCCTGAAAATTATATTGACAATCCCAAATTATGTCAGACCTTTTCAGGTGAGGGCTAATTTGAGTTTACAGGAGCTTTCATGACTTTAGAAACTACTGATATAAGGACAATAGGATGTGAAATTGTAGGCTAAGAAGGATCACTTTTTCAAAGAAAGGATAAACATAATCAATTCCCCAAGGCAAAAGAAAGGTGGGCTGAGAGTAAGAGAGAAGGAAGTAATAACATAGGTTAGGGGAATGACCAATAAGAATTAACGGAAGGATACCCAGAGGTCTTACTGGAATCCAGGAGCCAACTAACATTACAGGGATAAAACTTGGTGACAGGCTTAATGGTAGAGCAGAATGAAGCAATATTGTGGAAGCAAAGTCCCATTTTAATTCAAGCTTCAAAACCTCTGTGATCTATATTTTTCCATATGAAATTTCAGGTAGGCCAAATATTATGGATTTAAAATGAAACTCTTATTTTCTTTCTGAAAGGATTAAAAATTCTTTTTGTGGGAGTGATGTGAATCAGTTAATAAAAGAATGCTATCTGGGGGTACTATCAAGTCAAGATAACACAAAAGGAAGTCATTATGTATTAATTGCATCAGATGTTGAAATGCTGGATCTATGTGAAGCTTACAGACACATGATGATCACAAAGGGTTGTTCTCAACACCGAACTGTTTGATATGCAATAAAATAGAAACTTTTTATTTCATTCACAGGGGTGTCGCTGGCAAGTCCAGCATTTATTTTTCATTCCTAATTGTGCTCAAGATGGTGGTAAGTTGTCTTCTTGAACCATTGGAGTTAGTGTGATGAAGAGGCTCCCATAGTGCTGTTAAACTGCCAGTTCCAGGATTCTGACCCAGTAAAAGTTTAGGAATGGCGATATATTTCTAAGTCAGGATGATGTGTGACTTGGAGGGAAACTTGGAGGTGGTTTTATTCCCATACACCTGTTGCCCTTGTCCTTCAAGGTGGTAGAGTTTGCAAGTTTGGAAGGTGCTGTTGAAGGACCCTTGACGAGCTGCTGCAGTGGATCTCTTGGATGGTACAAACAGCAGCCATGATGCGCCAGTAATGGAGGAATTAATTTTTTTAAGGTGATGGAGGGAATGAATATTTTTCAAGTAGTGGATGGGGTGTCGATCATTTTATATTTACGTCAGGTGTACAGATAATAAAACCTTATTGCCAGGAAACTACAATTAAAAACACATCTACATGCCTACTGTGCTTTGATTTGCAGTGTTAAAAGGTTGCATGGATGTGATAAATGCAGGTAGTTTTCTCTGTGCTGCAATTCCACCTTTTCATCTCTTTCTTTGTCTCACATCAAAACAGTAAGCTGGGACATTGTAGACAAAAACTTCCTTCTAAGACTTGGGTAAAAGATTTTAAAAAGGACTCTAAGATTCCTGACCTTATTTTCATGACAGTTTAAAGGTTTTTTAAAAATTATTTCATGGGATTTGAGCATCGCTGGCAAGGACAGCACTTGTTCCCCACCCTTAATTTCCCAAGTGAAGGTGGTGGTGAGCCGCCTTCTTCAATCACTACAATCCATCTCATGTAGGTACACCCACAGTGCTGTTAGGAAGGGAGTTCCAGATTTTTGACCCAGCGACAGTGAAGAACAGCGATATAGTTCCAAGTCAGGATGGTGTGTGGCTTGGAAGGGATCTTGCAGGTGGTGGTGTTCCCATGCATTTGCTGTACTTGCCCTTCCAGGTGGTAGAGGTCACGAATTTGGAAGATGCTGTCAAAGGAGGCTTGGCAGGTTGCTGCAGTGCATCTTGTGTATGGTGCACACGGCTGCCACTGTGCACCGGTGGTGGAGGGAGCGAATGTTGAAGGTGGTGGTTGGAGTACCAATCAGGCAGGCTGCTTTGTCCTGGATGGTGTTGAGCTTCTTGAGTGCTATTGGACCGGCACTTAAACAGGCAAGCAGAGTACTGCATCACATTCCTGACTGGTGCCTTGTAGTTGGTGGACAAGCTCTGGGGAGTCAGGAGGTGAGTTACTCGCTGCAGAATTCCCAGCCTCTGTCCTGCTCTTGTAGCCACAGTATTTATGTGGCTGGTCCAGTTAAGTTTCTGCTTAATGATAACCCCCAGGATGGTGTTGGCTTCAGTGATGGTAATGTCATTGAATGTCAAAGAGAGATGGTTAGATTCTCTCTTGTTGCAGATGGTCATTGCCCATCACTTGCCACTTACCAGTAAAAGCTTGAAAGTTGTCCAGGTCTTGCTGCATTTGGACATGGACTGCTTCAGTATCTGAAGAGTTGCGAATGGGACTGAACACTACAATCATCAGCGAATATCTCCACTATGACCTTATGATGGAGGGAAGGTCATTGATGAAGCAGATGAATATGGTTGGGCCTAGAACACTACCTTGAGGAACTCCTGCAACGACGTCCTGGGGCTTAGATGTTTGGCCTTCAACAACCACAACCATCTTGCTTTGTTCTAGGTATGACTCCAAACAGTGGATACGTTTCCCCGATTTCAATTTTGCTAGGGTTCCTTGATGCCACACTTGGTCAAATGCCACCTTCATGTTAAGGGTAGTCACTCTCACCTCACCCCTTGAATTCAGCTCTCTTGTTCATATTTAGACAAAGGCAGTAATGAGGTCTGGAGCCGACTGGCCTTGGTGGAAACCAAATTGAGCATCGGTGAACAGGTTATTGCTGAGTAAGTGCTGCTTGATAACACTGTTAACGCCACCTTCCATCACTTTGCTGATGATCGAAAGTACACTGATGGGGTGGTAACTGGCCAGATTGGATTTCTCCAGCTTTTTGTGGATAGGGCATACCTGAGAAATTTTCCACATTGTTGGGTAGATGCCATTGTTGTAGCTGTACTGGAACAGCTTGGCTAGGAGCACAGCGAGTTCTGGAGCATATGTCTTCAGTACTACAGCCGGGATGTTGTCAGAAGCCATAGCCTTTACAGTATCCAGTGTCTTCAGTCGTTTCTTGATATCCCGTGGAGTGAACTGAATTGTTTGAAGACTGGCATCTGTGATGGTGGGGAGCTCAGAAGGAGGCCAAGATGGATCATACACCAGGCACATATGGCTGAAGATTGTTGCAATGCTTGGGGGAGGCAGTGGCGTAGTGGTATTATCAATGGACTAGTAACCCAGAGACAAAGGATATTACTCTGGGGACATGGGTTCAAATCCCACGACACCAGAAGGTGGAATTTGAATTTAATTAATAATTCTGGAATTAAAAAGCTAGTCCAATGATGGCCGTGAAATCATTGTCGATTGTCGTAAAAATCCATCTGGTTCACTAATGTCCTTTATGGAAGGAAATGTGTGGTCCTTACCTGGTCTGACCTACATTCTGGCCGACATGTGACACAAGGCACACAGCAATGTGGTTGACACTTGATGGCCTAGCAAGCCACTCAGTCATATCAAACCGCTGCAAAGTCAATAAGGAATGAAACCGGACAGACCATCTGGCATGACCTCGGAACTGGAAATGATAACGGGAAACCCAGCCCTGTCGACCGTGTAAAGTCCTAGTTACTAACATCTGGGGGCTTTTGCCAAAGTTGTGAGAGCTGTCCCACAGACTAGTCAAGCAACAGCCTGACATAGTCATACTCACGGAATCATACCTGACAATGTCCCAGACAATGCCATCACCATCCCCATGTATGTCCTGACCCAGCAGAGACGGCGGCACAGTGGTATGTAGTCAGGAAGGAGTTGCCCTGGGAGTCCTCAACATGGTCTCTGGACTCCATGAAGTCTCATGGCATCAGGTCAAACATGGGCATGGAAACCTCCGGCTGATCACCAACTACTGCCCTCCCTCAGCTGATGAATCAGTACTCCTCCAAGTTGAACATCACTTGGAGGAAGCACTGAGGGAGACAAGGGCACAGAATGAACTCTGGGTGGGGGACTTCACTGTTCACCACCAAGAGTGCCTTGGTAGCACCACTACTGACCGGGCTGTCCAAGTCCTGAAGGACATAGCTGATAGACTGGGTCTGTGGCAGGTGGTGAGGAAACCAAGAGGGAAAAATCTACTTGACCTCATCCTCACCAATCTGCCAGTCGCAGATGCATCTGTCCATGACAGCATTGGTAGGAGTGACCATTGCACAGTCCTTGTAGAGACTAAGTCCCGTCTTCACATTGAGGATACTGTCCATCGTGCTGTGTGCCACTACCACCATGCTAAATGGGATAGGTTTTGAACAGATTTAGCAACTCAAAACTGGGCATCCATGTGGCGCTGTGGACCATCAACAGCAGAAGAATTGTACTCAACCACAATCTGCAACCTCACGGTCCGGCATATCCCCCACTCTACCATTACCATCAAGCCAGGGGATCAACCCTGGTTCAATGAAGAGTGCAGGAGGGCATACCAGGAGCAGCACCAGGCAAACCTCAAAATGAGGTGTCAACCTGGTGAAGCTACAACCCTGGACTACTTGCATGCCAAATTGCATAAAGAGCATGCGATAGACAGACTGAAGCGATCCCACAACCAACGGATCAGATCGAAACTCTGCAGTCCTGCACATCCAGTTGCGAATGGTGGTGGATAATTAAGCAACTAACAGGAAGAGGAGGCTCCACAAATATCCCCGTTCTCAATGATGGGGCAGCCCAGCACAACAGTGTGAAAGATAAGGCTGAAGCAGTTGCATCCACATTCAGCCAGAAGTGCTGGGTGGATGATCCATCTCGGCCTCCTCCACTCCACGTGATATCAAGAAACGACTGAAGACACTGGATACTGTAAAGGCTAGGGGCTGTGACAATATTCCGGCAATAGTACTGAAGACCTGTGCTCCAGAACTTGCCGTGCCCCTAGCCAAGCTGTTCCAGTACAGCTACAACACTGGCACCTATCCGGCAACATGGAAAATTTCCCAGGTATGTCCTGTACACAAAAAGCAGGAGAAATCCAACCGGGCCAATTATGCCCCATCAGTCTACACTCGATCATCAGCAAAGTAATGGAAGGGAGTGTCGACAGCGCCAGTGCTTAGCAATAACCTGCTCACTGATGCTCAGCTTGGGTTTTGCCAGGGCCATTCAGCTTCTGACCTCATTACAGCCTTGGTTTAAACATGGATAAAAGAGCTGAACTCAAGAGGTGAGGTGAGAGTGACTGCCCTTGTCATCAAGGCAGCATTTGACCGAGTATGGCATCAAGGAGCCCTAGCAAAACTGGAGTCAAGGGACTATAGAGGAAAACATACCTAGCGCAAAGGAAGATGGCTGTGGTTGTCGGAGGTCAATCATCTCCGCTCAAGGACATCACTGCAGGAGTTCCTCAGGGTAGTGTCCTGAGCCCAACCATCTTCAGCTGCTTCATCAATGACCTTCCTTCAATCATAAGGTCAGAAGTGGGGATGTTTGCTGATGATTGCACAATGTTCAGCACCATTCATGACTCCTCAGATACTGATGCAGTCTGTGTAGAAATGCAGCAAGACCTGGACAATATCCAGGCTTGGGCTGATAAGTGGCAAGTAACATTCGTGTCACACAAGTGCCTGGCAATGACCACCTCCACCAAGAGATAATCTAATCATCTCCCCTTGACATTCAATGGCATTAGATTGCTGAATCCCTCACTGTCAACATCCTGGGGTTACCATTGACCAGAAATTGAACTGGAGTAGCCATATAAATACAATGGCTACAAGAGCAGGTCAGAGGCTAGGAATCCTGTGGCGAGTAACTCACCTCCTGACTCCCAAAGCCTGTCCACCATCTACAAGGCACAAGTCAGGAGTGTGATGGAGTACTCTCCAGAGGAACATAGGAGCAGGAGTAGGCCATTCAGCCCATTGGGCCTGCTCCGCCATTTAATACAATCATGGCTGATCATCCACTTCGATGCCTTTTTCCCACACTATCCTCATATCCCCTTATGTCATTGGTATTTAGAAATCTGTCAATCTCAGTTTTAAACATACTCAATGACTGAGCTTCCACAGCCCTCTGGGTTAGAGAATTCCAAAGATTCACAACCCTCTGAGTAAAGACATTTCTCCTCATCTCTGTCCTAAGTGGCTTCCCCCTTGTTTTGAAATTGTGTCCCCTGGTTCTAGACTCCCCAACCAGGGGAAACATCTTACCTGCATCTACCCTGTCTATCCCTATAAGTATTTTGTAGGTTTCAGTGAGATCATCCACTTGCCTGGATGGGTGCAGCTCCAACAACACTCAAGAAGCTTGGTACTATCCGGGACAAAGCAGCCGCTTGATTGACACCCCATCCACAAACATTCACTCCCTCCACCACCGATGCACAGTGGTATCAGTGTGTACCATCTACAAGATGCACTGCAGCAACGCACCAGGGCTCCTTAGATAGCACCTTCCAAACCCGCAACATCTACCAACTAGAAGGACAAGGGCAGCAGTTGCATGGGAACACCACCATCCTGACTTGGAACTATATCACCGTTCCTTCACTGTCGCTGGCTCAAAATCCTGGAACTCCCTTCCTAACACTGTGGGTGTACCTACCTCACACGGACTGCAGTGGTTCAAGGCGGTGGCTCACCACCACCTTCTCACGGGCAGTTAGGGATGGGCAATAAGTGCTGTCCTAGACAAAAAAAGCCTCGTCATTTACACTGATGTGCTGGGCTCCCCATCATTGGGGATGGGGATGTTGGTGGAGCCTGCTCCTCTAGTTACTTGTTTAATTGTACACCACCATTCACAACTGGATGTGGGCAGGACTGCAGAGCTTTGATCTGATTCATTTATCATGGAATCACTTAGCTCTGTCTATCACATGCTGCTTCTGCTATTTAGCATTCATGTAGTCCTGTGTTGTAGCTTCACCTAGTTGGCACCACAAAGTAATGTGTAAATATATGTTGCACAGCTGATTATTCTGCTATATTCTTGTTGCTAATGTGTAATTTACAAATCTTATAAGTAAATTTTGTTATTAGTTTTAGCCAGAAATATATAGCCTTTTGGAAGAGTACAGGAATGCTTGGTGGGCAGTCCATGCAACCACTGGTGCAAAATATTGATGATGATATGAGGAGTAATTGTTTAACCTGTAGCACACCACTGTCATTCACAACATGCACAAAAGTGTAACTTTTTGGATCACAGGAGGCAAGGACTTGCCTATGGGAATTGCATTTTACTATGAATCCAAATTGAGCTGCGAGACAATAGAAACTGCAACAAGGGATTCTTTCCCAAGATCGACAATATTAGAATCGAAGGAGAAAAATATGGAGGAGTCACAGAAGCCTCGAGAAACATGTAACAGTTTGAGATTAGTGTTCAAAATTTTTTGTGATCACTTAAGACGGAGTTAAGCAGCAGAAGGCTGCAAAGGAACAAACCACTGTCGTAGGTGGTAGGACAGGTTAGAGAAACTGCTTTCCATTGAGTTAGAAGATGCAACTGAGTGGGCCAATGTATAGGCGCTCTTTATTTTTGATAACATGCAAACAGAAGTTGTACTGACTCTGTGTTCTGTATGTCTTGTATTTTCTGCCTACTGTGAAATAATGCAGCTTATGAAACAGAACCAATGCCATCTCTAGTAGTGTTAACTCAGACTGCCTTCAGAGATTGAAGGAGTACATGTGTATAAGTCCGAAACACAAGGTACTTTTATTGTTACGCTCCTACATCCTCATACCATGCTAGTAGATATGAACCAGAGGAAGTCAACTACCTTAAGAATCAGGCAACCAGGTTACTTTAGAAAGCAACCATAAACTAATTAGATAAGTGTGGTAGAACTGAATTCACAGCAGACAGATTTGACAAAGGTTCAGAAGGAGTTACTGTAGGGACAGGAAGATATCAGATGATGCTTCTTTTCAATAGTCACATTAGCAGCTGTAGTTATAGATTCACAGAAGTTACAAGCAGGAGATAACATTCACTTGTGATACTCCAGTCTGATTAGTATGAATTTTCACGAGGGACAGCTGGACAGCAAGCATGACTGAACCACATCTGGTAACAGAGGAAGAATGAGAACAGAAACTTCCATGATAGTTGGATTAACCTTAGATACTTCACTGGCACTGGTAGAAAGGTTACAAGAGTAAAAGCATCAGTTAGACCAAGAAAAGGCAAATCCTCAGTGATCATCCACCTGGCTGAGTTATAATGTCAAATAAAACTGATCTCATTTACAGAAAGATTTGTCGCAGAGTATTAGAAAAGAGACAAATATGAGACTGAATACTCTAAGAATCCAGATTATAATTCATATCTGATTTGATATGGAATTTAATTATTGTAAATATAAACCAGTAGTTACCTTCAGTTGTGTCAGAAAGTGTTGGCTAATATTGATTTTTGCATTTGGAGTCCCAAGGATGATTTCAAATCTATACTGCAGGCCCAGACGATACCGAACTTGACACAATCGTTCATACGCCAGTGCAGCCAGTGGAATGGAGGGAATCCTGAGCAAAACCATGTAACCATGACTGCTCGGACAGCTTCCTGTAGAATTTGTAAGGCTCTGAATTATCTCCAGAGTTTCCACAGAAGAGTAGTTCTTCATCTCTGAGTGCCCTGCAGTCACCATCATGGCTGCTGAGTAATGCTGGATTAAAATGTAGTTCCAGATCACAGCACTGTGCATCTTGGGAAACCTTAAGCAAAAAAGAAAAATGAATTAAAAAGCATTTTTATTAAATCAACTCTCTCAAAGGGATCATCAACAATGAAATTTCAAAGCTACATTCCTCCACAAGTTAATTGACATAGCTCTTACTTAAGTTACATGTTACATTAGAACATGCTCATATAGAATTTGATTGCAAAGACCTTTTAAATACTGTTAGACTCCATTGCTGTTATACAGACAATATTTTTACATTGCTTGTTCCCAAATCATGAAAGATTATTTTGTGCTACCTCTTGAACCATTTCTTGTTTCATTAATTTGGAGACAGATGAATGGAATTAGATTATTGGGAATAAATTTCTAAATTGGTAAAATGATTTCTGAATCACCTGGAATAAAAGTAGCAAAGTCTCATGGTATCTATACTGATACGCGTAATTTTAAAAATCCATTGAGCTCACAAAATAGTTAGTTCACATGCATAAGGGGAAAAATCATGATTGATGGTGAGAGAAAATCAAAGGCAGAGGACACAAAAGGAGAGGAAAGATGGGGAGGATCGAAAAAAGGAAGGGGAGGAAATAATGGTCAACATCATTGTGTATTTTGTTTTCCCCAAATAATTAAATGGCTGTAACAGTTATAAAATTGAACTCTGGATATAATTGTAAAAGGCATCATGTGCATTAATTCTAGTAGGCCAGGTGGGAATGCAAAACTTCCCCTCTGTTAAGTTTGAAGCTTGAATAAAGTTTAACAAAGATCATCCAACTAAAAAGTGGCAGATGTAGTCGGACTAAAAAACACTGGATGATGCAACTATAATTTCTTGCAATGGTTTGATTTTGTTCAAGGGTCCAGATGGTAACTCAGATGGTCTAGTTTTTAAATAAACATACAGTAGCAGCAGGACGGAGCACACCGACGAATGGTTGGTGCATGTGGATACATTGACAGCTATACCCTTGGTTATTTTAACCATCAAAGTACAAAGAAGATCAGGGCGTGGACTTAAATTGTTACATCTTTTGAAGACTATTTTAGTAGAATCCACTTGCATGTTATTGTTCTGATATTTTTAAACAAAGTTTAGTAATTACTTTTAATTCCTGTAATTGGCATCAGTTTCCTAATGAATAATTAGATGCAATAATTCTCTTAAAACAATACTTTTTTTTAAAATTATCTCCCTCTCCAAAAAACTGAATCTAAGCATAATGTCCTGTTACATCTACCCCAGTGTGACAGCCCATTCCAAACACTCCAATCTGAGCATGCTCCATCTACCTTAGTGTGACAGCACAAATTGAACACTCTATCTGAGCATACTCCATCTACCCCAGTTGAAGTCCATGCTGATAACTCCAATTTGAGATCTGTTCTGACCAAAGTTATCGACCTGATCACAAATGCTGCCTGACCTATTGAGTATTTCCAGCATTTTCTGTTTTTTTTAATAGAGATTTAAGGATATGTGGTCAAAAGCTTGGTTAAAAAGGTAGGTTTTAAGGAGCATCTTAAAGGAGGAAAGGCAGAGAGCTTTAGGGAGGAATTCCATAGCTTATGGTATAAGTAGCTAAAGACATGACCACCAATGGTGGAACAATGAAAAGTGGGGATGTGCAAGAGGCCAGAATTGGAGGAGTGTAGAGATTTTGGAGAGTTGTAGGGCTGTTGTAGGGCTTGAGAAGGTAACCTGAGCATGTTCCATCTATCCCAGTGCAGCATCATGAACTGAACATTCCAATCTGAGCATGCTCGACCTAACCCAGTGTGGCATCATATATAAATACAAGTTGTTGTTCAATATAGCACCTTTAAAAAAGCAAAACGTCCTAAGGCATTTCACAGGAGCGTTAACCAAAATTTGGCACCTAGCTTCATGAAGAAGCATTTAAGGGCAGATAACCAAAAGCTTGGACAAAGAGGTTTTAAGGAAGGTTTTAAAAAAGAGGTAGAGAGGTTTAAGGAGGGAATTGCAGAGCTTAGGGTCAGGGTAGCTAAAGGCACAACCACCAAAGGTGAAGTAATGAAAATAATAATGCACAACACACGGAATTGAAGAAGTGCAGAGACCTCGGAGGACAGTAGGGCTGGAGAATGTTACCAGAGCATATTCCATCTATCCCAGTGTGACATCAGATATTAAACACTTCAAACTGAACATGCACCATCTACCCCAGTATGGTATCAGACCGAGTGCCATCTACCCCACTGTGGAATCTGACCATGCGACATCTGCGTTCAGTGTGGCATCTGAGCGTGCGACATCTGCTCCAGTATCATCTCAGAGCATGCACCATCTACCCTCAGTGTGGTATCAGAGTATGCACCATCTACCCTCAGTGTGGTATCAGTGCATGCGCCATCTACCCTCAGTGTGGTATCAGAGCATGCGCCATCTACCCTCAGTGTGGTATCAGAGCATGCACCATCTACCCTCAGTGTGGTATCAGAGCATGCGCCATCTACCCTCAGTGTGGTATCAGAGCATGCACCATCTACCCCAGAGTGGCATTAAAAACTGAACACTCCAATCTGAGCATGCTCCATCTAACCTACTGTGACAACCCATATTGAATACTCCAATTTAAGCATGCTTCTTCGACCTTAGTGTGACATCAGGGCATATGCCACCTACCCTCAGTGTGGAATCACATACCAAAAACTCGCTCTATCTACCCCAATGTGGCATCAAAAACTGAACCCTCCATTCTAAGCATGCTCCATTTACCCCAGTGTGACAGCACATACTGAATACTCCAATCTGAGCATATGCAATGATATTACAAATCATATGTGACAAAAAGGCAGGAACTGGGTAGCACACTGTGTGCAAGTGTAATTGGACTGTTTTAGTGTTGCTTCACTTACCTTAAGTCTCATAATTGCACTGAATGTATTACAGACCTGCAGCTCTCTTTGTGGGTACCTTTTCCCTAACAAATGAGTGAGATAATCCTATCGGGCTGACCTGACTTCTGGCATTAAAGCTTGTCATGTCGATCTTATTTCTGTGTTAATCACCCACCTTTCTGCCACTGCAGTAACCATTGCTTCAAATGAACTGTCATATCTCAGCAATGGAAGCTTGTGCCCAGAGTACGTGGAATCAATGAAGTCTGAAAGCCCAAAGTACTTATTGTTTTCATGGTACAAGTTCACTCCCTAATGAGATGCAAAGAACAGAATAAAAGACAGCAACAACAGTCAAATACAATGTATTCCTCAAAAGATTAAATATAATGATCAACCCTTAGATCTACAACATAAAAATTAGTTTGTTGTGTAAGTTATAAAAAGTGAGACAGATATATTTTCATTTATTTAGAGATTTGTACTAATAGTGAAAATGATACAAGGGAGGGCCATCTTTTTTACATCAGGCAAAGATTTGTAGTTATGCCACTGTTAAATCAGTGCCAGCAGTCACACGACATGGATTTTGCTTGTCAAAAGAATGGCATTGTTATATTAAATAACAATATTAAACAGTTCCCCAATCTCCATTGACAGATAGCTAATAGGAAAGCAATTGTTGCTAATGATGCAACTATCGCTGAGAACCCATAGGTATTGGCCTAATATCTTTTTCAATACATTTCAGGTAGCAATCATTTAGTTGCAAGAGATTAATTCCTGAAGACTGATTTTTCTGTTAACTTTTTCCTTTTATCTACTACCCCCACCAAGCCCCCCATACAAGCATAAAATATAATGCTACAATGGAGTGCAGTGTCTAGAAGCCTCATCAAGAGGAGGTAAAGTTTTTTTAGAATTAGAATTAGAATATTACAGCGCAGTACAGGCCCTTCGGCCCTCGATGTTGCGCCGATCATCTGACCTACACTATTCCATTTACATCCATATGTCTATCCAATGACCACTTAAATGCCCTTAAAGTTGGCGAGTCTACTACTGTTGCAGGCAGGGCGTTCCACGCCCCTACTACTCTCTGCGTAAAGAAACTACCTCTGACATCTGTCCTATATCTTTCACCCCTCAACTTAAAGCTATGTCCCCTCGTGTTTGCCATCCTCATCCGAGGAAAAAGACTCTCACTATCCACCCTATCTAACCCTCTGATTATCTTGTATGTCTCTATTAAGTCACCTCTCCTCCTCCTTCTCTCTAACGAAAACAACCCCAAGTCCCTCAGCCTTTCCTCGTAAGACCTTCCTTCCATACCAGGCAACATCCTAGTAAATCTCCTCTGCACCCTTTCCAAAGCTTCGACATCCTTCCTATAATGCGGTGACCAGAACTGCACGCAATACTCCAGGTGCGGCCTCACCAGAGTTTTGTACAGCTGCATCATGACCCCGTGGCTCTGAAACTCGATCCCCCTACTAATAAAGGCTAACACACCATATGCCTTCTTAACAGCCCTATTAACCTGGGTAGCAACTTTCAGGGATTTATGTACCTGGATACCAAGATCTCTCTGCTCATCTACACTACCAAGAATCTTCCCATTAGCCCAGTACTCTGCATTGCTGTTACTCCTTCCAAAGTGAATCACCTCACACTTCTCCGCATTAAACTCCATTTGCCATCTCTCAGCCCAGCTCTGCAGCCTATCTATGTCCCTCTGTACCCTACAACACCCTTCGACACTATCCACAACTCCACCGACCTTCGTGTCATCCGCAAATTTACTAACCCACCCTTCTACACCCTCATCCAGGTCGTTTATAAAAATGACAAACAGCAGTGGCCCCAAAACAGAACCTTGCGGTACACCACTAGTAACTAAACTCCAGGATGAACATTTGCCATCAACCACCACCCTCTGTCTTCTTTCAGCTAGCCAATTTCTGATCCAAAGCTCTAAATCACCTTCAACCCCATACTTGCGTATTTTCTGCAATAGCCTACCGTGGGGAACCTTATCAAACGCCTTACTGAAATCCATATACACCACATCCACGGCTTTACCCTCATCCACCTGTTTGGTCACCTTCTCGAAAAACTCAATAAGGTTTGTGAGGCACGACCTACCTTTCACAAAACCGTGCTGACTATCGCAAATGAACTTATTCTTTTCAAGATGATTATAAATCCTGTCTCTTATAACCTTTTCCAACATTTTACCCACAACCGAAGTAAGGCTCACAGGTCTATAATTACCAGGGCTGTCTCTACTCCCCTTCTTGAACAAGGGGACAACATTTGCTATCCTCCAGTCCTCCGGCACTACTCCTGTCGACAATGACGACTTAAAGATCAACAACAACGGCTCTGCAATCTCCTCCCTGGCTTCCCAGAGAATCCTAGGATAAATCCCATCTGGCCCAGGGGACTTATCTATTTTCACTCTTTCCAAAATTGCTAACACCTCCTCCTTGTGAATCTCAATCCCATCTAGCCTAGTAGGCTGTATCTCAGTAATCTCCTCGGCAACATTTTCTTTCTCTACTGTAAATACTGACGAAAAATATTCATTTAACGCTTCCCCTATCTCCTCTGATTCCGCACACAACTTCCCACTACTATCCTTGATTGGCCCTGTTCTAACTCTTATCATTCGTTTATTCCTGATATACCTATAGAAAGCCTTAGGGTTTTCTTTGATCCTATCCGCCAATGACTTCTCGTGTCCTCTCCTTGCTCTTCTTAGCCCTCCCTTTAGATCCTTCCTGGCTAGCTTGTAACTCTCAAGCGCCCTAACTGAGCCTTCACGTCTCATCCTAACATAAGCCGCCCTCTTCCTCTTGACAAGCGCTTCAACTTCTTGAGTAAACCACGGCTCCCTTGCTCGACAACTTCCTCCCTGCCTGACAGGTACATACTTATCAAGGACACGCATTAGCTGCTCCTTGAATAAGCTCCACATTTCGTTTGTGCCCATCCCCTGCAGTTTCCTTCCCCATCCTACACATCCTAAATCTTGCCTAATCGCGTCATAATTTCCTTTCCCCCAGCTATAATTCTTGCCCTGCGGTATATACCTGTCCCTGCCCATCGCTAAGGTAAACCTAACCGAATTGTGATCACTATCGCCAAAGTGCTCACCTACATCTAAATCAAACACCTGGCCGGGTTCATTACCCAGTACCAAATCCAATGTGGCATCGCCCCTGGTTGGCCTGTCCACATACTGTGTCAGAAAACCCTCCTGCACACACTGGACAAAAACAGACCCATCTAAAGTACTCGAACTATAGTATTTCCAGTCAATATTTGGAAAGTTAAAGTCCCCCATAACCACTACCCTGTTACTCTCGCTCCTGTCGAGAATCATCTTCGCTATCCTTTCCTCTACATCTCTGGAACTATTCGGAGGTCTATAGAAAACACCCAACAGGGTGACCTCTCCTCTCCTGTTTCTAACCTCGGCCCAGACTACCTCAGTAGACGAGTCCTCAAACGTCCTTTCTGCCGCTGTAATACTTTCCTTGATTAACAATGCCACACCCCCCCCTCTTTTACCCTCTTCTCTGTTCTTTCTGAAACATCTAAATCCCGGAACCTGCAACATCCATTCCTGCCCCTGCTCTACCCATGTCTCCGAAATGGCCACAACATCAGGATCCCAGGTACCAACCCATGCTGCAAGCTCACCCACCTTATTCCGGATGCTCCTGGCGTTGAAGTAGACACACTTTAAACCAAGTTCTTGCTTGCCAGTGCCCTCTTGCGTCCCTGTAACCTTATCCCCTACCTCACTACTCTCAACAGCCTGTACACTGGCACTGCAATTTAGGTTCCCATTCCCCTGCTGATTTAGTTTAAACCCCCCCGAAGAGCACTAACAAATCTCCCCCCCAGGATATTGGTACCCCTCTGGTAAGTGTGATTATCAGCAGAGGTTAGGTTTGAAAAGCATAACCTTCTTTCTGAGAACTCACTGTTCTCTTGACAGAAAGGAGGAAAATGACATAAAAAGTAGTTACGAAATAATTATCACGATATAAATGAAGCCGGACATGACTGTTACCCATAATTCTCTTCATTACAAGTTCTTGATCTGGGGCAAACCTTCACGAGCCAGTATTCCCTTTAGGAAAGGAGGGAGAGAATTCACTCAGGCTAGCTACAGAAGAAACACTGGCTAAGGTTCATAGGCAGATCCCTACTCACCCTTTTGGTTACGGAATGGGTGTGCAGTGTACGGACCTTAAGCGGCAAAAACACAAGGATGTAGTACAAAGGTCAAACCACCATTTATAATCATCTCTGTACATGCTGGCATTCTTCTTAATCAATTTAGGTCACCTACACTTTTAAAATGTACTATGTTGCTGTAATTTCTTTACTTTTGAGAATTAGCAGTACCTTTTGGTAACTCAACCATTTTCTAACTTCTTCTTCTTTGGCCTCCTTGTCTCGAGAGACAATGGGTAAATGCCTGGAGATGGTCAGTGGTTTGTGCAGCAGCGCCTGGAGTGGCTATAAAGGCCAATTCTAGAGTGACAGACTCTTCCACAGGTGCTGCAGATAAAATTGGTTGTCGGGGCTGTTACACAGTTGGCTCTCTCCTTGCGCTTCTGACTTTTTTCCTGCCAACTGCTAAGTCTCTTCGACTCGCTACGCTTTAGCCCCACCTTTATGGTTGCCCGCCAGCTCTAGCGATCGCTGGCAACAGACTCCCACGACTTGTGATCAATGTCACAGGACTTCATGTCGCGTTTGCAGACGTCTTTAAAGCGGAGCCATGGACGGCCGGTGGGTCTGGTACCAGTGACGAGCTCGCTGTACAATGTGTCCTTGGGGATCCTGCCATCTTCCATGCGGCTCACATGGCCAAGCCATCTCAGGCGCCGCTGACTCAGTAGTGTGTATAAGCTGGGGATGTTGGCCGCCTCGAGGATTTCTGTGTTGGAGATACGGTCCTGCCACCTGATGCCAAGGATTCTCCGGAGGCAGCGAAGATGGAATGAATTGAGACGTCGCTCTTGGCTGATGTACGTTGTCCAGGCTTGCTGCCGTAGAACAAGGTACTGAGGACACAGGCTTGATACACTTGGACTTTTGTGTTCTGTGTCAGTGTGCCATTTTCCCACACTCTCTTGGCCAGTCTGGACATAGCAGAGGAAG
Organism: Heterodontus francisci; assembly: GCF_036365525.1. Classification (NCBI taxonomy): domain Eukaryota; kingdom Metazoa; phylum Chordata; class Chondrichthyes; order Heterodontiformes; family Heterodontidae; genus Heterodontus; species Heterodontus francisci. Next base: position 61,980,825 of record NC_090373.1, on the reverse strand, counting down.
CCTTTCCCATGCGCTTGTTTCTAACTTATCGCTCCCCCAATCAAGTGATTATTCATCACATGTGAACGTTTAGTGGCTAGTTCCTTGTATGGGATAACACAAAAGCTCAGTCCTTGTTTTATCTACATTTTTCAACAGTGGTCACTGGATGACAATAAGAATCAAAAGCCTTGGCTGATTTGGCCCTCCCTTGTCCCAGGTGGTACTTTCTGCTGCCTGGCTCAGATCAGCTACTTTAGGTAGGAAAGATGGAATATTTTCTTTTTCCAATTGTTTTACTATTCATTTACCTAAGAATTCTAAGGATCAGCAAAAAGGATGCTGGTTCCTTAATATGCTGTCACTCCATTGTAGCAACACCAAAGAGTCGTTAAGTATAAAGAATGGCAAACACATAAGTAAAATTTACATTGTTGCAGGATGACGGCCAATGGATCTCATTATAGGGGCTGATGTAGGTCTGCTGTGTTTGAAGAGCCAAGGGGAAGGACGTAACTTGGAGTGTTAACACATTCAGTGCTTCTTTCATTTCTTTACAATTTATGGTTCTATCAGCCAGGCCCAGAAATGGTTCACATTGTGGAAAAGCTCGCCCACTAAAGTCAAAACAAAAATACAAGTGAGAGTTAATGAGATCATTCAGGAAATACATCAACACAGACACAGAAAACTGCCATAGGACGACAGTAAGATATCACTTAATACAAACAGATCCCAGGGAAGCTAGGAAAAGAAAAATAAATGCTGGTTCATTGTTTAATGGTAAAAAGACACCAGAAATAAGTGAAACCCCCATGAATTATTTATGAGTTTAAAGGTAATATAGTACTAAAGTGCCACATGCATTGTATCTATGTTGACTGCACGCTCAATGTGAGAAATCCATTTGTCTTTCATGATAACCAAACCCCAAGCAGTTGTGTGATAATAGTACACTTCATTTACATAGCTTATTAGTACTGTTACTGCATCAACACATATCACAATCATCAATCAAGTTCCCGAATAGAATCAGGGATTGGTTGTGTGATCCCTGGCAGCTGAAGGTCTGCACCTTCCCTCTCTTGACCCACCCTCAAGAAATTAAGTTGGCAAATGTGAGCAACGTATGATGTGACTTTAGTTATAGTCTGCATACCAAAGCACATTCACATAAAGCAATTCATCACACTCTTTAGCATGTGGCCAGATCAATTAATAGCCCTTTCATTGTCAGTTCTGCTCAGCCATCATTTCGATAATGTTCCCACTGAAGGGCAAATTCCTAACAACTACACTGGCTTGACCACTTGAGGATTTTTAAAATGCTTGTTCATTGGTTAAACGGGGAATATAGAGGCAGCTTTTTCTTTAAAAAAAATTGTTTATCAAACTATTCAATACACAATATTAAAATAAAAAGGCCACTGTATTGCTGGTACAAACTGTCAACTTGAAAAACTGGTGGTAATGAAAGAATAGTCACAGCAACCTTGATCTATTTTTGCCAGATCTCTGCCTTTACGTGTTCTACAGGGTTGATTTTGGGCCTGCCCACCTGCTGAGTGGGACCTCGTCTCCAAGGCAGTGGGATCCTAATTTAAATATGAAGATCATGTTCTGGGGAGGTCATCGGGGCCAGTGTGCAATTTTAAGCTGATGCCTCTGCGAGGGCTTCCCTACCAGGTCAACAATGGCACTGAGGCACTGAAAGATTTCTGAGATGGGATAGACTTTGAACAGATCTAGCAACTCAAAACTGGGCATCCATGAGGTGCTGTGGGCCATCAGCAGCAGCAGAATTGTATTCAAACACAATCTGTAACCTCATAGCCCGGCATATCCCCAACTCTACCATTACCAACAAGCTGGGGGACCAACCCTGGTTCAATGAAGAGTGCAGAAGGGCATGTCGAAAAATTAGGTGCCAGTCTGGTGAAGCTACAACACAGGACTACTTGCATGCCAAATAGCGGAAGCAGCATGCGATAGACAGGGCTAAGCAATCCCACAACCAACGGATCAGATCAAAGCGCTGCAGACCTGCCACATCTAGCCATGAATAGTGGTGGACAATTAAACAACAGGAGGAGGAGGCTCCATGTATATCACCATCCTCAACAATGGGAGAGCCCAGCACATCAGTGTAAAAGACAAGGCTGAAGCATTTGCAACCATCTTCAGCCAGAAGTGCTGAATGGATGATCCATTTTGGCCTCCTCCTGAGGTCCTCAGCATCACAGATGCCAGCCTTCAGCCAATCCGATTCACTCCACGTGATATCAAGAAACAGTTGAAGGCACTGGATACTGCAAAGTCTATGGGTTATGACAACATTCCAGTTGAAGACCTGTGCTCCAGAACTAGCCGGGCCCCTAGCCAAGCTGTTCTAGTACAGCTACAACACTCGCATCTACCGGGCAATGTGGAAAATTGCCCAAGAATGCCCTGTCCACAAAAAGCAGGACAAATCCAACCTGGCCAATTACCACCCTATCAGTCTACTCTCGATCATCAGCAAAGAAATGGAGGAGGTCGTCGACTGTGCTATCAAGCAGCACTTGCTTAGCAATAACCTGCTCAGTGACACTCAGTTTGGGTTCTGCCAGGGCCACTCAGTTCCTGACCTCATTACAGTCTTTGGCCAAAACATGGAAAAAGAGCTGAAGTCCAGAGGTGAGGTGAGAGTGATTTCACTTGACATCAAGGCAGCAATTGACCAAGTATGGCATCAAGGAGCCCTAGCAAAACTGGAGTTAATGGGAATCGGGGGGAAAACCCTCCACTGGTTGGAGTCATACCCAGCAGAAAGGAAGATGTTTGTGGCTGTTGGAGGCCAATCATCTCAGTCCCAGGACATCACTGCAGGAGTTCCTCAAGGTGGTGTCCTACGCCCAACCATCTTCAGCTGCTTCATCAATGACCTTCCCTCCATCATAAGGTCAGAAGTGTACGCTGATGATTACACAATGTTCGCTACCATTCGCGATGCCTCAGATAATGAAGCAGCCCAAGTCCAGATGCAGCAAGACCTGGACAACATCCTGACTTGGGCTGATCAGTGACAAGTAACATTCGCGCCACACATGTGCCAGGCAATGACCATCTCAAACAAGAGAGAATCCAACCATCTTCCCTTGATGTTCAATGGCATTACCAGCACTGACTCTCCCACTATCAACATCCTAGGGGGTCACCATTGACCAGAAACTGAACTGGATCAACCACATAAATACTGTGGCTACAAGAGCAGGTCAGAGGCTGGGAATGCTGCATTGAGTAATTTACCTTCTGACTCCCCTATCCTGTCCACCACATACAAGACACAAGTCAGGAGTGTGATGGAATACTCTCCACTTGCCTGGATGGGTCTGGCTCCAGTAACACGCAAGAAGCTCGACACCATCAAGGACAAAGCAACCCACTTGATTGCACCCCATCCACCACCTTCAACATTCACTCCCTTCATAACTGACACACAGCTGCAGCAGTGTGTACCATCTACAAGATGCACTGCAGCAACTCACCAAGGCTCCTTCGACAGCATCTTCCAAACCCACGACCTCTACCACCGAGAAGGACAAGGGCAGCAGATGCATGGGAACACCACCACCTGCAAGTTCCCCTCCAAGCCACACACCATCCTGACTTGGAACTATATCGCCATTCCTTCACTATCACTGGGTTAAAATCTTGGAACTCCCTTTCTAACAGCACTGTTGGTATACTTACACCCCATGGACTGCACCGGTTCAAGAAGGCAGCTCACCACCACCTTCTCAAGGGCAATTAGGGATGGGCAATAAATGCTGGCCTAGCCAGCGACATCCACATCCCCTGAACAAATAAAAAAAGACACAGAAACTTAAGCAATTTTTCAATCTTTTCTGTTTCCTTGTGGTGCTATGAGGAGCATGCTCCTCCAGGCCCCATAAGGAAACCTTGTGCTTTCTGTGCACAAAGCTTGCCTCTCACTCTCTCCCCTGATGGCAATGCTCTCCCAATACCTTTCCTAAGCATTTACCCGTTCCTTTTGGTCCCCGTGCATGGCATACCACTGCCCAAAATACCAATCCCACCCACCAGCTAGCAAGGGCTTCCTGCCAGGTTTGGGCTGGAGGCTAATGGGTTCCCGTGCAAATGAGGCCCGTGAGTTATAATCTCACTTCCCATCCACCTTTGAGTTAAGGTTCTCATTTGGGATATCCTGTAGTACAGCAGCAAACCATGTAAAATGGAAATAGCCCAGGTTTAATCCTTGAACTCTGATGATTTGGCTAATTTCTGTCAGTCTTTCTGGAGCAGGGAATTGAAAATTAGTTTGTTTTGTTTCCCCAAAATTTGTTTAATTCTTGCTGTGTACCAAAGAAAAGAAATGCTGCTTGTTGCAAAGAAATGAGAAAGCAAATAAAAGCAAAAATTATGAAGTTAAGAGTATGAGCATTCATTGAACTTATGAACTCGGCAAGTCGCGCAGTTGAGATCAGTTTTAACAACACCATGCATGCCCAAATAGATGGTGTTGCCATGGGATCTTCTCTAGGCCCAGCTCTCGCAAACATCTTGGTTGGGTTCCATGAGAAACGTGTCTTTGAGGGAATGACATCTAACCTCCTACCTCTTGCATATTTCCGATATGTAGATAATACGTTTGCTATATTTGAATTCGCAGCTGCATGTAATAATTTCCTTACACGTCTTAATGGGCTCCATTCTGTGCTCAAATTCACCTTTGAAATGGAGCAGTCAAATGAGTTCCCTTTCCTCGATGTAGTAGTTGAGAAATCTACAAGGGGTTCTCTACCACAGTCTACCACAAGCCTACCTTCACTAGTTAATACACATGTTGGGATTCTTACAGTTCCATGCACTATAAGATTGGCCTCATCAGCAACTTCGTAAATAGAGCCTGAGCTATTTGCTCACCATACAAGCTTGATGCTGAAATGGGGGGAAATCAAAGGCATCCTGAGTGACAATGGCTACCCTGTTCAGATCATTTCTCGCTGTATATCGCGCAAACCTATGAACGGGCCTGAGGCCATCATTGTTGACCCTGACAAGACTATCCTGTAAGGGTAATGTATACAAGGATTTGAGCAACAGGTGAAGCTAGCTGTTTCATGTTGTTACTATGCGGTAGCAACACGTGTGGTGTTCGCCACTAACAGGATGCTGCCGTCAAGCCAAAAAGACGTTCTGCCTATCACACAAATCAGTAATGTAATATATGAATTTCAATGCCAGTGGTATGCTAAGTATAGAGGCCGTACATCCCAAAGACTGGCGGATCGTATCAAGTCCCTTCTGCTATTCGCAACGGGCGAAGTACAGGCCATACCCAACCAGCCCATGCTTGCAAAACTCAAAACACGTTGTGCAACATTAGATGTGATTTCGCGACTGGACAACATTTGCTAAATAATCCTCAATGTGCTAAGAATTATGCTGACAACCAATTTAAGATTGTCAGTTGGGCTCGCAGTGTGGCGCATTTGCACATACTGGAAGCTACATATATTAATACACAGGGCTCTGTTCTTTGCAGATAAAAAGAACACATACAAACATTGTGCCTGTTCCAGCTAAACAAAATAAGTGACAGCCATTCGCTGAGTCATTCCTCAGGGCAATGCCTTGACTAACAGTCAAGCTGCCTGGTTTAAATTTCAAACAAAGCTTGGCAGTTAACGGTCAGTCACTGTTAACTGGTGCATTCTCCATGGCAACGCCTCTACCAATCAGAGTCCACCTGCCAACCAATCAGCACTCTCTTCTCATACAGTATAAATTTGTTACTTCCCTTTTTGGTATTCTTGCGATTGTCCTGATGAGTGCAAGATGAAATGCTTCGACAAAGTATCTCTATTTTCATGATATTTTTGTAGGCCTGAGGCTTGCAGCCACTACTTTTTGTACTTTTGTGTTTGTGCATTTTACTTTTGCCTTTGCTTTTGATTTTAAAAAAAACTATATTAAACCTGCACTGAGTTTTTAAAGGTTACTTTGTAGACATTGATTTAAAACTAAGTGTGATTGTGCTCTGATTAAGTAAAGTAGTTAATCAATTATGTAAACAATGGCAATCAGTTGTAATATTAACTGTGAACTTGTTTTTCCCAAGAACTCCTTCCTTTTGTTTTCATGCCAGTCAAAGCAGGCCATGCACAGCTGTTTTTTGTCTAAACTACTGTTCTTTTCTTGAAAATAACTGTTGTTTTTCATCGTTTAAACAGAAGTCAGATCTTAGCATATTCGATGACCCTTGAACTACAAGCCAGGACAATGGATTACCTTGCACATGGGGTGGTCCATGAGGGTGTGAAGTCAGGAGATGGAGTTTAATTGATGGATAGTATAATCTAATTGATGGCAGGTGAGAGACACCATCAAAGGATGTGCAAACAGCCTGAGCGGTCTTGTAGTGTCTGAGAGAAGAATTCGATAAGGCCTCATGGTTGTCAGACTCTTGTTTTGAGAAAGTCTGATGGGGGCCTCGGAAAGCTGGAATGGAGCCAGAAATTGGACTTAAAGGGACACAGCATCCAATATTCGGGGCTGCAGCCTGTAGTGGACTAGTCAACCACTGAAGACTACGGAGGAAGGGACATCGACAGAGTGACTAACCGGAGACTCCACCCCTGTGCACGGTTCTCCGGAGACTTGGTGATGCATGTACCAAGGGGGAATAGTTCCATTTTAGGGAGGTGTCTTGAACAGGCCAATCTGGAGTTATAGCAGTTGTGCTATAGGAACTATACCATTTTAGAGAGTAGTTGTGAACAGTTGGGAAGGCCCAGCTCCATTTTACTGGCGGCGGCGGGACCTCGGAGCGGCCCCCCCACTACCCACCACTCGGCGGCAGTACCCCGATTTAATTATTAAAAGCCCTACTTATTTTGCCTCATTATGCATCCCGCTGCCTCACAGTGCACAGTTCCACATTTTTCTGTGAATGGGGGTCGCTCACGTGACGTCCAGTTCACGAAGACGAAAAGCCGGTGGTGCAGCAGAAGTAGGACTTATCGGAGACCGTGCTAGACGGGTCCCAGCTCTGCATGCGTGTGTACAGAGGTGGGAGGGGGTTGGCACAACTCTGCAGGCATGAAGGGAGGTGGGAGGGGGGGATGGCATTACCAGGGGCACAACTCTGCAGGCATGAAGGGAGGTGGGAGGGGGGGATGGCATTACCAAGGGCACAACTCTGCAGGCATGAAGGGAAGTACTGCGTACCCTCCCTCCGTAAAGGGTGGCCGCTCTGCGCCATTGTTTGTGTGAGTGAAGAAGCAATGGCACTCCAGTCACACTGTGTGTGGGGAGAGTGCCAGAAATGGTAGGCGCATAAAGTTTATCTGGCTGGTGGGCCAATCGATGCAGCTGTTATAATCTGAATGTGGTCATGCTGTGCCACTCTATGTGGAAGCTAAGACGGCAATACCATGCCACGCCACATAGCTGACGCATGAAAGCACCTGATGTACCAGTCAACATTAATGCCTGCCCTTTTAGGAACCTTCAGAGAAGTGAAGGCACCAAGTTGAATTGCAACCTGGAGATGGGGATGGTTCATCATATATTCACTGATCCGCTTGTTGTGAGGATCCATATGCGCCACAAGCAAAACCAGCAGGCAGGTGCAGCACACGTAGAAGCCCCTGGTCGTGAGCAGCAGCAGCAGCACCCAAGGCGAACCCGCCACTATAGCTCGCCGTGCATTTACAGGTCCTGTTTAACATACCTGCAGATGTCTGAGTGCCAGTGTCAGAGGCAACTGCAGATGTCAAGAGAGGCAGTGACACGTCTCTGCGCCCTGCTCGACAATTACCTGCAGCCCATGGGCTTTGGTGGACATCCTATGCCTGTAGCTCTCATAGTGACAGTGGCTCCTAACTTTTAACCCGTTGCATCATTTCAGGAGCCCATTTTTGTGGGGTCACTCAGTGAGCAGTGCTCTGCTGCACCAGGGAGGTCACCGATGCCCTGACCGGAGGGCTGGTGACTATATCCGCTTCATGACGGAGCCAGGCAGAGGGCCATCCGTTTCATCTCCAATGCGGGATTCCCACAGGTGCATGGGGTCATAGACTGTACCCATGTGGCCATCAAGGCTCGCATGCAGGGCGAGCAGCGAGCAAGAGATGCATGGCAATGCCTTATTGATCAAAGCTTCTCCACACCATAAGAACAACCATGTGTTCTGCAAGCCACACAGCACCCTCATTCATCTGTTGTGCAGTAGTCCACAATACACCAATTGAGGATAAGCTCGTGTTCTCCACAAGTTTAATATAACTTCCTTGCTTTTGTACTATATGCCCCTATTAATGGGGACTGGATAGCTCAGATGCTTAGTGTGTGGTTCAGAACAATGTCAACAGTGTGGGTTCAATTCTAGTTCCGGTCTGAGGATGGTAATGGGAAACCACTTCATATTCCCTCTTCCCTAGTCATGTTCCTCTCTCCTGGGAGGAAATAAAGAGCAGAAGACCTGCCCTTGGGCAGACCTCCATCATGGCATGGTCTCTATTAATAAAGCCCAGGATGCTAATGTCTTAATCGCTAATGTCCTTTAGGGAAGGAAATCTGCTGTTCTTACCTGGTCTGGCCTACATGTGACTCCAGACCCCAGCCATGTAGTTGACTCTTAACTGCCCTCTGAAATGGCTGAGCAAGGCACTCAATTGTCAAGGGCAATTAAGGATGATCAACAAAAGCTGGCCTTGTAAGTGACGCCAACATCCCATGAAAGAATTCAAAAAATGCTTTATTAACCACTCTCTCAACCTGTCCTGCCACCTTCAATGATTTATCTACATGCACACCCGGATCCCTCTGCTCCTGCACCCCCTTTAGAATTGTACCCTTTATCTTATATTGTCTCTCTGCATTCTTCCTACCAAAATTAATCACTTCATACTTCTCTGCAATAAATTTCATCTTCCACTTGTCTGCCCATTTCACCAACCTGTCTACATCTTTTTGAAGTTCTACACTAGCCTCCTCACAGTTCACAATACTTCCAACTTTCTTATCATCTGCAAATTTTGAAATTGTGCCCTGTACACCAAGGTCTAGGTCAATAATATATATTAGGAAGAGAAGGGTCCGAACACCGACCCCTGAGGAATTCCACTACAAACCTTCCTCCAGTCCGAAAAACATCCATTAACCAATACTCTCTCTTTCCTGTCACTCAGCCAATTTCATATCCATGTTGCTACTGTCCCTTTTATTCCATGAGCCAAAACTTTGCTCACAAGTTTGTCATGCGGCACTTTATCAAATGCCTTTTGGAAGTCCGTGTACAACACATCAACAGCATTACCCTCAACAACCCTCTTGGTTACCTCAACAAAAAAAACTCCAGCAAGTTTGTCACACATGACTTTCCCTTAACATGCTGGCTTTCCTTAATTAACCTGCATTTGTCCAAGTGACTACTAAGTTTTTCCTGAATTATCGTTCCTGGAAGCTTCCCTACCACTGAGGTTAAACAGATTGGCCTGTAGTTTCTGGGCTTATCTTTACACCCTCTTTTGAACAAGGGTGTAACATTTGCAATTCTCCAGCCCTCTGGCACGAACCCTCTGCAATTTCCACTCTCACTTCCCTCAATATCCTTGGATGCATCTCATCCAGTCCTGGTGCCTTATCAACTTTAAATATAGACAGCCTATCTAATAGCTTCTCCTTAACAACTTTAAACCCTTCAAGTGTCTGAATTATCTCTTCTTTCACCATGACCTGCACATCATGATTTTTTTTTTAGATTTAGAGATACAGCACTGAAACAGGCCCTTCGGCCCACCGAGTCTGTGCCGACCATTAACCACCCATTTATACTAATCCTACACTAATCCTATATTCCTAACACATCCTCACCTGTCCCTATATTCCCCTACCACCTACCTATACTAGTGACAATTTATAATGGCCAATTCACCTATCAACCTGCAAGTCTTTTGGCTGTGGGAGGAAACCGGAGCACCCGGAGGAAACCCATGCAGACACAGGGAGAACTTGCAAACTCCACACAGGCAGTACCCAGAATTGAACCCGGGTCGCTGGAGCTGAGAGGCTGCGGTGCTAACCACTGCGCCACTGTGCCGCCCACATCTTCTTCTTCCTTAATAAAGACAGATGCAAAGCATTCATTTAATAGCTCAACCATGTCCCCACCTCCATGCATAAATCCCCTTGTTGGTCCCTAATTAGCCCCACTCCTCCTTTTAACACCCTTTTACTATTTATATACCTATAGAAAACTTTTGGATTCCCTTTTATATTAGCTGCCAGTCTCTTTTCATACTCTCTCTTTGCTTCTCTTATTTACTTATTCACTTCCTCTCTGAACCTTCTATATTCAGCCTAGTTCTTGGTTGTATTATCCACCTGACATCTGTCATAAGCACAATTTTTTTTCTGCATCATTATCTCTTTTGTTGTCCAGGGAGCTCTGGACCTTTCCCCCTACCTTTCTCCTTTGTGGGAATATACTTTGATTGTACCCGAACTATCTCTTCTTTAAAGGCAGCCTAATTTTCAGTTACTGTTTTTCCTGCCAACCTTTGATTCCAATTTATCTGGGTCAGATCCATTTTTACCCCATTGAAGTTGGCTTTTCCCCAGTTAAATATTCTTACTCTGGATTATTCCTTGTCCTTTTCCATAGCCAGCCTAAACCTCATGATACAATGATCACCGTCCCCTAAATGCTCCCTTACTGACACTTGATCCATTTGGCCCACCTTATTTGCAAGAACCAGTTTTAGCAGTGCCTCCTTTCCCATTGGACTGGAAACATACTGCTGTAGAAAATTTTCCTGAACACACTCTAGGAACTCTTGCCCCTCTCTGCCCTTTACATTACTACTACTACCCAGTTTATATTCGGATAATTAAATGCCCCCATTATAACTACTCTATAATTCTTGCACCCCTCTATAATCTTCTTGCAAATTTGTTCTTCTACATCTTTCCCATGAGTTGGCAGCCAATAGACTACACCAAGCAATGTAATTGCACTTTTTTTGTTCCTCAGCTCTAGCCAAATAGATTTTGCCCGTAACCCCTCTGGGACATCTTCTCTCTCCAGCACTGCAATGTTCTCCTTAATTAATACTGCCACCCCTCCCCACTTTCCTATCTTTCTTGAACACCTTGTATCCAGGAACATTTAATACCCAGTCCTGCCCTTCTTTGAGCCAGGTCTCTGTTATCGCCACAAGATCACATTTCCACATGGTAATCTGCGCCTGTAACTCACCAATCTTATTTACCACACTCCGCACATTCATTTACATTCAAAGTAACCCTAATTCAGGCTTTATAACTTTCTCCCTTAATCTGAACCCAGAGTCAAATATTGTTTCTGCTATTCTCAGCCTATCTGTTGAGGAAACATATTGTTAAACGAGCTCCGTACTATTCCACAGAGTCCTGATACTTTGGATTTGAAATTCAAGTTGATCTCAACTGTGGCTCTATCAACAAGTGGCTTCATAGAGTCAGGCCTGGGTACTGATCAGGAAACACAAGCAACTTTAAAATTCAGTATTGGCTGACTGTGCAGCAATACAGCTAAATTTTAAAGCCAGCGATGCCTTCCAATTGGCATTCTAAACACAGTAGACTCTCGCCATTCAGAGTTCCTGTTGAAATGAGTTGCTGAGCTTCAGAATGTGGCATCTCCATAGGACTGCTGCACCATTAAAGCTATATTCATGCAGGCCCCCACCTGCCAAGACTGAGACACACATTATTTCACCACATGAACATTAAATCTTAAAATTGTGGCTGGGAAGAGAGCCTTTCACAAGGAATCGCCAAGCCCCTGACTGGAAAGACATTTGCATGCTAGAAGACTGTGTTGGAACAAGGGACCCAGTCCTTGCTTCCCCAAGTCAGACCAGTTTAGTCACATGACTAACTGTTGGAGTTTTTTGAATTTGAACTTGCTGAAAGAAACTCAATAAGCTGTTTGCTCCTGGCCTGAAACCATCTCTCTGCTGTCTGCTCCCATCTCTTTCTCACGGAACTGAAAACTCATTGAAGACACATGAACCCCAAGAGAGAAAAGTCTCCTACAGTGAACAAGGTTCAAGAAGAATACTGAGCCCCAACAAAAAGACTACCTACAATCAAGGACTCTACAGTGAGCTCGAAGCACAGTAAAAACCCCTCTCCAAAAATTACTTTATTTTTCTTCTGCTCTTTTCTGTCTCCATTTGCATGTGTGTATTGTGTATGCATGCTAGCGTGGGGTGCGGCGTGTATCCGTGGGTGTTAACTGAATTAGAAATTAAGTTTAAGGTTTAATAAATTTCACTTTTCTTCTTTAAACGTAAGAAAACCTGGTGTGCTCATTTCTTTGCCTTATAATTGGAAAGCGGTGAACAAGGATTCACCAAGGGGGAGCTGAAAACAGTGTGTTTAAAAATTAAACCCTGTTACAATAAGACCAGGTGAAGATCGTAAAAGACCCCTAGACACCTTTGTCACCTGGTCCTAACACTATATTTTCACATGCCAGGTAGGAGGCTAGTGTGTGATGAGTAAGAAGGGAGCAGGGAAGAGTGTAGTCTGTAATTGTTTGGCTGTGTTCAGTAACAATACTTAAAAAAGGATTTATAATGTTTATATGCAAGCATTTCCATTGTTGTAAAGATGCTGGTGGCTAAACATGAAAAGCAGCATATGAACATATGAGAGCATAGCCACATTTTAAAAAAATATTTACCAAGCAATTGAAATGTATGTTTTGATAAACTGGTATTAGAGTGCAATCTTGATCAAAAATGGATTTACACACACACACACACACACACACACACACACACACACACACACACACACACACACACACACACACACACACACACACACACACACACACACACGTACATGATTTCCAATATTTGCATTTCAGGAATTCTGCAAACTACGGAGACATAAAATTATATGCTGTTAAATTATAGCTGAGCAAGGGATGAACTGCACCACCATCAAGTTCCTGTTGATGCCAGTGCCAAGAACAGAAAAATGTTAGTATACTGTTCTACCACCAGCATGAGCGTAACAGTGCTGCAATTTCTTGAAAACATCACATCTGAAACTCAGGAACACTATTTTCAATACACAAATCAAGCATCCACCCTGATGGTATCAACCTCACACTCAATTCTGCTGATAGTTCAAAACTCTTAATCATGTCCTCCAAGCTTATTAAACAAGTTAAACAAAAATACAATAATTAAGTATATCTGATTTTCTGATCTGTTCCAATATTTTCACATCATTCATCTATTTCAGGATAATTAATAATGGTGTTTTTATTTTTTTAAGCTAGTATTATATACTGAATAATAATCAGAATGTTTGGAATTGGATGAATAATTTGGGCGGCAGTGTGACTGGGCAGCACAGTGATTAGCACGGCAGCCTCACAGCTCCAGCGACCCAGGTTCCGTTCTGGGTACTGCCTGTGTGGAGTTTGCAAGTTCTCCCTGTGACTGAGTGGGTTTTCGCCGGGTGCACCGGTTTCTTCCCACAGCCAAAGACTTGCAGGTTGATAGGTAAATTGGCCATTGTAAATTGCCCCTAGTGTAGGTCGGTGGTAGGAGAATTGAGGGAAGGTGGGGATGTGGTATGGAATATGGGATTAATGTAGGATTAGTATAAATGGGTGGTTGATGGTCAGCACAGACTCGGTGGGCCAAAGGGCCTGTTTCAGTGCTGTATCTCTCTATGGCTCTAATATTATTCCATTACAAACTACTGCAGCTACAGATTCTATTTCTGATTTCCGTTATATCATTATCAAAACATACCGCAGAAATCTTTTAAAAAGGTGGCAAGGACAGATTCAAAAGTTGAAAACTTTTTATAAAAAGTAATTCTACAAAATTCCATGGAAGTAAAACTCTTCAGTACCTTTTGAGTTATTGCGTGTGCTAATTTGCTTTGAAACATAATTTTTATTGCATTAGTATATGCATTGTCAAATGCCAGTTTGGTTCATTTGGTATCATTTTTACCTCCAAGCTAGAAAGTTGACAATACAAATCCCATTGCAAAATCTGAGTTCATGAACTTGGCTGACATTCCAGTACTGAGGAAGTGCTACATTGATATCCTTCAGAAATGGTGTAAGGACATAGATAGTAACTACAGTGATGGGTATAGTTTTAGAAACAGTAAACAGGGGAAAAATTAACAGGCACTTGGAGAGATCTGAGTTAATTAATCATAGATTTGTAAATGGCAGAGCGTGTTTGACGAATTGAATTTTTTGAGTAAGTAACAGAGAAGGTTGATGAAGGGAATGCAGTGGACATTGTCGATTTAGATTTTAATATTTTAAGAAAGCTTTTGACAAAGTATCACATAAAAGGCTGGTTAACAGACTTGGGGCTCATGGTCGGTGTCAGCTTGGATAAAAAAAATTGGCTTAAGGACAGAATACAGCGAGTTGTGGTAAATGGTTATTTTTCAGACTAGAGGATGGTAGATAATGGTGTTCCCCAAGAGTATGGAGGAGTGGCAAAACAAGGAGTGATGATACCAATCGATACCAAGTGGCAGATGGAATTTAATATAGACAAGTGTGACGTGATGCATTTTGGCAGAAGGGATAGGGAGAGGCAATGTAGACTTAATGGCACAGTACTAAAGAGTGTACAGAGACAGAGGGACCTGGGGGTTCATGTGCATAGATCCTTGAAGGTGGCAGGCCATATTGAGCGTAGTTGGCAACACATACGGGATCTTAGGCTTCATAAATAGAGGTATTGAGTACAGAAGCAGGGAAGTTATGCTGAGACTTTATAAAGCTCTGGTTAGGCCAAAACTGGAGTATTGCATCCAGTTCAGGTCACCACACTTCAGGAAGTATGTGAAGGTCACTGAGATGGTGCAAAGGAGATTTACCAGAATGGTTCCAGGGTATTTAGCTATAACGTTAGGTTGGAGAACCAGGACTTGTTCTCCTTGTAGCAAAGGAGGTTGAGGGGAGTTTTGATCCAGGTGTACAAAGTTATGACAGGTTTAGATAAGGTAGGCAAAGAAAAGCTGTTCCCATTAGCTGATGGTACAAGGACTAAGGGACACAGATTTAAATTTTTGGACAAGAGGTGCAGGGGGGATGTGAGGAAGAACTTTTTTTATGCAGCAAGTGGTAATGACCTGGAACCCACTGCCTACGAGGGTGGTGGAAGCGGAGATGATCAATAATTTCAAAAGGAAACTGGATAGCCACTTGAGAGAAATAAACTTACAGGGCAACAGGGATAGAGCAGGAGAATGGGACTGACTGGATTGGTCTACAGGGAGCTGGCATGGACTTGATGGACAGAATGGGCTCCTTTTGTGCTATAATGATTTTATGAGATTAGACATTAAATTAAGGCCATGTCTGCTAATTCCTGTGGCTCAAGAAGAGGGAAGAATCCCATGGCTTCGTCTGAAAAAAGCAGAAGGAAGAAGTTGTCAGCCTTAATTCAGTGGTAGCATTCTCACTTGAGTCAGAAGGTCATGGGTTGAGGCTCCACATCAGAGACTCAGAGACTTAAGCACATAATCTAGGATGACATTTCAGTGCATTGCAGAAAGAGTGCTGCATTGCAGCCTTTTGAATGAGGTGCTAAACTGAGGTCCCACCTTTCCTCTCAGGCAGCCGAACAAAAAACACATGGCACTATTCGACGATCAGGGGAGTAACTCTGGTGTCTTGGTCAACAGTTATCCCTCAAACAACATCACAAAAAAAAAATCTATTCATTTAACTAATTGCTATTTGTGGGACCTTGCAAAAAATGGCTAACATGTTTCCCTACATCACAACAGCAGCTATACTTACAAAATACTTAATTGGTTGTGAAGCTGTTCCGTATTTCCCAAGGCCAGGAAAGGTGCTATGTAAATGCAAGTTTTTTCTTTCTCCCTCTGAGTATCCTGGCCAACATTCCTCACTGCACCAACACCCACCAAACAAATTAACTGGTCATTCACCTCAATTCTGTTTGAGAAATTTTCCATTTTACAAATCCATTGCTACTTTTACCTACATAACGACAGTTACTATGATTAAATATATGTGAAGCATTCCAAGATCTTTCTACAAGACACAGTAAGATATTGTACAGGTTTTCCTTTTGATATTAATAGAGCAGCTGTTAATTTACCCAGTTTAAAGTTGCTCCTAGATTAGGCTGGTATAATGCTCATTAACACTGGCTCTTAACTAACAGTATTCTTGCTTATTAAGGGCTTGTTTCTCCCTAAATTCCAGGGCTCAACTTTTTTTTTTGAAGTGCATGTATGACACCTGTTCAGAAATTACATTCCAGTAGGGCAAGGAAAGGGAAGGAGTGTAAATTGAACTGAAATATGAGAATGGAGAAGCAGAGATAAATACAGAGTGGCAAGAAATGAAAAACACAAGCTATCCTAATGAAAAAGTGTTCCACATGTCACAGACACCCTATTTAGGTGCCTAAGGCCTATGTCACAATTGGTGCCAAGGCCATTAGTTCTTTTGCAATATAGCACATCTGTCATAAGGTGGCGGACCTGAAAAGTAGATAAAAATTATGGTATGCTACTTACCATTTTGAATTATTATGTATACATGGAATTACATGATTGAATACGTCTTCCGAAACAATACAGGACTGCAAATTGAGGACGCAAGAAGGATATCTGAGCAGCATATATATTTACAGATTCTGATGTACCAAAAGGATAGATTACAGACATTGTTGTTGCAATTTCAGGAATATATTTGTCACTTTTTCATTCCTTAAGTGCTGAAATGGTTTATAAACGTCATGATTACATACCAAAGCATAAAAAAACTCTCAATACGACAGGCATTACTTAATTCAATTCCCTCTGTATAAAATGCAAAATTAAGAAAAACAGAAAACAGGCTTGACAATTACCACCACAGAGTCTCATAGCAAAGCCCATACAAAACTCAAACAGCAGTGCTAAGTTTCCAAGCCTCAACTCAAGTAAACAGGATAGGAGGTTGGTGACAACAGTGGATGTCGGGCGGGTGGGGGAGGGCAGTGGTGGTGGGGGTGTGGCAGGGAGACAGTGCACATTCAGACTGAAATAGACAGTGGAAGCTGCATCTGCCAAACCACCCATGAGCAATGTCACTAGTATACTAGAAAATATATTGCATTAGTGAACAGAAAAAAAATGAGCACATGGTTCCATTTTGAACAACGGCAGATAAATTTTCTAAACCAAATTTTAATTTAAAAAAAAAATCATGAAAGTGATAGGACTACATTTCTAATTTTAGATATGGTGCAGACATATTTATTCCTACAGAGGAAACATAGGCTATATCCAACATCTTGTTCATAAACCTTTAAAGAATCAAATAAATTGTAGAGATTCACCTGGTCAAATCCCAGTGTGCATGGTCATGGATCAGTATGAACAGTGTGTAAGGGTTCTTTAATGCTTTTTGCTGAAAGGCTTCAAACTTGCTCTGAGCTTCTGTAGTAAGCTTCATTACATACTGCTCTGCACATTGATTTGCAACAGATTCTGCTTCCAATCCAAGTTCCACCAAAATCCCTGCAAAAAAACAGGCAAAGCCCAGAGTTTACACTTTGCTGAAACCCAACACAGATTTTTTTTGTTGTTGTTGCCAAGGCTGCTTTAGGTGCTTAAAGATATTCTAGCCAAGCACAATTATCAAGGATTAGCCTCTGTTAACGTGCTATTGAGCTTCTGGCGTGGCTTTTTTAAAAGAAAAATTTAAATGCCAGGTGCAATTTTCTGATGGTGGAAAGATCCAGATGATCACAAATGCATTGGGATTTTCATGGAAGTTCTAGATATCTACCAGTAATAACCACAATCCCTTTTAATGCATTTCTTCAGACACTGAGAATCCCTGTAATGTGCTACTGATTTTTTTCTCCCTATGGAGATGTCCTAATGATGGCTGATGAAAGGAACTATACTATAGATATGTAATCATGGAATGTATAAACATTTTTAATAAAGACACTATTTTTAGCATTCATAACATGTTATTAATCTTTAAACATAAAATACTTATCACATATAAGTTCAGTTGTCTGCTTTCAATGTTGAGAATCAGCTTTTTTTAGTTGCACTGGACACAGACAATTGTGCTCATGGTAAGGATCTTTATCTGCTAAGAAAGCATACCTGGAATTTGGGTGTGGTGGTAAGTTAGGCCCACAGGCTTTGCCATCCAATCATTTTAATAGATGGAAACCCTTGGCGAGTCAGCTGACCCTCTCACCTAACTACCCATTATGCGCTTGCCAGAAGCAAGCATTCATAAAATCTACCTTAAGAAACAGATGCAAGCACATTTTGTAGCATATGTTGTACCCAAGTATTTTACAATAACAGATTCAAGTAGGACTTAAAATCAATGTGTAGGAGTTCTTTAATACTCTTGCTGAAAAAAACGGAATATTCCTGACTGCATTTTCTTAAAGATAAGTAATTTCTTTTTAGCTTAACTCGGATTGGTTTTCCTTGAAATCTGAACTCAAGATAGTAACCTTTGATGAGGCACCTTCAGGAAAGCTGCAGGATCGAGCACTCTTCAAAGGGATCTGCATCTAGGGCTGAATTTTATCTTTAAAAAAAGGGCAGATTTGGGTCGGGTGGTGGGGGTCAGGGCAGGGGTGGGGTAAAGTTTCAGAAATCGGTTTCCTGACCCAAACCCACCCATTTTCAGCTTTAACTGACCAGAAGATGGGCGGGTGAGCAATCCGATCCAAGGAGGCGAGTTGCAACTTTAAAAACAATAATGAGGCACCTACTCCCTGCTCCACACAACCTTTCCTACAAGGCCTCTGACTGACTCCACTCCACCCCACCACCAGGCATCAATCCCCTCCCCTTCCACCAAGCCCCAATCCCCCCCTCCCCACCCCTCCGATCCCCCTAACACAGGGGTTCCGATCTTCCCCCCTCAGACACTTAACCTCACTCCCCGAGATCTACCCCCCACCCCCCCCCCCCGCCGCCCACCCAGTGTGGACTTACTTGCTGATGTGGCTGCCAGCAACCAACTCCCTGTCTAACCAGAGGCTGTCAATCAGGGCCTCCGTGTGGGGAACCGATCAGTGGCGTCACTGACATGAAAACTCCACAACATCTGGGGGAATCCCAAATTATGACTTCCCCCCGACTTTCAGATCAACCTGCTCCCTTACGGTCAGGGCAGCAAAATTTCTGCCAAGTGTATTTTCATCCACACAAGTCACTGAAGCTCATCAGTAATATTCTATTTTGATAGTCAATTTTTAATGAAATAAGAATCTTTTTTAAATGTTAAGGGACTTTTACTTTTGAAAAGTTTATGCAAGGTGAGTATCTCATCTTCAAGTTCCACTTTAAGCATTGACTCATGCTTTAAACTCAGAACATAAATAGAGGTAAAAATATTTAGTTGTTTGATTAGACCTGGTAAAATAAAATGTTCATCTATTAAGACACTTGCCTGTGATTTTCAAGTTTGCAAAGTTTTTGCCTCAACAATTAATTAAGATTTTCAGCACACAACTTCACTTAGCAAATCTGTTACATTTATAAACTTAGCTACTTCTAAAGCTGAAACGCAACAAAAATAGTGGCTTGAAATTCTAATACTTACCGGACTGCCTGACGCGCAGCACAGTCTGCTGGTAGGTCACTTCTGATGGAGGCACCAAAATAAGGAAGTCAACTTTCTCAAAGGAACCCAAATCCAGATTTTGCGTGCTGGAATCAGCAATAGCGCAGACATGGGACAGTAACTTACGAGCCACAGCAAGCTGGACAGGATGAATCTGACATGTTTCTTTGTTTGAAACTATGAAAC
The DNA here is from genome assembly GCF_036365525.1 of Heterodontus francisci. Classification (NCBI taxonomy): domain Eukaryota; kingdom Metazoa; phylum Chordata; class Chondrichthyes; order Heterodontiformes; family Heterodontidae; genus Heterodontus; species Heterodontus francisci. The sequence goes on along the minus strand of NC_090373.1, from coordinate 61,960,979 downwards.
ACAAATAAACATTAAAAAGACAAAATCCAACAAATTCATCACTATTTTTTAAAATTTGAGTTTATTGAATTTATTCGGTTACTTAATCTGACTGGATAAATTGACAACAGATGTTGGAATTGTACTGATTTCACTCTAGTCCTCCAATCATCCTAACTAAAAGCATATAGAGCACCATCACAGAGGAAAACCATAATTTATTCATTACCTTCAAACTTTTTTTAAAATTATGATTATTGAATAAATATTCAGATCACATTTAAAACACTTCAACTGATTTTGTTCGTCATTGTTCACAGAGTAAAATCCTTGTCTCTCATTCCTCCAGCCACTGCCACTCCATCTGTTTCACATTCTCTAATTCCATGTGTCACCTCTCTGATTTTCTGGTCGTCTTGCACCCTTTCTGTCTCCCACTGTGGGCTGGATTTTGTAGTCGTGCTGCCGGGAGCAGTGGCGGGTGAGCAAAATGTTGGCTGTCCTGACTGTAACACTCACGGCTGTGCCGCTGCAATTACGCAGTGGGCAACCACTTACCATAATGATGGCGCCACCCACCCACCCCCCCACCAAACCATATGGCGGAGGCGACATTGGCGATGCTGTGAATGGCATCACATGATGGATCTTTAAAAGGCTGCCAGCCCTGCATTCACTCTCTCCTTGAATTGTACAGCAGATTAGTCATCAAAAAGGTCTGTACATTAGCATCAATTGCAATCACAGCAAGCAGAACCCCTGGGCATAGTGCTGAGAATGTCCGAGAAAGGGCAGCCCCATGTGATCCTCCTCCAGGCTGTAAGAGAAAGGCGACAGGTCCTCTTCCCCAGCAACGGCAAGGAGGCCCTCTCACCTGACCAAGCAAGCCTGGATGGAGATTGCGGAGCTGGTTAGCAGAAGAGGTCATTGACCTGAAATGTTAACTCTGCTTCTCTCTCCACAGATGCTGCCAGACCTGCTGAGTATTTCCAGCATTTCTTGTTTTTATTGCATAAAGGGGGCCCATATTCACATTGACATGCTGTACAGATGTGTGGTACGTAACAGTGACTGCATCCTTGCTCTTTCAGGAGAAGGCAGCTCACAACAAGCGTCCAAGATCAGTGGTGGGGTGCCCAAGCTGAGGCCTCTGTTGCAGGCCAAAACGGAGGTGCTGGAGTTAGCTGGGAGCCAAGCAGCATGTGCCATATCGGATGTGGAGCTCGAGGTCCTAATTGAAGACAGTGATTATTGCCAAACACAGAATGAATCGAACTTACGTTTCATATGCAAATCCTATGCTGTCATCATTGTGACATATGTACCATAACACCTAAATGTCTGTTCTTCACATTGTGTCTTGCAGGGCGGCGCCCACAAATGCTGGCGGATACCTAGGGAATGACAACGACTTCTGAGAAAGAGCTATACTTAGAGGATGCACCATCCCATCACACCCCTGCACCTTCCACCAGTGCAGATGCTTTCACCTCGGTGGGTATTCGATCGGGTATTAGAGTCGTGGTCACAAACTGGTGAGAGCACCACACTAGCGCCTGAGCAGCTGGCTGAGGCTGAGACAGCTGAGGCCTCTGACAGTTGGAGGACTGTGGGTTTTCAGGCCCATGCTGAGTCCCAGGCTGATGATGAGCTTCTGGTGTCAACAACACAGGGCATGCTGGAGTTAGATAAGGCAACATCTGGTGGAGATGCCAGAGCCATGCGCAGTCTTTAGCAGACGATGGAGAAGTCCATCCATGCAATGACTGGTGCATTGCTTCATTCATGGACAGGTTGTCGACCCTCATGGAGAGCCACATTCCACAGATGTGCAAACCCTCACCTTGGCCATGACTTCAATTTAGCAGTGGCTGGGCGAGAGAAAGACCAGGAGCATAGAGTATGTTTCTGCTCCTGGTCCTTCTCCGGAAAGCAGTGAGGATCCAACAAACCTTGTGAGAGAGGAAAGGCTGTGATCCACAACTGGGGTCTTCCCGCAGGGCGATCAGAGTGTGGACACTGACTCCACCGGTGAGTGCAGCTCCAGCAGCCGCAATGTCTGAGGACAGTCCTGTATTGGTGCAGGTGGCCTTCAGGCAGCCGGGGCCTCCAGGCCTCAGGCACCCACAGGACAACCACCAAAGTCATCTAAGGCCAAGGGGCATCCTAAGTAGCAGCCTGCCTCCAGTCCAGCTGCCAACGCAGAGGTAATAACGCGAAGGAGCACCCACAAACGTATTTAAAAGACACCTTGACCCATATAGAACCATAGAAAAATTACAGCACAGAAGGAGGCCATTCAGCCCATCGAGTCTGTGCCAGCCAAAAAAAATCTAGCTGCTCAATCTAATCTCACCTTCCAGCACCTGGTCCGTAGCCTTGCAGGTTACAGCACTTCAGGTGCATGTCCAGGTACCTTTCAAATGAGTTGAGGGTTTCTGCCTCCACCACCATTCCTGACAGTGAATTCCAGACACCCACCACCCTCTGGTTGAAAAAGTTTTCCCTCATGTCCCCTCTAATCCTTCTACCAATCACCTTAAATCTGTGCCCCCTGGTAACTGACCTCACCACCAGGGGAAACAGGTCCTTCCTGTCTACTCTGTCTAGGCCCCTCATAGTTTTGTACAACTCAATTAAGTCACCGCTCAGCCTCCTCTGTTCCAGGGAAAACAACCCTAGCCTATCCAATCTTTCCTCATAGCTGCTACTTTCAAGCCTGGCATCGTTCTTGTAAATCTCCTCTATACTATCTCCAGAGCAATTATGTCCTTCCTGTAATGTGGTGACCAGAACTGTATGCAATATTTCAGCTGTGGCCTAACCAGCGTTTTATACAGTTCCAGCATTACATCCCTGCTTTTGCATTCTATACCTCAGCCAATAAAGGAAAGCAATCCATATGCCTTCTTCACTACTCTATCTACCTGTCCTGCCACCTTCAGGGACTTGTGGACATGCACTCCAAGTTCTCTCACTTCTTCTACCCCTCTCAATATCCTCCCATTTATTGTGTATTCCCTCGCTTTGTTTGCGCTCCCCAAAGGCATTACCTCACATTTCTCTGGATTGAATTCCATTTGCCACATTTCCACCCACTAAATCAAACCATTGATATCATTCTTGAGTCTACAGCTATCCTCTTCACTATCAACTACACGGCCAATTTTTGTGTCAACAAATCATGCCTCCCACATTTAAGTCCAAATCATTAATATATACCACATACAGCAAGGGTCCCAACACGGAGCCTTGTGGAATGCCACTGGAAACTGCTTTCCATTCGCAAAAACATTCGTCAACTACTACTGTTTGTTTCCTATCACTGAGCCATTTTTGGATCCAACCTGCCACATTCCCCTGTATGGGTTTTCATGAGTGAGACAGATATGTCATGTGCACTTCAATTAAATATGTTGTCCTGCCAATCATCAGCCTTTATTGTCTGAAAAACTCATTCCACCATGGAGTGACTATGTGTCTTTCAATTACATCATAAGCCTTACAAGTACTGCCAATGTAACCAAAGACATCAATGCCATGCCAATGTGCATGAGGTGTGTCACTGCACAAATGATGTCACATGGGCAATGGCTCATTTTGTTGCCGCCAGTTATGCAGGAGAAACGGATATTATGGAGACAGGAGTTCAGACGACATGCATGATGGAGAGTTGTGTTTTGGAAAAATATTTATCGAAGTTCAGGGATTCTGGAAGCACCCAGTTATCAGTCTTTGCCTTGCCTCCTTTGCTCGCTAGGTCGGCATTCTACACTGCTCTCTGTGTTCTTGTTCTTGAGTGCCCTCTGTGTCCTCGTCATCAGAGGATGTGTCATGCTTCCATACTTATTCATCTTGCAAGGCTTCCCCCCTCCATTGTGCAGAACACAGCAGACTATAACAATGCGCACAGCCCTGTCTGGTGCCTCTTGCAGGCCTCCACCAGATCTACCAAGGCAACGGAAGCGCATGTTCACCTTACGAACCAGGCAGGAGGAGTACACTGTCTTTTCGAGTTCCATTTCTCCACAGGTCATAACATATATTTAAATGTTTACCCAGTTACCAATACAGTCAATCATATACTATACTCTTTATCCCAGAATAAAATACACCCACCAGGTTTCTTTAATAAACAACAAAATTATCTGTTTATTATAAAACAAGACTTATCCAGTAATGAAGCAAAGCACTAACACACATATTGAAATATGAAAGTTCCCTTTTTACCTTAGCCCCTCACACCGCCCCCCCCGATTAACTGAAAAATAAAGAGATTTTCTCTGCAGAGCTCTTACACAAAAAACTCAAAAAAGAGTACTTTGGCCAAATACTTGTTAATTCTGGAAGAAAAAAAAGATATGGGAGGATGACAGTTGTCACTTTTGGTCTGGCATCCGGGTATAAGGAGATGGATCACTGGGATCTTTTCTGGAGTAGTTCATTCAGGAAATGTGAAGTAGTAGTCTGGTAGACTTTCCAGGAGAAATGTGCACAGTGGCGCAGTGGTAAGCACCGCAGCCTCACAGCTCCAGCGACCCGGGTGCTCCGGTTTCCTCCCACATGCCAAAGACTTGCAGGCTGATAGGTAAATTGGCCATTATAAATTGCCCCTAGTATAGGTAGGTGGTAGGGAAATATAGGGACAGGTGGAGATGTGGTAGGAATATGGAATTAGTGTAGGATTAGTATAAATGGGTGGTTGAAAGTCGGCACAGACTCGGTGGGCCGAAGGGCCTGTTTCAGTGCTGTATCTCTAAAAAAAAATAACCAATACCATTTTTAGACTTGGGTTAAGTCGCCCCTTGCTCTTCGCACTGAAAATGTTTATTGATACTGGTGGAGCCATGCTTAATGGAACTCCAGTATTGAAGAATTCTTAGATTTTACTATAGGAGGAGGCTTGATATTTGACTGATCATGGAAAATATTATTTAACACAAATAGATAAACCAGTACATGCTTACGAAAATTTGTTGATAAAATAGTAATTGTTAGGCCATATAATTAAAGTCTTTGCTGTTAAACGCTAACATTCTTTATGATCTGCTTCATGTACAGTGTTTCGGTATCATAGCTCACAAGGTGACTTTCACTTGACCGGTGTCATCTTCATTTCTTTCTGCTACCTCCTCTGGGTCTCTTCTCTTGCACAGCCTCTTCTGTGCCTTTGTCCCCTTTCTTTGTTATCCCTGTAGGTCTTTTTCCCCAATAGCTTTCCTTCTGTCCTGCATCTTTTGTTCTTGACATCCACTCTTTCTTCTAGAGGGATGAGCTACAATGTTGTTTTTCTTTTAATAATTTTTCCACCTCTTCCGGATTTCTAAAGTACCCTCATGCATGTAATGAGTTCCTGATGTTGTCTGTTACAACATAAATGAGATGCGTGGGGTCCAGTTTGCTGAAGATCTCAAACAGGTTTATTACAGCTAAACTATTATATCCAGTACAGAGCAAACTATTTACAGAACCTTACTCTGCGTGTTACAGTTGCAGAGTGGCCCTGGCTTTGAGTCACATGACTATGTCCTGCTATGTAACTCATTAGCATACTAAGATCTTAAAGGACATCAGTCTTAAAGGCTATGCACAAGTGGTATCAACTGGTATCTTGATAGGTATAATACTGTTTTTGTTCTGTAAAAGTTTTGCAAACAAATCGGCATAAATAAAAAATTGTTTTTCCTTGTATCAAAGGGTAGAGTTCATGAGTTTCGCTACCAACAGAGCCTTTCATTTTAATAGATGGAAAGCCTTAAACACACACCTGTAATTTCTTGATGTGCTTCACAGGCAGGTGAACCTATCCATTAGTATCACAAACTTGAAAAATTGCTTGTCTTTCCACAGAGGGATCTGGGTGTCCTGATACATGAATCACAAAAAGTTAGTATGTAGGTACAGAAGTGATTTGGAAGGTAAATGGAATGTTGGTGTTTATTGCAAGGGGAATGGAATATAAAAGAAGGGAAGTTCTGCGACAGTTGTATAGGGCATTGGTGAAACCACGTCTGGAATGTTGTGTACAGTTTTGGTCTCCTTACTTAAAGGATATAATTGCATTGGAAGCAGTTCAGAGAAGGTTCACTCAACTGATTCCTGCGATGAAGGGGTTTTGAACAGGTTGGGCCTATATCCTTTGGAATTAAGAAGAATGAGGGGTGATCTTATTGAACCATATACAATCCTGAGGGGACCTGACAGAGTGGATGCTGAGAGGATGTTTCCTATTATGGGAGAGCAAAGAACAAGGGGACACAGTTTAAAAATAAGGGGTCTCCCATTTGAGACGGAGATGAGAAATTTTTTTCTCTCAGAGGGTTGTTAGTCTGTGGAATTCTTTTCCCCAGAGAGCAGTGGGGGCTGGGTCATTGAATATCTTTAAGGCTGAGTTGGATAGATTCATGATTGACCAGGTAGTCAAAAGTTATAGCAGATAGACAGAAAGTAGAGTTGAGGCTGCAATCAGATCAGCCATGATCTTATCAAACGGCAGAGCAGGCTCGAGGGGCCGAATGGCCTACTCCTGCTCCTAACTCGTATGTTCTTATGTATGTACATATAAAAGTTCAACAGCTTTATATCAAATGCTGTTGAATGTCCTGCTGCTGCTGGGGCGACACAGTGGCGCAGTGGTTAGCACCGCAGCCTCACAGCTCCAGCGACCCGGGTTCAATTCTGGGTACTGCCTGTGTGGAGTTTGCAAGTTTTCCCTGTGTCTGCGTGGGTTTCCTCCGGGTGCTCCAGTTTCCTCCCACAGCCAAAAAAAGACTTGCAGGTTGATAGGTAAATTGGCCATTATAAATTGCCCCTAGTATAGGTAGGTGGTAGGGGAATATAGGGACAGGTGGGGATGTTGTAGGAATATGGAATTAGTGTAGGATTAGTATAAATGGGTGGTTGATGGTCGGCACAGACTCGGTGGGCCGAAGGGCCTGTTTCAGTGCTGTATCACTAAAACTAAAACTAAACTTTCATAACAATACCAATGGCCTGCTCGATGGTTGCTCGGCTGGAGCCGTGGCAGGTGTTGTAAAGCTCTTCAGCCTCATCAGTGGGGTTCCTCACTGGCATCAAGAAGTCACTTCATCAAGGGGTAGCCTTTATCCCCAAGAATCCACCCCTGATGGTGAGTGGGGAGAGTGAAAAGCAGTGGCACCTGGGACTGGCACAGTATGAACGAGTCCTGGCAGCTGCCCGCAAAGTGGACACACACTTGCAGGAAGTGCTTTCTGCGGTCACACAGTAGTTGGGCATTGATTAAATGAAACCTCTTTCTGTTTATGAAGGTGGTTGGTTGGTCCTTGGGAGCCTTGATGGCCACATGCGTGCAGCTGATGACACCTTCCACCTGTGGGAATCCCACAATGGCCCCAAATCCAATGGTCCTGTTGGCCTGACTCTCAGGGTCAGTCCTGAAGCAGAGATAGTTGCTGGCCCTCCTGAACAAAGCACCAGTCACCTCCTTGATGCAGCGGCTCACAGTGGAGTGACAGGCTCTACACATGTCGTCGGTGGATCCCTGGAATGATCCAGAGGTGTTGAGGTTTAGGGTCACAGTAATTTCGAGGGACAAAGGCAGAGGTTGACCACCAAAGGCCATTAATTGCAGGTCATCATTCATCAGTCCGCAGAGGTGTGCGATGGCCTCTCTGGACATCCGCAGTCATCTCTGGCACTGGCGCTCAGACATCTGGAGGTATGTCATCCGATTCCTATCGGCTCGCTGGCATATCCAGGCTACTCTGTGCCTTGGTGGCTGCTGCTGCTCACATCTGGGAGATTCCTCCTGGGCCCACCTCCGCCGGCGATGTCTCATCACAGCAAAGGGATCCAGGAAGACAGGGTGGATCATACCCATCTCTGTGCTCCTGTTAATTTTGGGTTCCCTCAAAAGGTCAATTACAGTTATGTGGGCAGAGGTTTGTCTTAATTCCTGTTTCAGCAGTATTCCGGCATGAGCTCTACAGTATGGCATGACGTTGCCCACAAAATTTTTAAATAAGTGCGAGCCATCATGACCGTCGGAATACCATTTGAGTTGCCTGCACTGGACCCCGACAAAAGCAACCGATACGGTTGTCCAGTTCTGCACACCCTCCCCCGCAACAGTGTATCCACTTGTAGAGTTTCCCCCCTTCCCCCCTCAACCATAAACAATTGCAGAGTTTCCCCTTCTCCCCCCCCCCCCCCCACTCCCCACCACCCCTTAATGATACATAATTGCAGAGTTCAACCTCCCCTCACTTCTGGGGATTAAACTTAGTAGCAGTGTCCGATGTTGAAACAAATCCAAAGGACTGCAAGGCAAAACTTACCTAATCTTTGCAGCCACCAAGGTCTCTCGCCTCGGTGGCGCTAGCTTTTCAAGGTCGGGAAAGTGAAGGCACATGAGAGCCGCACGACAAGCTGAAGATTGCGAACGGCTGGTAGGATCGCGGCAAACTGCATTCTAATCAATGCAGAAAGGTATTTTACATATTTAAATTACGGCCCCATTGCAGAGTGGTGGAGATAACGCCACGAAACTATGCTGCCTCTGGGAAAATCAGAACCCAGCATTATGGCGTTGGGTTCAGTGGCTGCTCCTATTCTCTAGCCCCCGCCGCCACGAAACCCGCCTTCCAGCTGCACACAAGAGCCAGCCCTTTCTCTCTATGTATAGCTCTGTGACATTCTTTTGTTGTCATCTATGGATCAATCTGCCTCTTAAGTCTATCTCACTCCTTTTGATTCTCTTTTTCGCAAATCATATTTTTATATCTTGCATTTTATATTTTAGCTGGAAAGCCAAGGAGAAATAGGCACCAATTCCACTGGGCGGAAAGGGGAACAATAAACTGATAGGAGTTGAAAATGATGAAGAAAAAGTCTTCCTTGAATGAAGATACAAATTTTGTACAGTAATAGTCTGTCCATCTTTCTCAACCAGATGATGTGTCCACAAGATCCATTTCCACCTGTTTGCCACTTAGCCGATCAGCATTCTTCCATCGAACAAATGAGCAAATTTTGACTTTTAAGAAGTGTTTCGAATATTGCTGGATAGTACTTAATAATCTCAAATGTTTCTAATTGCATGCAAATGGTAAAGGAATTAGTCTTGGTGCTTACCTGAACAAATAGTGGGTCTCTGAGCTGTGGGATCATCCAATTTCTTTAATGAAGCAGTGAAACAAGAGCCTTGACAATTCCTTGCCAGACTGCACTTTTCTAAGAGTGTGTCGATATCTCCTTCTAGTCAAAATAAGAAGATAGCAAATAAGTTACATTCATTATCTAGACATTTTAACCTGATCTCTTCAGCTCGATTTCTCCAACTGGTGTTCAGTCTTGAATACCAGTGAGAGTGATGATACTTCTGGGGAGTGCAGCCAGAACCATGTCCATGGCACCACGGGTGGCTCAGCTATATGGGAAGGGACAGGAGGAAGATTAGGAAAGCAATAGCAATAGAGGATTCTATAGTTTGGGGAATGGACAGGTGTTTCTGCGGCCACAGATGTGAATCCAGGATGGTATGTTGCCTTGCTGGTGCCAGGGTCAAGGATGTTACTGAGCAGCTGAGAGCTGCTGAGAAACTAAACTAAACTAAAAGTTACTGAGAATGCCGAGCATTCTGAGGAGGGAAGGGTGAACAGCCAGAGATCATAGAGTCAGAGTTGTACAGCATAGAAACAGGCCCTTTGGCCCACCGTGTCCATGCCAACCATACCAATGACATAGGTACAAAAAGGAGTAAGGCCTTGCAGGTATCTTTTAGGGAGCTAGGAAGTAGACTAGCAAGCAGGACCACAAAAGTAGTAATCTTTGGATTACTCCTTGTGCCACATGCTAGTGGGTATAGAAGTAGGGGGATAGAGCAGATGAAGGCATGTCTGGAGAGATGGTGCAGTAGGGCTTCAGATTCCTGGGACACTGGGACCGGTTCTGGGGGAGATGGGACCTATACAGGCCGATGTGGTGCAACTAAACATAGCCGGGTCCAGAGCGTGGAGTGGTTTGCTCATGTGACTGGGGAGGGTTTAAACTAGCTTGGGAAAGGGATGGGAACCAGGATATAGCAATAGAAAAGAGAAACAAGGTGCACAAAGGATTAGCAGATAGAGTAGGAAATAGTATGGTATTAGGTGGGGTCAGACTAAGAGGGAATGCAAACAAGTCTAAATTAAGTATATTGTGCATGCATGTAAATGCACAAAGTGTTGTAAATCAGGTTGGCAACCTGCAGGCACAGATAACCACATGGGACTACGATATCATGGTGATAACAGAGACCTGGCTCAAAAAGGGGCAGGAGTGGGTACTAAATATTCCTGGATACAAGCAGCTGAATTTTACCAGGAGCATCAGGACCCCAATGTCCCAAGCCCACACTTGCAGCAGCGGGGCCCGCTCAACAATTTTACCACAGGCAGCCTCCCAATTGCGGAGACAGTGAGAAGACTCCTGATGCTGTTGGCTCACAGGACCAGTCTCAGCAGCACCACCAGGAGAGATGGGAGCTGCAGAGGAATTCAGGAGACCTCAGGCCTACAGCAGGTAAGTAAAAAAAAAAAAATCACCAGGGCTCAGTTTTGGAGGGGAAACCCTCACTGGGGCCATGGGGGCTGCCTTCCCTGCCCACAGCCCCTTTTTTATTCCAAGCATGGCCCCCCGCTCCCCCCCAGGTAGCTGCTGGGAGGCTGCATCCATTTAGCTGGTGGTCAGCCCACTGCCGGCAAAATGCCCTGACATCTGAACCGCATCGGGGAGCCAATCCAATGCAGCTTCCCATGATTTTACGAGCCCCCCTGCCTCCTGGGAGCTGGTAAAATCCTGGCCTCGGTGTTCAAGAAAGATAGGGAAGGAAAGAAAGGAGGAGGGGTGGCAGTAGTGATTAAGATGAATATTACAATGCTGGAGAGAGAGGATGTCCCAGAGGCATCGATGACTCGATGGGCCGAAGGGCCTCTTCTGCACTGTATTATTCTGTGATTCATCAAAAACAGAATCTATTTTTCTTAGAGTTAAGAAACAACAGATATAACATTACACTACTGTGTATATTCTGGAAGCCACCAACTAGCGGGAAAATTTAGAGGAGCAAATTTGCAGTGAAATTAGAGAGGTGCAAAAACTACAGAGTAGCGATAACGGGGACTCTAATTCTGCTAAAATAGATTGGGATAGTATAATGAAGATGCTTCTATATTTTTTGTTAATTATTTTTGAGGACTCGTATTTAAATTGTGGCGATGGATTCATTGGAAGTCTGAAGATTTTATAAATGCTGGACTTAGTTCCGTTGTTGAAAGTTCACAGAAAGGACACTGAGATGTTGTTTGATAACAACCTTTGCTGGAAATCATGTGCTTTAAGCTCGATAAACAACAGAAACTTTGGTGACCTGGAGAAGATGTTTACAGAGAAGCCACATGTCAAGGTTTATGGAGGTCAAGAGGTTGACTTTCTCTTTGTGGTTTTGCTTCTGAAGATTTTTTTTGGCAGTTGGGGTGTGAACTGTTTTGAAGACAGTTGGTGTTGCCCGCCAAGGAAAAAGAAACACTCAGCTCATCTCTTTCTCTACCTCTTTTGAAGAAACCCTGCAAAGATCCAATGTGGGAGAGCTAAAGTTCCTGGTGTTGAATCTCTCCTGAGAAGCTGGAAAGTCTGCCAGATCTTGACATCTCCAGAAGAAATTGCTTCTGAAAAGATCCCAGTGACCCATCTCCATATAACTGATCAGACCAAAAGGGACAACTTATTTCCTTCCACATCTTCTCTCTTTATCTTCAAAAATTAGCAAGTATTTGGCCAAAGTATTCTTTTTGTGTCTTTTTTGTAACAGACTTCTGCAGAGAGAATTCCTTTTTTTTTCAGTGTGCGCGCATGTGTGGGGAATATAAAAAGGGAACTTTCATATTTCAATTGGTGTGTTCATGCTTTACTACATTACTGGATAAGTCTTGTTGATAATAAACTGATAGTTTTGTTGTTTATTAAAGAAACCTGGTTGGTGCATTTTATTCTGGGATAAAGAGTAGAGTATATGACTGACTGAATCGGTAATTGGGTAAACATTTAAATATATGTTGTGACCTGCGGAGAAGTAGAACTAGAAAAAAGTGCACTCCTCCCACCTCAGTTGTAGCAATAGTAATAGTGCAAAGGAAAGAGAGGGGAAAGAGTTTCTGAAGTACGTCAGCAGAATTTTCTTGATCAGTATATTTCTAGCCCAATGAGGAAGGAGGCACTGCTGGATCTGGTTCTGGAAATGAGGTGGGTCAAGTGGATCAAGTGTCAGTTGGGGAACATTTGGGGACAGTGATCAGAGTATCATAAGGTTTAGGTTAGCAATGTAAAAGGAGAAGGAGCAATCGAAGTAAAAAATTCTTAATTGGAGGAGGGTCAATTTCAGTGGGGTGAGAACAGATCTGGCCCACAGGTTGCCTTAAAAGGCGAGATGGTTCAGGTACAGTTGAGGTACATTCCCACAAGGGGAAAAGGTAGGTCATGCAAAGCGAGAACTCCCTGCATGATGAAAGAGATACAGAGCAAGATGAAGCAAATAAAGAGTATGTATGACAGATGTCAGGTTGATAATGCCAGTGAGAATCTAAAAGTTCAGAGGGGAAGTTAAAAAGTAAGAAAAGCAATAAGAGTACGAGAAGAAACTGGCAGCTAAAATAAAAGGGAATCCAAAAATCTTCCACAGGCATATAAATAGTAAAAAGGTAGTAAGAGGATGGGTGGAACTGATTAGGGACCAAAAAATGGATTTACACATGGAGGCAGAGGGCATGACTGTGGTACCAAATGAGTACTTTGCATCTGTCTTTACCAAGGCAGAGTGAAAGAAGAGGTAGCTGAGATACTCGATGGGTTAAAAATTGATTGAGGATGCATTAGATAGGCTGGCTGTACTTAAAAGTTGATAAGTCATCAGGACCAGATGGGATGCATCTGAGGATGCTGAGGGAAGTAAGGGAGGAAAGTGCAGAGGCACTGGTCATAATCTTCCAATCCACCTTAGATACAGGGGTGATGCGAGAGGACTGAAAATGTTACACCTTTGTTCAAAAAAAGATTGCAAGGATAAACCCAGGAACTACAGGCCAGTCAGTTTAACTTCAATGGTGGGAAAGCTTTTACAAACGATAAGCCAGGACAAAATTAACCGTCTCTTGGACAAGTGTGGATTAATTAAGGAAAGCCAGCACTGATTTATTAAAGGCAAATCATGCTTAACTAATCTGATTGAGTTTTTTTTGATGAGGTAACAAGAGAGAGTAATGTGACTGATGTGGTGTACATGGATAGTGATAGATTTCAAGAGGCCAGAGGTTGGTCAAATGGGTGGACACATAGCAGATGAAATTTAATGCAGAAAAGAGTGAATTGATACATTTTGGTATTAAGAACAAGAGGAGACAATATCAAATAAAGGGCATAATTCTAAAACAGGTGCAGGAATAGAGAGATATTTCCCATACATTGGCATTCTTGCGGATTGTCCTGATGAGTGCAAGACGAAAAGCTTCAACAACATGTCTCTATTTTCAGCAATACTCAACAGAGAGACCTCGAGGTATACGTGCACAAAATGTTGAAAGTAAACTGAAATCAGTGAAGGTGGCAGGGCAGGTTGACAAAGCAGTTACAAAACCATACGGGATCCTGGATTTTATAAATGGAGGTATAGAGTACGAAAGCAAGCGAGTTACGATAAACCTTTGTAAAACACTCGTTCAGCCTCAACTGAATACTGGACTGAATTTTCCCAGTTCACTGCAGGCGGGCTGGGAAGCGGGAGGGCTGGCAATATGGCGGGGGAAGGTATTGGGAAGGCAGCCCAACATCAGCCTGCCACCATGGCACATTGCCAGTGATGGGAAATGCAGCGGCGCAGCCACCCGCCTGGCGGCCATCTGAGCCAATTAAGCAGCCAATTAAGGGCCACTTCCAGCCTCCATGGGAATTTGGCCCGTATGGGCAGGGCCAGCCGCTGCATAGGGAGACCACAAGGTAAACCCTGATGGCGGGTTCCGGGGGGGGGGGGAGGGGGCCCCTCCTTTATGGGCACTCCATGGCCCACAGACAGGGCCCCAGACGGCAATGTCTGCCCTCGCGGCAATGGTGCGCTGGTGCAACACGATTCCCCCTGTCCACCCCGATCACCAAGGCATGCCTGTCTGGCCCCAGCATTCCCCAATCCAGTTCATCTGTCTTCAAGGGCACCCTCTCCATGGAGCTGCAGTCTTAGTACTGACCACTGCTAGTGGTGATGATGCTGAGGCTGCCAAGCTGTCGGTCCTCTATTTGGGCCGGCAGCTCTTGGGGGCGGCTGCCATCCGTAATTGGACAGTGGCCCGTGGTGGTCTCTTAATTGGCCACTGCTGGGAATGTGCCACCCCAGCATCCTTCTGCCGGACGAAACAGGGTCGCCTCCCACTTTTGGCCTCAGCGATAGGACTTCCAGGTAAGCAGCAAAAATTCAGCACGTTGTGTCCAATTCTGGGCACCACACTTTAGGAGGATGTGAAGGCTTTAGAGAGGGTGCAGTAAGGATTTATGAGAAAGGTTCCAGGGATGAGGGACTTCAGTTATGTGGTTAGATTGGCGTTTCTGGGGTTGTTCTTCTTAAAGAGAAGGTTGAGGGGAGATTTGATGAGGTGTTCCCATCGGCAGAAGGATCGAAAACCAGATGACACCAATAATGTGAATGGCAAAAGAACCAATGGCAACAAGAGGAAAATCTTTTTTTACACAGCAAGTGGTTAGAATCTAGAATGCACTGCTTGAGAGTGTGGTGGAGACAAATTCAATCGTGGCTTTCAAAAAAAAAAGTTGGATAAGTACCTGAAGAGAAAGAATTTGCAGGGCTACAGGGAAAATGCTGGGTGTGGGACTAGCTGATTTGCTCTTGCAGAAAGCTGGCACAGACATGATGGGTCAATGGCCTCCTTCCATGCTGTAACCATTCTATAATGAGGGTCAGATTTTACTACACACCAGTAATTCCACAAACTCCATATAAGCGTTCATTCATCCTCTTCAAATGAGAGCAATACAGTTAAGTCAAATCATGACCGGAATTTAACATAAATGGCAAGCAAAATGGGCAGACAAGTGGCAGATGGAATTTATTACAGACAAGTATGAGCTGATGCATTTTGCCAGAAGGGAGAGTGTAAGGCAATACAGGCTTAACGGCACAATTCTAAAGAGTGTGCAGGAACAGAGGGACCCAGGGTGTGTATGCACCAATCTTTGAAGGTGGCAGAACATACTGAAAGAGTTGTTAGCAAAGCATATGGGATCTTAGGCTTCATATTGAATGCAAAGGCAGGGAAGTTGTGTTGAACCTTTATAAACTAGACTACTGCGTCCAGTTCTAGTCACCACATGTTAGGAAGGATGTGAAGGTCCTTGAGAGGGTGTAGAGGGGATTTACCAGAATGGTTCCAGGGATGGTGGATTTTCGTGACAAGGTTAGGTTGGAAAAGCTGGGGCTGTTCTCCTTGGAGCAAAGGATATTGAGGAGAGATTTGACAGAGGTGTCAAAAGATTATGACAGGCTTAGATAAGTTAGACAAGGAAAAACTGTTCCCATTAACTGATCGTACAAGGACCACGGGACACAGACTGAAGGTTTTGGGCAACAGATGCAGGGAGAATGTGAGAAAGAACTTTTTTTATGCAGCGAGTGGTAATGACCTGGAACTCGCTGACCACAAGGGTGGTGGAAACAGAAACGATCAATGATTTCAAAACAAAATTCGATGGGCGCTTGAAGGAAATAAACGTGCAGGGCTACAGGGGTCGAGTGTGGGAAGGGCACTGACCAAATTGCTCCACGGAGAGCCGGCATGGACTTGATGGATCAAATGGTCTCCTTCTGTGCTGTAAAAAACTCTATGACTCCTGTTGCTTCTGAAGTAAATACATTTTGGAAGGAGTTGCCCAAGGCTGCTTTCATGGTCATCAAACACAATATGGATGAGATCTTATTAAATTTCGATGAATACACATAGAACAGAGAAAAAAACAAATACAATAAAACTGGTGCTTGGTCATTTCTCTTCAGATTGACCTCATGCATTAAGGTGGTTTTGAAGTTCCCAAACAACCTCAATCTCTTGTTTTTGAGTATTTAATTTTTGTTCAGCTCAATCTTCTGTTTTTGTTCTTTACAATAAAGAACAATAAACACTAAACGACCTTTTTCAGTAAATCTCACACCCTGTGAGATTTGGTAAACAGAAATGACCACAGGTCACCAGGATTGAGATAGCTTCCTGAGTGTGAAGTTTTTTACCTTACAATTTATTGGAGACAGAGGCACTTGTTCAACGTTGCAGTCCTGGCCTCCCTTCAGCTGCCAGGTTTCCCAAGGTCAGGAAACCCGGCCAGCCAGCATTAAAGCTGGAAGGCGGATAAAATCCGAGGCATGCAGTCTTATTAAAATGTTTAAGTGAGTGACCCATCTCCGGGGGGCGGATTGGTTGCCACCACGGTTAAAATGGGAAATAGGCGGGTTGGAGGTGGGTTGGGCTTGTGTTTGAGATTTCTTACATATTAGCATCCAACCTCACCCAAACCCACCCGATTTTGGAAGGTTAAAATTGCCTCCTCAGAGACAATAATCCAGGACAAAATTAATCGGCAATTGGAAAAATAATGCAAGGCAGCAGGTATCCATCGTTAGGTTAGCACCAGGCACCAACCTTATGACACATTATGACAAAGCTGAAATAGTATTGCATCATGAAACTCCACCTTTTGATTCTCAGTGTGGATCTCGCCTGCTTGGAGCAAAGGCCAGCACACCTGTTACAATGGTGTAAGGATCGATATTGGTGAGAAAATGATGAGTGGCATGCTGCCACAATCTTAATCCCCTGCACACCCCATTCTCATTAGATGTGGGGGATTAAAATTGGAGCTTCGAATTATTCTGCACAATCTCTTTTCACATTAGAGGCACCCTCATCAGTCAGGCTCTATTCAAACCCAGATGTGAAGAGATCAAAGAAGAGTGTGCTAATAATAAAGCACCTGGTTAATCATAATGATTCACTTAGACGTGCATCTTTTAGAGAAGTGACCTTTCTTTCATCCAATCGGCAGCAAGAACCATACCTGAGCCTCCAGGAATAATGGGAGTTTTCTTAAGATTCTTTTATTTTGGATTTTTGGATTGGTTTTGGGGCAGTGACCTCCATATATTATTTAGAATGGTACATCATTCCTTGGCCCACTGGACACTGGTGCAAAATAGAAAGACCTGTTTCAAATGGGCTTGCGTCAAAAGCCATGTTAAGTGCTGTCTCTGGTCAGATAAGTTCCAGGAGGAATGGGGCGAAAAAAAGGTTAATGCAATGAAAGTAAAAGTTGTTTTCGCCCTGCAATCAGATTCCCCAGCCCTTGGAGAGTAGGTTTGTGTGGCCAACACCTGGCAGCAATGTTTTACCTGGACAAAGGCTGCTGAAGAAAGCTCCTAGTGCCCCAACTTTTCCAGTGACAAGCTCATAGTTGATTTCTTTTAGATGCTCTTTTAGACTGAGCATTCTTTCTGCTAGAAATCCGGCCTGACGTTTTCCTGCAGCAAATAGAAATCAGTGTAAATGAATAGTTGGTCACTGGTTAAAATAAATTAGACAGCAAAGACATCTTTGCCAAACAATTTCAAAAGATACTTTTCACACCGAATTAGGATCAAATGACAAAATAGGACTTTTAGCAATCACAAAGAATGAGTGGAAACAAATATATTCAGGAAGAAATAAAACAAGATCATCTTGGATTACTGCAATTTATTAATATAAGAAAGCAAGCCTTTTCATTCAAAACAGAGGACGAATAGAATTTCAAAAAATTGCTGAAGTAGAAACAAACATCTATATGCAAAGATGCAGAGGGAATAAATAATATTTCAAAAATATCTGTATCTCACCATAATCTACCCTCTCACACACTAATTTCTCTCCATCAGGGACTCCTAACTTTAGTCAACTTCCTTTAACTCAATAGATATATTTATTAGTGCATTTAGTATAGTGCCGACTTAGCATTTCAGCTCGGTAAACAGCCACATCCTTGGCATATCTCAGCATACGTTTTGTAGATAAAGACACTTTCAGTAAAATTAGTGAACAGACTGGTTCAATGAGTTTGATCAGTGAAGGTAATAGTGCAAGGCGCCAATGACAAACAGAGGGCAACAGAAAGATTCTCAAGATATTAGCCACCTCAGAGGTAGATGTCTATTGTTTGCACTGAATGTTGAAGAGTGGCGGTGCACTTCACTGACAGCAATCCCTCCCAGACATTTTGCATGCAATTCTCTTGACTGAAAACTAAACTGACAATAGTGATCCAGGCATTAAGAGGAGGCATTGGTGTAGTGGTATTGTCACTGGGCTAGTAACCCAGAGACCCAGGGTACTGCTCTGAGAACGTGGGTTTGAATCCCACCACGACAGAAGGTGGAATTTGAATTCAATTAATAAAATCTGGAATAGAAAAGCTAGCTTAATGATGGCCATGAAACCATTGTCGATTGTCGTTAAAACCCATCTGGTTCACTAATGTCCTTTAGAGAACGAAATCTGCTGCCCTCACCTGGTCTGGCCTACATGTGACACAAGACACACAGAAATGTGGTTGACTCTTAATGCCCTCTGAGATGGCCTAGAAAGCCACTCAGTCGTATCTAACCGCTACAAAGTCAATAAGGAATGAAACCAGATGGATTGACCGACTCACCGGAAACGTCAATGGCAAACCCAGCCCTGTCGACCCCGCAAAGTCCTCCTTACTAACATCTGGGTGCTTGTACCAAAGTTGGGAGAGTTGTCCCACAGACTAGTCAAGCAACAGCCGGACATAGTCATACTCACGGAATCATACCTGACAATGTCCCAGACACTGCTATCACCATCCCTGGGTATGTCCTGCCCCACTGGCAACACAGACCCAGCAGAGGTAGTGGCACAGTGGTATACAGTCGAGAGGGAGTTGCCCTGGGAGTTCTCAACATTGACTCCGGACCCCATGAAGTCTCATGGCATCAGGTCAAACATGGGCAAGGAAACCTCCTGCTGACTACCACCTGCTACCCCCCCACCCACCCCACCTCAGCTGATGAATCAGTACTCCTCCATGTTGAACACCACCTGGAGGATGCACTGAGGGTGGCAAGGGTGCAGAATGTACTCTGGGGGGTGGGGGGGGGGGGGGACACTTCAATATCCATCACCAAGAGTGGCTCGGTAGCACCACTGCTGGCCAAGTCCAAAAGAACAGCTGCTGGACTGGGTCTGCGGCAGGTGGTGAGGGAACCAACAAGAGGGAAAAACATACTTGACCTTATCCTCACCCATGTGCCTGTCGCAGATGCATCTGTCCATGACTATTCGTAGCAGTGACCACCACACAGTGCTCGAGGAAATGAAGTCCTGTCTTCATATCGAGAACACCCTCCATCGTGTTCTGTGACACTACCATTGTGCTGAATGGGATAGATATCGAACAGATCCAGCAACTCAAAACTGGGCATCCATGAGGCGCTGTGGACCATCAGCAGCAGCAGAATTGTATTCAACCACAATAAACAGGGTGCATAGACTTAAGGTAAGGGGAAGGAGGTTTAGAGGGGATTTGAGGAAAAAAAATTTCACCCAGAGGGTGGCTGGAATCCGGAACACACTGCCTGAAGGGGTGGCAGAGGCAGTAACCCACACAACATTTAAGAAGTATTTAGAAGAGCACTTGAAACACCATAGCATACAAGGCTATGGGCCAAGTGCTGGAAAATGGGATTAGAATAGATAGGTGCTTGATGGCCAGCACAGACATGATGGGCCGAAGGGCCTGCTTCTGTGCTGTATAACTCTATGATTCTAATCTGTAACCTCATGGCCCAGCAAATCCCCCACTCTACCATTACCATCGAGCTGGGGGTTAACCCTGGTTCAATGAAGAGAGCAGGAAGGCATGCCAGCAGCAGCACCAGGCATACCTCAAAATGAGGTATTAACCTGGTGAAGCTACAACAGGAATGCTTGCGTGCCAAACAGAATCAGCATGCAAAAGAGCTAAGCGATTCCACAACCAATGGATCAGATCTAAGCTCTGCAGTCCTGCCACATCCAGTCGTGAATGGTGGGGGACAATTAAACAACTAACTGGAAAAGGTGGCTCCACAAATATCCCCATCCTCAATGATGGGGGAGCCCAGCACATCAGTGCAAAAGATAAGGCTGAAGCATTTACAACAATCTTCAGCCAGAAGTGCCGAATGGATGATCAATCTCGGTCTCCTCCTGAAGTCCTCAGCATCACAGATGCCAGTCTTCAGCCAATTCAATTCACTCCACGTGATATCAAGAAACGACTGAAGGCACTGGATACTGTAATGGCTATGGGCCCTGACAATATTCCGGCAATAGTACTGAAGACCTGTGCTCCAGAACTTGCAACACCCTTAACCAAGCTGTTCCAGTACAGCTACTGACATCTACCCGGCAATGTGGAAAATTGCCCAGGTATGTCCTGTACACAAAAAGCAGGACAAGTCCAACCTGGCCAATTACCGCCCCATCAGTCTACTCTCAATCATCAGTAAAGGAATGGAAGGTGTCATCAACAGTGCCATCAAGCAGCACTTGCTTAGCAATAACCTGCTCAGTGACACTCAGTTTGGGTTCCGCCAGGGCCACTCAGCTCCTGACCACATTACAGCCTTGGTTCAAACATGGACAAAAGAGCTGAGCTCAAGAGGTGAGGTGAGAGTGACTGCCCTTGACATCAAGGCAGCATTTGACCGAGTATGGCATCAAGGAGCCCTAGCAAAACTGCAGTCAATGGGAATCAGGGGGGAAAAAACTCTCCACTCATTTCCAAGTTTACAGACGACACAAAGCTGGGGGGGAAATGTGCGCTGTGAGGAGGGTGCAAAGAGGCTCCAATGTGATTTGGACAAGTTGGGTGAGTGGGCAAAATGCATGGCAGATGCAGTATAATGTGGATAAATGTCAGGTTATCCACTTTGGTTGTAAAAACAGAAAGGCATTTTATTATCTGAATGGATAGATTGGGAAAGGGGGAGGTGCAGTAAGACCTGGGTGTCCTTGTACACCAGTCACTGAAAGCAAGCATTCAGGTGCAGCAAGCAGTTAGGAAGGCAAATAGTATGTTGGCCTTCATTGTAAGAGGATTTGAGTACAGGAGCAGGGATGTCTTACTGCAGTTATAAAGGGCCTTGGCGAGACCATATCTGGAGTATTATGTGCAGGTTTGGTCTCCTTATCAGAGGAAGGATGTTCTTGCCATGCAGGGAGTGCAAAGATGATTTACTAGGCTGATTCCTGGGATGGCAGGGTTGATGTTTGAGGAGAGATTGGGTCAACTCGGCCGATATTCACTAGAGTTTGGAGGAATGAGAGGGGATCTCATAGAAACCTATAAAATTCTAACAGGACTAGACAGGCTAAATGCAGGGAGGATGTTCCTGATGGCTGGGGAGTTCAGAACCAGGGGTCACAATCTCAGATATGGGGTACGCCATTTAGAACTGAGATGAGGAGAAATTTCTTCACTCAGAGGGTGGTGAACCTGCGGAATTCTCTACCACAGAAGGCAGCTAAGGCCAAGTCATTAAATATATTCAAGAAGGAGATAGATATATTTCTTAATGCCAAAGGGATCAAGGGATATGGGGAGAAAGCAGGAACAGGGTACTGAATTAGACGATCAGCCATCACCTTTTTTGAATGGCAGAGCAGTCCCAAAGGGCCGAATAGCCTACTCCTTATCCTATTTTCTATGTTTCCATGTTTCACTGGTTGGAGTTGTACCTAGTGCAAACCAAGATGGTTGTGGTTGTTGGAGATCAATCATCTCAGCTCCAGGACATCACTGCAGGAGCTCCTCAGGGTAGTGTCCTAGACCCAACCACCTTCAGCTGCTTCATCAATGACTCTCCTTCAGTCATAAGGTCAGAAGTGGGGATGTTCGCTGATGATTGCACAATGTTCAGCACCATTCACGACTCCTCAGATACTAAAGCTGTCTGTGTAGCAATACAGCAAGACCTGGACAATATCCAGGCTTGGGCTGATAAGTGGCAAGTAACATTCACGCCACACAAGTGCCAGGCAATGACGATCTCCAACAAGAGAGAATCTAATCATCTCCCCTTGACATTCAATGGCATTACCATTGCTGAATCCCCCACTATCAACATCCTGGGAGTTACCATTGACCAGAAACTGAACTGGAGTAGCCATATAAATACTATGGCTACAAGAGCAGGTCAGAGGCTAAAATTCCTGCAGCGAGCAACTCACCTGTCAACTCTCCAAAGCCTGTCCACCATCTACAAGGCACGAGTCAGGAGTGTGATGGAATACTCTCCACTTGCCTGCATGGGTGCAGCTCCAACAACACTCAAGAAGCTCGACACCATCCAGTACAAAACAGCCGCTTGATTGGCACCCCATCCACGAACATTCACTCCCTCCACCAGCGACGCTCAGTGGCAGCAGTATGTACCATCTACAAGATGCACTTCAGCAACGCACCAAGGCTTCTTAGACAGCACCTTCCAAACCCACGACCTCTACCAACTAGAAGGACAAGGGCAGCAGTTGCATGGGAACATCACCATCTGCAAGTTCCCCTCCAAGCCACACACCATTCTGACTTGGAACTATATCACCATTCCTTCACTGTCGCTGGGTCAATATCCTGGAACTCCCTCCCTAACAGCACTGTGGGTGTACCTACCTCACATGGACTGCAGTGGTTCAAGGAGGAAGCTCATCACCACCTTCTCAAGGGCAATTAGGGATGGGCAATAAATGTTGGCCTAGCCAACTACGCCAACATCCCATGAATGAATAAAAAGAAAGTCAATGTTTAAGATTGGGACTGTGCAGAGCTTGAGGCTGAGAGGGGTCTGGGGAGGAAGAATTCATGCTCCTTGTGGCCCACAAGGGGCTGACTTTAACATGGCCATCGAAGGCAGGTATGGTGGAATGGGGGGATGGAGAATCGCATTGGAATTGTCCACCCGGAAATCCGGCATCGTGACATTGGTTCCGGATTTTGTAGTGCTGGGAAAGCACCAATGTGACAGGAAGCTATTTTAAATTGCTGAAATGATGTTTTAAACGCATTTAAATCTAATTAATTCCAATTTGATGATTGATCCTCGATTTTGCGAATGGCGGGTGGCACACAACGTGCCTTTGTGTCCACGACCGTTAAGATCTGGCGGTACCATATTACCGCGACCGGGAGGCAGTCTTGAGCATTGCTGCATTGGGTAAGAGGGGGGTTTGGAAGCTATTGTGGGACTGTGTTGCGGCGTGCTCAGCAAGTGGGTCTTTAGTCTCGGGGGGCTCTGCAAGGGGGTCTTGTGTCTCAGGAACTCTGATAGGGGGTTCAGTGTGGGTTTGGGGTGGGTGTTGTGTTGGGTTGTCAAACTGCTGAGTGATGTGTTTGGTCACTCACACGGCTGGAACAGAGGGTTGGCCAACAGCAAGGTTGGACTCTGAGATCCATCAGCAACTCCACGGAGAGAATTGTCAGAACCTCAGTTGCCAAGGCAGGGTCGCCTCTGCACCAGCAGCACTCTGCAGCTCACAGGTCACCCGGCCTGGGTCTCACAGACCTGTATCTGTGGACCCCCATGGGGTGATGCAGCAACATTGCAACAGTGCAGACCACACTTCACAAATTACTAAATTGGCTGTGAAGAACTTTGGAACATCCTGAAAGGCACTATATAAATGCAAGTCGTTTCCATATACTCAGATATTGCACCCCTGCTCCAGATGAGACAGGTTGCATTTCAGAATAAGAAATTGGGTAAGCAGCATTTTCTCCGGAGGTATTTTACGAATTTGTTCCTTCTTTGCAGTAAACTATATGGGACATACTGACCTCTAGGGCCTGAATGTGCAAACAACTGCCCTGAAATGCTAATTCTGAAAATCTACAGCACTGAGGCAGCATTACAACAACAACAACTTGCATTTCTACACAGCCTTTAACATTGATAACACTTCTGTGAAATGGGTGTTTTACAAACAAAATTTGGCACAGAGCTACATAAAGAGATATTAGGGCAGGATAGATCCTTGGGGAACTCCAAAAGTAGGGATGCAGGAGCCAGAAGAGAAGCCATTGAGGTGATTTGCTGGCTCCGACTACTAGTTAAGATTGGAGCCAGACATGGACAGTCCCACCCTGCTGGACAACCAGGAAAAGTTTTGGAGGATGGCGTGGTCAACCGCGTCAAAAACTGAAAAAAAAATCAAAAAGGTTGAGGAGGGATAGTTTACCATGGCCTCAGTCGCCCAGGATGTCATTCGTGACTTTGATAAGAGACAGTTCAGTGCCTGGCTGGAGGAGTTCAGAAATGCAGGATAGATGGACATGGATTTGGGAGACAGCAACATGTTCACGTAGTGAAGCAAGACTTTAACAATTGCTCAAACTTTGCAGATAAATTATTCTGTTTATAAAGCAACTTTCATACATTGCAAATACTGACCTGTTACCACCACACATGACTCAGTGCTTTGGTTCTTAGTGATACAAATGATCACCACAAAATTCTTTCCCTGTAATTTCCCCTCACTGAGAAGCTTAAATGTTTCTGTGAGGCCTTCTGCCAATGAACTTGATGAATTAAGGATCCTGACAACATTCTTGCAGGAGCTAGCTGCTAACTTGGCCAGCCAAGTGAGTTGCTTTGGGGTGACAGCCAAGGTCTGCGATGACACATACGGTGCTGTCGGAGAAACAGCTTGATGGTATTGTTTGGTTTCGGTAAGATTAGATTCCTGCCATGCTCTCACCAATATATGTTCCAAATCCTCAATCAAAGGCACCTGATCTGGGGCTAGGATTCAAGAAAACAAATAAGGGTTTCAATTAGTATAAAGAACTAATACATAGTACTCTTCCCAACACAATAATAGGTAAGAAAGGAGAAATTTGAAGGTCCATGAGGCAAAACTGTTTTCATACTAATAAGCCAGTGAAAGGCTTGCAGTCACCTGGACTTCATGACACACTCCTTGGCTTGGGTAAGAAATAATCTTCCAGTGTGGCAACATACTGTGCATCAACAGTCATTAACAGTGATAGGAAGAGCCCTGTGAAAAATGTACATTAGAACATAGAACAGTACAGCACAGTACAGGACCTTCGGCCCACGATGTTGTGCCGAACCTTTAACCTACTCTAGGATCAAGCTACCTACATACCCTTCATTCTACTATCATCCATGTACCTATCCAAGAGTCGCTTAAATGTCCCTAATGTATCTGCTTCTACTACCACCGCTGGCAGTGCATTCCACGCACCCACCACTCTCTGTGTAAAGAACCTACCTCTGACATCTCTCCGAAACCTTCCTCCAATCACCTTAAAATTATGCCCCCTGGTGATAGCCCTTTCCGCCCTGGGAAAAAGTCTCTGGCTATCCACTCTATCTATGCCTCTCATCATCTTGTACCCCTCTATCAGGTCACCTCTCATCCTTCTTCGTTCCAATGAGAAAAGCCCTAGCTCCCTCAACCTTTCTTCGTAAGACATGCCCTCCAGTCCAGGCAGCATCCTGGTAAATCTCCTCTGCACCCTCTCTAAAGCTTCCACATCCTTCCTATAATGAGGCGACCAGAACTGAACACAATATTCCAAGTGTGGTCTAACCAGGGCTTTATAGAGCTGCAGCATAACCTCGCGGCTCTTAAACTCAATCCCCCTGTTAATGAAAGCCAACACACCATACGCCTTCTTAACAACCCTATCAACTTGGGTGGCAACTTTGAGCGATCTATGGACATGGACCCCAAGATCCCTCTGTTCCTCCACACTACTAAGAATCCTGTCTTTAAGCCTGTATTCTGCATTCAAATTTCACCTTCCAAAATGAATCACTTCACACTTTTCCAGGTTGAACTCCATCTGCCACTTCTCAGCCCAGCTCTGCATCCTGTCAATGTCCCGTTGCAACCTACAACAGCCTTCCACACTATCCACAACTCCAGCAACCTTCGTGGCATCGGCAAACTTGCTAACCCAGCCTTCCACTTCCTCATCCAAGTCATTTATAAAAATCACAAAGAGCAGAGGTCCCAGAACAGATCCCTGCGGAACACCACTGGTCACCGAGCTCCAGGCTGAATACTTTCCATCCAATACCACCCTCTGTCTTCTATGGGCCAGCCAATTCTGTATCCAGACAGCCAACTTTCCCTGTATCCCATGCCTCTTTAATTTCTGAATGAGCCTACCATGGAGAACCTTATCAAATGCCTTGCTAAAATCCATATACACCACATCCACTGCTCTTCCTTCATCAATGTGTTTTGTCACATCTTCAAAGAATTCAATAAGGCTTGTGAGGCATGACCTGCCCCTCACAAAGCCATGCTGACTGTCTCTAATCAAACTATGCTTTTCCAAATAATCACAAATCCTGTCTCTCAGAATCCTCTCCAATAATTTGCCCACTACAGACGTAAGACTGACTGGTCTATAATTTCCAGGGTTATCCCTATTCCCTTTCTTGAAGAAGGGAATAACATTTGCCACCCTCCAATCATCTGGTACTACTCCAGTGGACAGTGATGACGCAAAGATCATCGCCAAAAGCGCGGCAATCTCTTCCCTCGCTTCCCGTAATATCCTTGGGTATATCCCGTCTGGCCCTGGGGACATATCTGTCTTCATGTCTTTCAAAATTTCCAGCACATCCTCCCTCTTAACATCAACCTGTTCGAGCATATCAGCCTGTTTCACGCTGTCCTCACAAACGACCAGGTTCCTCTCACTAGTGAATACTGAAGCAAAGTATTCATTTAGGACCTCCCCTACCTCCTCCGACTCCAGGCACAAGTTCCCTCCACTATCCCTGATCGGCCCTACCTTCACTCTGAGTCTCACTCTGGGAGGTGAAATGAAACCAGGAAGACAATTAAGCCCCATAATGGAGAGACCCATGTCCCAGTGTGTGCAGCCACATTTGACCATAGCACAGATCAGAAAAATAGTCGTAGAGGTTCACACCGCAATTTTGTGGCAACCACATTTTCTGGGCTTTGATTTTAATGGCTCATTCTTCAATTTGTTCTCCTGCCAAGAAAGAACCGATAATGGGAGTGCAGCCCCACATCTTCGGGGCTTGTAATACCAGGACGGTTATCTCAATCAGAAGGTCATGAGTTCAAGTCCCACTCCAGTAACATGAATGAAAAATCTAGGCGACACTCCAGTACAGCTGGAGGTGCCACTTTTCTGGTGAGATGTTAAACCAAGGACTCATTTGCCCTCTTGACTGGACGTAAAAGATCCCATGACACTATTTTGAAGAAGAGTGGAGAAGTTCTTCCCAATGTCCTGGCCAATATTTATCCCTAACCAACACCAAAAAAAAATCAACTGATCATTATCACACTGCTGTTTGAGGGAGTTTGCTGCATGCAGGTCAGCTGCATCATTTCATGCACAGCAACTGTAACTATATTTGAGAAGTACTTGGTTGACTGCAATGCACTTTGAGATGCTCTGAGGTCATGAAAAGCGCTGTATAAATCCATGTTTAAATCAGTGATTTAGATTTACATGTAGGGGGCATGATTAAGAAATGTGTGGATGATATGAAAATTGGCAGTATGGTTGATAGGAAGGAAGCTGTAAACTGCAGGAAGTTATGAATGGACTGGTCAGGTGAACAGAAAAATGGCAAATGGAATTCAATCCAGAGTATTGTGAGACAATGCATTTGGGGGAGACAAAAAAAAGCAAGGAAATACACAAGAAATGGGAGGATACTGAGAAGTGTAGAGGAGCAGAAGGACCTTGGAGTGTATGTCCACAGATCCATGAAGGTAGCAGGACAAGGTGGCTGTGAAGGCAAACTGGATACTTTCCTTTACTGACTGAGGCCTAGAGTATTAAAGCAGGGAGGTTATGTTAGAACTGTATAAAACACTAGTTAAGACTGCAGCTGAAGTACTTCATACAGTTCTGGTCACGGCATTACAGGAAGGATGTGATCCCACTACAGAAGAGATTCGTAATGATGTTCCCAGAAATGGAGAATGTTAGCGATGAGTAAAGATTGGATAGGCTGAGTTTGCTTTATTTGGAACAGAGAAGGCTAAGGGGAGATTTAATTGAGGTGTATAAAATTATGAGGGCCTAGAGTGGATAGGAAGGACATATTTCCATAAGCAGGGATGTCAATTACCAGAGTCTCACATTTAAAGTAATTGGTGGAAGGATTAAAGGGGAGTTAAGGAGTAATTCTTCCACCCAGAGGGTAGTGGGAGTCTGAACCTCACTGCCTGAAAGGCTGGTAGGGGCAGAAACCCTCAATGCATTTAAAAAACTTGAGGTGCAGACCAAGAGCTGGAAGGTGGAATTAGACTGGATAGCTTTTTTTTCAACCGGCACAGACACAATGAGCCAAATGGCCTCCTTCTGTGTTGTAAATCATTCTATGTTTCTAAGTCGTTCTTCTAAAAAAAAAACTGGGACATGGATATATTTCACTCCCCTTACATTATGCCTCCTGCCTCCCATTCCCACACAGTTACCTCTGGTGTCCCCCAAGGATCTATCCTTGGCCCCCTTCTATTTCCCATTTATATGCTGCCCCTTAGCAACATCATTCAAAAATACAATATCAGTTTCCACACGTACGCTGACACCACCGAGTTTTACCTCACCACCACCTCTCTGGACCCCTCCTTTATCTCTGAATTGTCAAGACTGCTTGTTTGACATCCAGTACTGAAATTTCCTCCAATTAAATATTGGGAAAACTGAAGCCATTGTCTTCAATCCCTGCCACAAACTCTGCTCCCTAGCCACCAACTCCATTCCTCTGCCTGGCAACAGTCTGAGGCTGATCCAGACTGTTTGCAACCTTGGTGTCATACTTAATGAGCTTTCAACCACATATTCGTGCCATCACTAAGACCATCTATTTCCATCTCCTAAACATTTCCCGACTCTGCCCCACCTCAGCTGTTCTGCTGCTGAAACCCTCATTCATGCCTTTGCTACCTCCAGACTTGACTATTCTAACTCACTCCTGGCGAGTCTCCCACATTCTACCTTCCATTAACTAGAGGTAATCCAAAACTCTGCTGCCTGTATCCTAACTCGCACCAAGTCCCGTTCACCCATCACCCCTGACCTACATTGGCTCCTGCTTAAACAAAGCTTCGATTTTAGAATTCTCATTCTTGCTTTCAAATCCGTCCATAGCTTTGCCCCTCCCTATCTCTGTAATCTCCTCCAACCCTACAACCCTCCAAGATATCGATGCTCCTCTAATTCTGGCCCTTGAACAGCCCTGATTTTAATCGCTCCACGATTGGTGACTGTACCTTCAGCTGCCTCAGCCCTAAGCTCTGGAATTCCCTCAGTGAACCTCTCTGCCTCTCTATTTAACTTTCTTCTGATAAGACACTCCTTAAATCCTACCTCTTTGACCAAGCTTCTGATGAACTGCCCTAAGATTTCCTTATGTGGCTTGGTGTGATATTTTGTTTTATAATGCCTCTGTGAAGCACCTTGAGACATTTTATTACATTAAATACACTATATAAATACAATCTGTTGTTGTTTTCAAGAATGTGCTTGTGGGGGAGGGAGTACGATTGCTGCTTGATATTTTAGGACACACCTTTAATGAAAGTTTTACAGAAATATAAATGAGGAAAATTGGTATTCTTGATCTTTTGAAACAACTACAACAACAACACTGGCATCTACCAGACAACGTTGAAAATCTCCCAGGTACATCCTGTACACAAAAAGCAGGACAAATCCAATCCAAATCAATTATCACCCATCAGTCTACTCTCAATTATCAGCAAAGTGATGGAAGGTGTTGTTGACAGTGCCATCAAGCAGCACTTACTCAGCAACAACCTGCTCACCAATGCTCAGTTTGGATTCTGTCAGGGGCACTTCACTCCAGACCTCATTACAGCCTTGCTCCAAACATAGACTAAAGAGCTGAATACAAGAGGGGAAGTTAGAGTGACTGCCCTTGACATCAAGGCAGCATTTGTCTGAGTGTGGCATCAAGGAGACCCAGAAAACAAGGAATCAGGAGGAAATGTCTCCACTGGTTGGAGTCACATCGAGCACAAAGCAAGATGGTTATGCTTGTTGGATGCCAATCATCTCAGCCCCAGGACATCACTGCAGGAGCTCCTCAGGGTAGTGTCCTAGGCCCAACCATCTTCAACTGTTTCATCAATGACCCTCCATCATAAGTTCAGAAGTGGGGATGTTCGCTGATGATTGCATGATGTTCAGCACCATTCGCAACAGCTCAGATACTGAAGCAGTCCGTGCCCACTTGCAGCAAGACCTGGACAATACCCAGGCTTGGGCTGATAATTGGCAAGTAACATCTGTGCTACAAAAGTACCAGGCAATGACCAGCTTCAACAAGACAGAAGCTAACCAAGTCCTCTTGATGTTCAATGGCATTCCCATCACTGAATCCCCAACCATCAACATACTGGGGGCTACCATTAACCAAAAATTAACTGTAGCCACATAAATACTATTGTTACAAGAGCAGGTCATAGGCTGGGAATTCTGCAGCAAGTAACTCACCTCCTGACTTCCCAAAGGTTGTCCATCACTTACAAGGCACAAGTCACGAGGGTGATGGAATACTCTCCACTTGCCTGGATAAGTGCAGTTCCAACAACACTCAAGAAGCTTGACACCATCCAGGAAAAAGCTATCCACTTGATTGACATCCCATGCACTACCTTCAACATTCACTCCTTCCACCACCAGCGCACTGTGGCAGCAGTGCATACTATATACAAGATGCACTGCAGCAACTTGCCAAGGCTCGTTCACCAGCACCTTCCAAACCAGTGACCTCTACCACCTAGAAAGATGAGGCCAGCAGACACATGGGAACAACATCACCTGCACGGTTCCCTCCAAGCCACACATCACCCCGACTTGGAGTTATATTGCTGTTCCTTCACTGTTGCTGGGTCAAAAACGTGGAACAGCACGTCCTAACAGCACTTTGGGTATACCTACACCATGTGGACTGCAGTGGTTGAAGGCGGCAGGCAACTCACTACCACTTTCTCAAGGGCCTAGCCAGCGACGCCCACATCCCACGAACGAATAAAAAAAACTTGCATTTATATAGCACCTTTATATTTAAAAACCTCCCAAGGTGCTTCGTAGGAGCTTCATGAAACAAGACTCAACACTGAGCCACATAAAATGAGATATTTGAACAGATGACCAAAAGCTTGCTCAAAGAGGTGGTTTTTAAATTGTAACCTAAACCAGGAGGCACAGCAGAGAGGCAGAGGGGTTTAGGGAGGGAATTCCAGATGCTATGCACTTATTAGGTTTACTGTGTCTAAAAAGTATAGCTTTGTTCAAAATAATGAAACTCAACAATGAGAAACATTTGCAGACTCTAGAATAATAACTCTCTAGAACAATACCTCATAATTTACCAATCAGAAAACAACCAGTTAATACTTACCAAGTTGAACTAGGTAGTACACCGTCAGTAAGATTTGCATTTCCACAGACAATGCTGTAGTCACAGATGCACTGTGCTGTTCATATACTCGGGGGAAAGACTGAGTGTTTCTGTAGCAGTTCTGCAGCAGTGAACTAACCACTATATCATTCAGATTACCACAAAGGTAAGGAAGGTTGCCATGGCCTAAAAAATGAAATTGTTACATTAATTATCTCATTTTGATTTCACTTATTCAGATTTAGCAGCATTTGCATTTCAAGTTTTTTCCTTTATAAATACAAGCAAACAATTCTGCAGATGGTTCCAGGAAGTAATTGAATTGACATTTCTCCCGTTTGGTTTGGCAGACGAGAAGGTAATGAGTACATAGTAAATTATAGACTGAACTTTGTGATATTATGGTGTCAATTTTACCCACCACTCCCCTACCGAGAGGCAGAAACAGACAGATTAAAATCTTTAAGACCAAAATCACACCTCCAACCCACTGCATTCACGGCCGCCGTAATATTAACGATTGAAGCAGGCAGGGGTCTACTTAAGATGTAAAAGTCACAGCCTGCTGACGTTATTGGCACCACAACATAACATTAATGTGAAGCCAGGGAAACATGGAGGGAGAACCCAACTAGCCAGAAGAGATCAGGGTCAGTTTTTTAAAAAAAGGCTTCTCTTTGAACTTGTGGAGCACTTCCCCGGGCCTTCAAGAGGTTCTTGGCCTCCTCTAGTCACACAAAGCAAGGGAGTCCTATTATGCCCTGGTCTCACTTCTATCGACTGGTGGAGACTGTTCCCACAGGTCACTGGCTATGATTTCCTACAGCCAAATGCCCAATCTTGCCCCGCACCCCCTGGGTCAGGTATTGACTCTGGCCTGGTGTGGGGCAGGAGTCCAGCAAGTTGTATTTAAATGAAGCCCTGCCGTTAAGTTCCCAATCTGTCTCCGTGCGCCACCTATTCCCCCCAACCCACCCCACCACCATCCCACTGCACTCCCAACAGTAAAAACCGACGCCTAAATGACTAACCTATATTTGTTTACCTTTAAAAATTACAGGTCTGGTCCTGCAGATTTTAAGTAAATTGTCAGGTATGACGACAGGCTCCTCGGAGATAGTAAGTGAAGAAGGAATTGGTCCTAAAATGCTGGATTGAGTCATACAAGCTAAATCCACAATGTCTGCAATTAGTGAAAAGAGACAATGAATTTAATGAACTATTATTGAACAATGGACAGTTCAGTATGCAATGCAAAGGTGGCTCAACTTTTCTGCATTGGTTTATGACTGCTATGCACCTAAATGAAGCAACAAGATAACTACTGAGTGACCACATAAATTTTGGTTATTCTCCCTGAGTAATGTACATGTATTGATAATTGACCTTCAATGGCATTGCTCAGATGCGTTCTGGGGCAAAGGGATGGTAGGTAATGTACATTATAGAATTTTAAAATTAAAACTACAGGTCACAACACAAGTGAAATGGGAGCTTACCCATTTAAATACTGCTGTGTCAGCAACTGGCAAACTGTGATGGCAGTAGCTTGAGAAAATATTTTTTATCTTGGATCTGGTTTCCAAGCAGGACAAAAAATGTTGTTTGGTCAATCAGAACAATCAGGAAATATCTTTAAAACGCCAGAATTTATTTTGGTGATTGACACACAAGCTAAGATTTCCTACCTGCAAGCCCATCCTACATACCTAGTGAAATATTATATACTCATAGAACAGTTACAGCACAGAAGGAGGACATTCAGCCCATCAAGCCTGTGCCGGCTCTCTGTAAGAGTAACGCAGCTTGTCCCACTCCCTCAATTCCGTTTTGAAAGCCACAATTAAATTTGCTTCCACCACCCTTTCAGGTAGTGCAATCTAGATCCTAACCACTCACTGCGTAAAAAAGTTTTTTCCATATTCTTTTTGGTTCTTTTGCCAAACACTTTAAATCAGTATCCTCTCGTTCTCAACTCTGCCACCAATGGGAACAGGTTCTCGCTACGAACTCTGTCCAGATCCCTCATGATTTTGAACACTTTTATCAAGTCTCCTCTCAATCTTTTCTTCTCTCAGGAGAACCACACCAGCTTCTCGAATCTGTCCATGTAATTGAAGTCCCTCATCTTTGCAACCATTCTCGTAACTCTTTTCTGCACTCTCCATAAAGCCTTTGCTTCCTTCCAAAAGTGCGGTGGCCAGAATTGGACACAATATTCCAATTGAGGCCAAACCAGTATTTTAAATCACTCCACCATTGGTGGTCACGCTTTCAGTTGCAGAGGCCCCAAGCTCTAGAATACTCTCCCTATACCTCTCCGCCTCTCTACCACACTTTCCTCCTTGAAGACACTCATTAATACCTACCTCTTTGGCATTGGAACAGTATAGCATTGTGGGAAAAGACAAGAAGAATGGGACAGGCAGTGTCAGAGATTAACAAAAATTGCACATCAGCGAGTAAAGTCATTGAAGGGAACAGAAGCAAAAAATGAAATTAAAGGTTCTTTATCTCAATGCGCAAAGCATCAGCAATAAGATAGATGAACTAGTGACTCAAATAGAGGTCCATGATTTAGATCAAATTGCCACTACAGAGATATCTCTGTACCTGGTGATCAAGATTGGGAAATAAATATTCAAGGGTACACAATATTTCAGAAAGACAGACTGAATGGCAAAGGAGGAGGGGTAGCCCTGGTGGTAAAGGATGACTTAAAGGCATTAGTGAGAAAGGATCTGGCCTCAGAAGATCATACGATAGAATCAGTATGGGTGGAAATTAGGAATAGCAAGAATCGGAAAACACTGGTGGGAGTAGTTTATAGGCCCCGTAACAGTAGTTATACCATTGGACAGAATATTAAACAAGAAATTATGGGAGCTTGTAACAAAGGCAATGTAATAATTGTAGGGGACTTTATTTTTCATACAGACTGGGACAATGAAATTGTCAAGAGTGGTCTAGAAGATTTTCTTTGTCGCTGGCCAGGCCAGCATTTATTGCCCATCCCTAATTGCCCTTGAGAAGGTGGTGGTGAGCTGCCTTCTTGAACCGCTGCAGTCCATGTGGGGTAGGTATACCCACAGTGCTGTTAGGAAGGGAGTACCAGGATTTTGACCCAGCAACAGTGAAGGAACGGCGATATAGTTCCAAGTCAGGATGGTGTGTGACTTGGAGGGAAACTTGCAGGTGGTGGTGTTCCCATGCATTTGCTGCCCTTGTCCTTCTAGTTGGTAGAGGTTGCAGGTTTGAAGGTGCTGTCTAAGGAGCCTTGGTGTGTTGCTGCAGTGCATCTTGTAGATGGTACACACTGCTGCCACTGTGCGTCGGTGGTGGAGGGAGTGGATGGAGTGCCAATCAAGCGGGCTGCTTTGTCCTGGATGGTGTTGAGCTTCTTGAGTGTTGTTGGAGCTGCACCCATCCAGGCAAGTGGAGAGTATTCCATTACACTCCTGACTTGTGCCTTGTAGATGGTGGACAGGCTTTGGGGAGTCAGGAAGTGAGTTACTTGCCACAGGATTCCTAGCCTCTGACCTGCTGTTGTAGCCATGGTATTTATATGGCTATTCCAGTTCAGTTTCTGGTCAATGCTAGCCCCTAGGATGTTGATAGTGGGGATTCAGTGATGGTAATGCCATTGAGTGTCAAGGGGAGATGGTTAGATTCTCTCTTGTTGGAGATGGTCATTGCCTGGCACTTGTGTGGCGCGAATGTTACTTGCCACTTATCAGCCAAAGCCTGGACATTGTCCAAGTCTTGCTGTATTTCTACACGGACTGCTTCAGTATCTGAGGAGTCACGAATGGTGCTGAACGGTGCAATCATCAGCGAAAATCCCCACTTCTGACCTTATGATTGAAGGAAGGTCATTGATGAAGCAGCTGAAGATGGTTGGGCCTAGGACACTACCCTGAGGAACTCCTGCACTGATGTCCTGGAGCTCAGATGATTGACCTCCACCAACCACAACCATCTTCCTTTGCGCTAGGTATGTCTCCAAGCAGCGGAGGATTTTCCCCGATTCCCATTGACCTCAGTTTTGCTAGGGCTCCATGATGCCATACTCGGTCAAACGTTGCCTTGATGTCAAGGGCAGTCACTCTCACCTCACCTACTTTGAACAACCTTTCCTGCCAGTTTCTGTATTTAGTGTTTGCAAAATGTTTTCAGAACAGTTTCTTGGAGCAATATGTTGTGGAACCAACTAGGGATAAAGCTATCTTAAATACAGTAGAGTGTAATGAAGCAGGGTTAATTAGTAAAGTCACAGTAAAAGATTCACTGGGAAATAGTGATCATAATACCATTGAATTACATGTTAAGTTTGGAAGTGACATGCTCCAATCGCAAACAAGAATCTTAAACAAAACCAATTACGTAGCTATGAGGGGAGAACTGGCTAAGGTAAATTGAGTAAATAGACTAAAAGGTATGGCAGTAAATAAACAGTGGGAAACCTTTAAAGAAACTATTCAAAATGTTCAACAAAAATACATTCCACTAAAAAACAAAAACTCAGCAAGACCCATCTGTAGCTCACTCAGGAAGTTAAGGATATTATTAGAAGCTTACAATGTGCAAAATGAAATAGCAAGTCTGAGGATTGGGAGTGCTTTTGAAACCAGAGGACCACCAAAAGGTTGATTAAAAAAAGGGAAAAAAAACAGAATATGAGAGTAAGCCAGTCAGTAATACAAAAACAGATTATAAGAGCTTTTATAGGTATATCAAAAGGAAGAAAGTAGCTAAAGTAAACATTGGTCTCTTAGAAGCAGAGACAGAAGAAATGATCATGGGGAATTAGGAAAAGGCAGAGGCATTGAACAACTATTTTGTGTCTGTCTTCACAGGAGAAGATACAAGTTTCATCCCAGAAATAGACAGTAACCTAGGGGCTAAAAAGAGTGAGGAATTTAAGGAAATTGATATCAATAGAGAAAAAGTATTGGAAAAACTTAAGGGACTAAAATCTGACAAATCTCCAGGACCTGATGGCCTACACCATAAATAATGGAGTGCTGCAAGGATCAGTGCTGTGACCTCAGCTATTTACGATCTATATTAATGACTTAGATGAGATACAGAGAGTAATGTATCTAAGTTTGCTGATGATACAAAGGTAGGTGGAAAGGTAAGGTGTGGGGAGGATACAGAGAGGCTGCAAAGAAATACAGACACGTTAAGTGAGCGTGCAACAAGACGGCAGAGTATAAAAGATGGAGTATAATGTAGAGAAGTGTGAAGTTATGCACTTTGTTCGAAGAATAGAAAAAGCAGAATTTTTTTTACAAGGTGTGAAACTTGTAAGTGTTGATGTTCAAAGAGACTAGGGTGTGCTTGTACAAAGAATGCAGAAAGTTAGCATGCAGGTACAACAAGCAATTAGGAAGGCAAATGGCATGTTGGCCTTTATTGCAAGGGGATTGGAGTACAGGAATAAAGAAATCTTGCTATAATTGTACAGACATTTGGTGAGACCACATCTGGAGTACTGTGTGCAGCTTTGGTCTCCACATTTAAGAAAGCATATACTTGCTCTGGAGGTGGTACAGCGAAGGTTCACTAAATTGGTCCCTGGGATGAGGGGGTTGTCCTATGATGAGAGGCTGGGTAAATTGGGACTATATTCTCTGGAGTTTAGAAAAAAAGAGGAGATCTCATTGTAACATATAAGATTCTGAAGGGGCTGGTAGGGTAGACACAGAGATTGTTTACGCTGGTCGAGGAATCTAAAACACGGGGGCACAGTCTCAGGATAAGGGCCGATGAGGAGAAATTACTTCACTCAAAGTGTTATGAATCTTTGGAATTCTCTAGCCCAGATGGTTGTGGATTCTCCATTGTTGAATACATTTAAGGCTGGGATAGACAGATTTTTGGTTTCTCAGTTTCATACCTTATAAAAAATATTTTGCTTTTCTATTCTTTTGACCAAAGTGCATAACTTCACACTTCTCTACATTATACTCCATCTGTCGTCTTGTTGCACGCTCACTTAACGTGTCTTTATGTCTTTGCAGCCTCTGTGTCCTCCCCACAGCTTACCTTTCCACCTACCTTTGTCTCATCAGCAAACTTAGATATGGCGAGTGGGCAAGAATGTGGAGTTGAGGCTCAAGATCAGCAATGATCGTTTTGAACGGCGGAGCAGGCATGATGGGCCATACGGTCTACTCCTGCTCCTATTTCTTGTGTTCAAGCTGTTGGTCAACTGCTCTGGTATCGCTATTCCATTCCATAAAGAAGCCCTTTTCATTGCCACTGATGACTTACAACTGATTAGAGCTGTTCTTATCCCTCTAAGTTAGTTGTAATTAATTTAATGATTGTCTCAAGACCTAAAAATGGCCTTGGTGGGGCAAGACTATCATGCTTCGGGACTTTTGATCTTTGATACACAAGAGACAGAAATACTTAAAAACTCATCATGGGATGAATAAAATTTGAGGTCAGTAGCGCAATACATAATGAGAAATTTTGATGCAAATACATTGAACAAATTATGAAATTAGCTAACTTAATAAGTGATACTCTTTACAAATGGTTGTTTGTGTAATGTAAGGATGGAAAGATCAGTGGCAATTTTGCATTTCAGGAAAGTGGGGGTGAAACAGAATCCATGCCAAAAATTGGAAAACATAACCCGAATACTCAATTTCCACCCCCCACGTCACCCCGTAAACTTGAATAACTCACCAGAAAGAATACTTAATTTTATATATATATAAACTTCTATGAAACACAGTAAATAAATTCCATGTGTGTCAGACAGTTGCACAGT
Source organism: Heterodontus francisci (assembly GCF_036365525.1). Taxonomy (NCBI): domain Eukaryota; kingdom Metazoa; phylum Chordata; class Chondrichthyes; order Heterodontiformes; family Heterodontidae; genus Heterodontus; species Heterodontus francisci. The sequence goes on along the minus strand of NC_090373.1, from coordinate 61,922,655 downwards.
ATATCATAAAAATTAAGTCAATAGTATTGTTAAAAAAAGCAAGAAATTAAAAAACAGAAACTGGAAAATATGAATGTTAGTGATACATCTCACCAGCTTTGCTTCCTGAATTTTGAACAGGTGCATTGCTCTGAATGGAGCCCATTTCTGTTGCTGATGGAGAGTCTGGTGACCAACCTCTGTGCCGTTTCTTTGGAGGGCCCGAGTTAGCTAAGTTGCCTGTTCAAGAGTACAAAAGATGTCAATAATTATGATAATGGTATACACATACATTGACTAGAATTTCATGCTTGCAACTGTGTAAACACTAAAGCGCTTATTTAAAATGAGTACTTTTTAAAATTAAGACTAGTTTGTTCAAAAGCATGAACATGGATTCATTCCACTGTGTATTGACCTTTATTGCAAGGCTTTGAAATGAACATAAATACAGGAATTTCACTCACAAATTAACGGAACAGGAGTAGGCCATTCAGTTTCTCAAGCCTGTTCTGCCATTTAATTAGATCACGGCCAATCTGTGCATCAATTCCATTTACCTGCTGTTGTTCAATATCCCTTGATACTCTTACCTAATAAAAATCTATCAATCGTAATATTCAAGTTTTCCATTGACTCAGCATCCACAGCCTTTTTGGGGCAGAATTCCAGAATGCTACTATCCTTTCTGTGAAAAAGTGTTTCTTGATTTCACTCCTATATGGCCTATCTCTAGTTTTATAATCATGCCCTATTACAAATAACTGGATGGATTTTCCACAGAAACTAGAGAAGTAATCATGTAGCAAGCACAATGCTCACCAGTTTTGAGCAAGGTGACCACCCACAATCTGCCTAATTTAATCCTCACGGTGATCTCCCCACACATATTGGGACTGGTGTAGGGACCTCACCAATGAACAGGCAGGAAATTGCACACACTACCAGCCCCTAAGGAACTGCTGGAAAAAGCAACCTTACTTTCTATGTAAGCATTTAGTGACAAAAAGATGTTAGTTTTTAAAAAGGCTGTATATTTCAAATGTATGTTTCAGCCTTTCCAGAGTTGGAGAGAGGAAATGGAGTGTACGATTTATGTGATCCAAGATACAGCTGCCAATAGTGCGGTGAAGGAAAGGGAATTGTTGGCTAGTCAGGAGAGCATTAGAGTAGTTGAGCTTGCAGGTGACAAAGGCATGGATGAGCATTTCAGCAACTGATGAGCTGAGGTAGAGACAGAGGTAGGTGATTTTAAGGATGTGGAATGGAATCAATGGAAAGTCTACAGAGTTTGTGGCAGGGGCTAAGACAACAGCTTTGATCTTCCCAGTGTTTAACTAGAGGAAATTACAGCTGTTCCAAGACTTTATGTCAGATAAGCAGCCCATCTAGCCAGAGGCAGTGGAGGTAGTGGAGATGGGTGTTGTCATTTGTGTATGGAATCTGACCCCATATCTTTGGCTAATGTTGCCAAGGGGCAGCATGTAGATGAGAAAACAGAGAGCACTAAGGATGGATCCCCACAAAGAAACAATGAGAGGGTGTGAAGAAATGCTCATGGAGGGATGTTCTGACTATAATCAAACAGGTAAGAGTGCAACCAAGTGAGGGCAATCCCAGAGCTGGACAATGGAGAAGAAGAAAGAGAAGACATTATGATTGACTGCGTCGAAGGCTGCAGAGAGTTTGAGGAGGATCAGGAAGAATATACCAAGGACACAGTCACCATCCAGACCAAACATGCAGAATGTTACACTAGACTTCAATTTTACTGTGCAAATGAGTCACAAGGACCTCTGTAGCTGAATTCCCAACATATACTCCAGTTGCAAAAAGCTCTGCACCCAATGCACTATGTTGTCAAATTTCTTCTTCTTCGGCCTCCTTGTCTTGAGAGACAATGGGTAAGTGCCTGGAGGTGGTCAGTGGTTTGTGAAGCAGTGCCTGGAGTGGCTATAAAGGCCAATTCTAGAGTGACAGACTCTTCCACAGGTGCGACAGATAAAATTGGTTGTCGGGGCTGTTACACAGTTGGCTCTCCCCTTGCGCTTCTGTCTTTTTTCCAGCCCACTGCTAAGTCTCTTCGACTCGCCACACTTTAGCCCCGCCTTTATGGCTGTCCGCCAGCTCTGGCGATCACTGGCAACTGACTCCCACGACTTGTGATCAATGTCACAGGACTTCATGTTGCGTTTGCAGATGTCTTTAAAGCGGAGACATGGACGGTTGGTGGGTCTGATATCAGTGACGAGCTCGCTGTACAATGTGTCCTTGGGGATCCTGCCATCTTCAATGCGGCTCACATGGCCAAGCCATCTCAAGCGCCGTTGGCTCGATAGGGTGTATAAGCTGGGGATGTTGGCCGCCTCGAGGACTTCTGTGTTGGAGATACAGTCCTGCCACCTGATGCCAAGGATTCTCCGGAGGCAGCGAAGATGGAATGAATTGAGACGTCGCTCTTGGCTGATTTACGTTGTCCAGGCCTCGCTGCCATAGAGCAAGGTACTGAGGACACAGGCTTGATACACTTGGACTTTTGTGTTCTGTGTCAGTGCGCCATTTTCCCACACTCCCTTGTCCAGTCTGGACATAGCAGTGGAAGCCTTTCCCATGCGCTTGTTGATTTCTGCATCGAGAGACAGATTACTGGTGATAGTTGAGCCTAGGTAGGTGAACTCTTGAACCACTTCCAGAGTGTGGTCGCACATATTGATGGATGCAGCATTTCTGATGTCCTGTCCCATGATGTTCGTTTTCTTGAGGCTGCTGGTTAGGCCAAATTCGTTGCAGGCAGCCGCAATTCTGTCGATGAGTCTCTGCAGACATTCTTCAGTGTGGGATGTTAATGCAGCATCGTCAGCAAAGAGGAGTTCCCTGATGAGGGCTTTCCATACTTTGCTCTTCGCTCTTAGATGGGCAAGGTTGAACAACCTGCCATCTGATCTTGTGTGGAGGAAAATTCCTTCTTCTGAAGACTTGAACGCATGTGAGAACAGCAGGGGGAAGAAGATCCCAAACAGTGTAGGTGCGAGAACACAGCCCTGTTTCACACCACTCAGGATAGGAAAGGGGACTGATGAGGCGCCGCTATGTTGACTTGTGCCTTTCACATCGTCATGGAATGAGGTGATGATACTTAGTAGCTTTGGTGGACATCCGATCTTTTCTAGTAGTCTGAAGAGACCACATCTGCTGACGAGGTCAAAGACTTTGGTGAGATCAATGAAAGCAACGTAGAGGGGCATCCATTGTTCGCAGCATTTCTCCTGTAGCTGGCAAAGGGAGAACAGCATGTCAATTGTGGATCTCTCTGCTCGAAAGCCACACTATGTCTCAGGGTACACACGCTCAGCCAGCTTCTGCAGCCTGTTTAAAGCAACTCGGGCGAAGACTTTCCCCACTATGCTGAGCAGGGAGATTCCACGGTAGTTGTTGCAGTCACCACGGTCACCCTTGTTCTTATACAGGGTGATGATATTGGCATCGCGCATGTCCTGTGGTACTGCTCCCTCATCCCAGCACAGGCAAAGCAGTTCGTAGAGTGCTGAAAGTACAGCAGGCTTGGCACTCTTGATTATTTCCGGGGTAATGCCGTCCTTCCCAGGGGCTTTTCCACTGGCTAGAGAATCAATGGCATCACTGAGTTTCGATTTTGTTGGCTGTTCGTCCAGCTCATCCATGACAGGCAGAGACTGGGCTGCATTGAGGGCGGTCTCAGTGACAACATTCTCCCTGGAGTACAGTTCTAGGTAGTGCTCCATCCAGCGGTCCATTTGCTTGTGTTGGTCATACTGTTACATTTAAACAACACCACTTCACATTTTCCATGAGTTCCATGCAGAAGTGATGCAGATCTGGTTATACGCCACATCGCCAGATTTTCTGATACCAGACCACTTGTCACCAGACTTAAGGACTGGAAAATCTACCTTAACATTTAAAGCTAAAATGTCAAATGTATTTGTTAGGAAACCTTACGCTGGCAACAAGTCCAGTTCCAACTAACTAAGAATTCCTTAAAACTGCAACCCATCTGCTTCACCAACTTGGTTCCCCACGATACTTTCACTGTGTGCTCCCTAAAATAGGATCCATACAACTCACAAATAAAATGTTTTCACAGCCCAACAAAGTTTCCCCACATAAAACAGACAGCAGCACAAAAATTCCTACATTTTTACTACCAGGCTGGATTCCTCAAAATACAGAACATTGCTGATGGAAGCCGACCTAACGTCAGCTGATTTGAAAATTTATATCAAGGGCAGCTGTGAGGAAATTTGTGTTTCAGGCCATCCTGCCTTCTAGGTTGGAACAATAATTGTGACACTGGTTGGTGGAAATAGGCAGGATGTAAGAGAACACAAATGATCTACAAGTACTGGTAAGATCACAAGCCTGTGTTTTGGAACACTCTACCATGTCTAGCTGTTCACTTTTATCTGTTTAGTCACTTCGCTGATTGACATTTGCACAATCATAATTATAAAAAAGCTAGACTGGTTTCTGTTGGTAAGAGTTTCAGGTTTGCAAGACAGCAGTTCTACATCGCACAGCACCTTTAAGTCAAGACTTACTTCAATAAAAGTGAACTTCCACCTCAATTGTAGAGTCATTGAAAAAGAGAATGTATGGTAGCATTACATCCCACTTGGAAAATTTTACAAATATGGTCAAATCCTCCATACATGACAAGTCCTGATGTTAACAAGGATGACATTTACAATGCAATTACCCCTGAGGGATCCATGCCAACCTTCAAAAACTTTGTACCCTGTTCAGCTGATCCCTGTGTTCCATGGGAAAAGTGAAGGCTTTGCACCTGGTCAACAAAGCATTTGTAGCATGCTTGGTACAGATACATACTGCAAGCTGTCTAATGTGACTGATGCTCCCTGTAATGGGGTGGAAGTATGCAATGACACTAAAGTTTCATGCTGTGATAATCTTCTTTCCCATGAGAAGAGCCATTTCTATTCCATATTTTATCCTATGTCGCAACAAAATGGTACAGTTCTGTAGCAGTTGTTCTTGCAAATAATAACATTATTATAGGTGAAGTTTTAAGTTAAGTTTCTAATGGGAGTTTGCTTTTGAATTTGTTATTTAAAAGGTCCTTTACATTGCTCAAAGAGTAGTGTGGGAAGAAAGGATTTCGATTCACGGGCACTAGCATCGGTACTGGGGAAAGAGGGAGATGTTCCATTGGGATGCGCTCCATTAAACCAGGCTCCTGGCGAATCATATAACTCAGGCTGTAGACAGGGCTTTAAACTAAAACTGGGGGTTGGGGGGTGGTTTGGGGGTTTCAGGTGAAAGGAAATTTAGAAATCGAAAAAGACAAGTTTAGGCAATAGAGCAGTGCAGCGATTTGGGTAAAAACAAGCAGAGTGGGACAGGAGGCTTTTTCCCCAGAGTGGGGGATTCAATTACTAGAGGACACGAGTTCAAAGTGAAAGGGGAAAAGTTTAGGGGGGATATGCGTGGAAAGTTCTTTACGCAGAGGGTGGTGGGTGCCTGGAATGTGTTGCCAGCGGAGGTGGTAGATGCGGGCACGATGGCGTCTTTTAAGATGTATCTAGACAGATACATGAATGGGCAGGAAGAAAAGAGATACAGACCCTTAGAAAATAGGCGACATGTTTAGATAGAGGATCTGGATCGGCGCAGGGTTGGAGGGCCGAAGGGCCTGTTCCTGTGCTGTAATTTTCTTTGTTCTTTGTTCTTTTGAAGGGTCAGAGTTTAACAGTAATCATGCATCAGCGAAAAAGGTCTGTGCAAAGGATAGTGGTAAAAAATTTAAATTAAAGGCTCTTTATCTCTATGCATGAAACCTTTGTAACAAGATGGATGAATTGGTGGCACAAATAGAGATAAACAGGTTTGATCCAATCGCCATTACAGAGACATGGTTGCAAGATGACCAAGGTTGGGAAATAAATACTTCAGGGTACACAACATTCCGAAAAGGCAAGCAGAATGGAAAACGAGAAGGAGTAGCCCAGATAATAAGGGATGACGTAAGGACAGTAGCTAAGAAAGGATCTTGGTTCAGAAGATCAGGACGTAGAATCAGTATAGGTGAAGATTAGGAACAATAAGGGCCAGAAAACACTGGTGAGAGTAGTTTATAGGCCCTCAAACAGTAGCTATACTGCTGGATAGAGCTTTAAGCAAGAAATAATTGGAGCTTGTAGTAAAGCCAATCATGGGGAACTTTGATCTTCACAGAGACTGGACAAAGTAAACTGACAAAGGTAGCACGGATGATGAATTTGTTGCATGCTTTCACAACAGATTCCTAGAACAATATGTTGTGGAACCAACTAGGAGCAGAACTATTTTATATCTAATATTTTGTCATGAGGCAGGGTTAATTAGTAATCCCAAAGTAAAAGATCCTCTGGGGAAAAAGTGATCATAATACAACTGAATTCCACATTAAGTTTGAGAACAACATACTCGAGTGCAAAACAAGAATCTTAAACAAAGCCAATTTCACAGATACGAGGGGAGAGCTGGCTAAGGCTGATTGGGTAAATAGACTAAAAAGTATGGGAATAAATAACCAGTGGGAAACATTTAGAGAAATGATTCAAACTGTTCAACAAAAATACATTGCACTAAGAAACAAAAATTCAGTGAGAAAGATCCATTTGTGGTTTCCTGGGGAAGATAAGGAGATAAGGATAGTACTGGATTAAAGGAACAGGCTTACAATGTTGTGAAGAATAGTAAGCCTGAGGATTGGAAGAGCTTTAGAAACCAGGAAAGGGCAACCAAAAAGGTGATAAAAAGGGAAAAAACAGAATAAGAGTAAACTACTAGGAATATAAAAAAAAGGATTTTAAGAACTTTTACAAGTATATAAAAATGAGGAGAGTAACTAACGTAAACACTGGTCCCTTAGAGGCAGCGACAGGAGAACTTATCACAAAGAATGAGAAAATGGCAGAGACGTGAACAAATATTTCGTATACATTCACAATAAAAGATGCAAATTACGTACCAGAAATGGAGGGTAACCAAGGGGCTAATAAGAGTGAGGAACTTAAAATAATATATATCAGCAGAGAAAAAGTACTGGAGAAAATTATGTGACTAAAAGCCTAAAATACCCATGACCTAATGGCTTACATCCTAGGGTTCTAAAAGGGATAACTGCTGAGATAGTGGATGCACTGGTTATGATTTTCCAAAATTCCCTAGGTTCTAAAATGGTCCCAACCCATGGGAAGTTAGCAAACACAACACCAATACTCAAGAAAGGAGGGAGAGAACACACAGGGAACTAAAGGCTCATTAGTCTGACATCAATGGTTGGAAAAATACTGTATTCTATTATTAATGAAGTCTTAATGCACTGAGAAAAATCATAGTGTGATCAGATAGAGTCAACATGGTTCCAGTAGAGCTATAACACTGGCATTTACCCAACGATGTGGAAAATTGCCCAAATATATCCTGTCCATAAAAAGCAGGATGAATCTTATTGCTGACAATTACTGCCCCATCAGTCTACTCTCAATCATCAGCAAACTGATGGAAGGTGTCATCATCAGTGTGATTGAGTGACACTTGCTCAGCAACTACTTGCTCACCAATGCTCAGTTTGGGTTCTACCAGGGCCACTCACCTCCAGACCTCATTATACTTTGGTCCAAGCATGGCCCAAAAAGAGCTGACTTCAGAGCTGATATAAGAGTGACTGCCATTGACATCAAGGCAGCATTTGACTGAGCATGGCATTGAGGGGTCCTAGCAAAATTGAAGTGCATACATGCTTACAAATTAGGAGCAGGAGGAGGCCATTCAGCCCCTTGAGCCTGCTCCGACATTTGATAAGATCATGGCTGATTTGAATGTGGCCTCAACTCCACTTTCCTGTCTGCCCCCCATAACATTTAATTCCCTTGTCTATCGAGAAGCTATCTAACTCAGCCTTGAATATATTCAATGACCCAGCCTCTAATGCTCTCCGAGGAAGTGAATTCCAAAGACTAACAACCCTTCGAAAGAAATTTCTCCTCATCTCCATCTTAAATGGGAGACCTCTTATTTTTAAACTGCGTTCCCATAAGTGGAAACATCCTTCCAGCATTCATCCTGTCAAGTCCCCTCAGGATCTTGTATGTTTCAATAAGATCACCTCTCATTCTTCTAAACTCCAATGGGTATAGGCCCAGCCTATTCAACCTTTCCTCAAAAGATAATCCATTCATCCCAGGAATCAGTCGAGTGAACCTTCTCTGAACTGCTTCTAATGCTATTTTATCCTTTCTTAAATAAGGAGACCAAAACTGTACACAGTGCTCCAGATGTGGTCTCACCAATGCCCTGCACAGCTGTAGCAAAACTTCCCTACTTTTATATTCTATTCCCCTTGCAATAAACAACAACATTCCACTTGCCTTCCTAATTACTTGCTGTACCTGCATATTAACAATTTGTAATTCATGTACCACGGCACCCCAATCCCTCTGTACCTCAGAGTTCTGCAATCTCTCTCCATTTCAATAATATTCTGCTTTTCTATTCTGGAAATCAGGGGGAAAGCTCTTCTAGAACAAAGGAAGATGGTTGTGGTTGTTGGAGGCCAGTCATCTCAGCCCCAGGACATCACTGCAGGAGTTCCTCAGTGTAGTGTCTGAGGCCCATCTTCATATGCTTCATCAATGACCTTTCCTCCATCATAAGGTCAGAATTGGGGACGATTGTTGATGATTGCTCCTCAGATACTGAAGCAGTAAGTGCTCGCATGCAGTGAGACCTGGACAGCATTCAGGCTTGGACTGATAAGTGGCAAGTAACATTCATGCCACACAAGTGCTAGGCAATGATCACCTCCAACAAGAGAGAATCTAACCATCTACCCTTGAAGTTCAACAGCATCCCCATTGCTGAATCTCCCACCATCAACATCCTGGGGGCTACCATTGATCAGAAACTGAACTGGACCAGACATATAAATACTGTGGCTACAAGAGCAGGTCAACGGCTGTAAATTCTGCAGCGAGTAACTCACCTCCTGCTGTCCCAAAGTCTGTCCACCATCTACAAGGCACAAGTCAGGAGTGTGATACAATACTCTCCACTTGTACGAGTGCAGCTCCAGCAACACTCAAGGCCGGTATCTTGCGGAGGCGGCGGGGCTCCTGGTGCCAGGCCAAAAAGTGGCTCTTTCGCACTCCACCCAGTGCAATCCTCCGTTGTTCCAGAGGCGAAGATTCCAGCGCCAGGATTTCCATCCTTTTAAAGACAGGGATCCCGCCTCCAAGAGCTGCCAGTCAATCACAGGGCTGGCAGCTCAACAGTATCAGCAGTGCCGCCTGGAGTGGTAGCCACTGCCAGTACTGCAGAGGCCTTGGACCCAGGCCCAGCGCTGAAACCCCGGACCTCAGGTAAGTGAGGCAGGGTTGCCGAGGCCAGTCCGGAAGACCCTGGCGAGGTGGGGTGGGAGGGTGGGCATGAAGTCCAGGGGAAGGGGGTCCATGAAAGTGGAGGTTTGGCAGTTGAGACTTCTTCATGGGCCACTGATTTCCCACAGAGGAGAGACCCCCCCCCACCCACCACCACCCCCAGGCCCTCTGGGAGTGCGCCTCATTTTATAAGGCGCCCTCCTTGCGTGGCAGAGGCACCCCTCCACCACTGGTTAGATCCCAGCAGTTTGGGGGGGGGGGGGGGGGGGGGTGGTGGGGAAGAGGCCCCATTAATAGGCTACTTCAGGGCCTCTGGGTGGGAAACCGTCACTACCTTATCCCACCCCTGGCAAAATCACTTGGCGATGGGGTGACGACGAGTCCTCCGCCCCCCGTTGCGATTTTACGGCGCCCCCCACCTCGGGGGCCCATAAAATCCAGCCCAAGAAGTTCGACACCATCCAGGACAAAGCAGCCCAGTTGATCGGCACCCCATCCATCACTTTAAACATTCACTCCCTCCACCATGAGCACACAGTGACAGCAGTGTGTACCATATAAAAGTTGCACTGCAGTAACTCACCAAAGGTCCCTCAACAGCACCTTCCAACCCACGCCCTCTACCACCTAGAAGGACAAGGGCATCAGATGCATGAGAACACCATCACCTGCAAGTTACCCTCCAAGCCACACACCATACTGACTTGGAAATGTATTGCTGTTCCTTCACTGTCGCTAGGTCAAATACCTAGAACTTCCTTCTTAACAGCCCTGTGGGTGCACCTACGGCAGATGGACTGCAGCAGTTCAAGAAGGCAGCTGACCACCACCTTCTCAAGGGTAATTAGGGTTGGGCAACAAATCCTTGCCTTGCCAACAATACTCACATCCCAGCAATGAATTAAAAAAAAAAAATTCATTGAATATGTAAACAGTAGATACAGGGGAGCTGGTAAAAGTAATATACGTGGATTTCCAAAAGGCATTCGGTAAGGTGCCACACAAAAGGTTAACATGCAAAATAAGGGCTCATGGTGTTGGGGGTAATATATTAGCATGGCTGGAGGATTTGTTGACAAACAGGAAGCAGAGTAGGGATAAATGGGGCATTTTCAAGTTGGCAGGCTTTAACTAGTGGAGCGTCACAAGGATCAGTGCTGGGGCCTCAGCTATTTACAACCTATATTAATGAATTAGACAAAAAGACCAAGAGTAATGTATCCAAGTTTGTTGATGGTACAGAGCTAGGTGGAAATGTGAGCTGTGAGGAGGACACAAAGAGTCTGCAAAGAGATATAGACAGGTTAATTGAGTGGGCAACAAGGCGGTAGATGGAGTATAATGTGGTGACATGTGAGGTTATTCACATTGGTGGTAAGAATGGAAAAGCAGAATGCTTTTTAAAAGGCGAGAAACTTTTAAATGTTGATCATAGAATCATAGAAAGTTTACGGCACAGAAAGAGGCCACTGGGCCAAAAAATGAGTCACAGAGTCTAATTCCACCTTCCAGGATTTGATCCGTAGGCCTGTAGGTTACGGCACTTGAGGTGTATATCCAGACACCTTTTAAATGAGTTGAGGGTTTCTGCCTCAACTATCCTTTCAGGCAGTGAGTTCCAGACCCCCACAACCCTCTGGGTGAAAAACATTTTCCTCACCTCCCCTCCAATCTTTCTACCAATCACTTTAAATCTATGCCCCCTAACAACTGACCTCGCTGCTAAGGTAAATAGGCCCTTCACTTCCACTCTATCCAGGCCCCTCACAATTTTGTACATTTCAATCAAATCCCCCCTCAGCCTTCTGTGTTCCAAGGAGAACAACCTCAGCCTATCCAATCTTTCCTCATAGCTGCATTTTTCCAGTCCCACCAACATCCTCATAAATATCCTCCGTACGCTCTCTATTGCAATTACATCCTTTCTACAATGAGGTGACCAGAACTGCACACAGTACTCAAGTTGTGGCCTAATAAATGAGTTATACAGTTCCAGCATAACTCCCGCGCCACCTCCCCCCCACTCCCCCCACACCCTTTTATTCTATACCTCGGCTAATAAAGGAGAGGATTCCATATGCCTTCTTAACCACCTTATCGACCTGTCCTGCTACCTTCAGGGATCTGTGGACATTCACTCCAAGGTCCCTCACTTCCTCTACACCTTTCAGTATTCTCCCATTAATTGTGTATTCCTTTGCCTTGTATGACTGCCCCAAATGCAACACCTCACGCTTCTCCAGGTTGATTTCCATTTGCCCCTCTTTTCTGCCCACCTGACCAGTGCATTGACATCTTCCTGCAGCCTGCAGCTATCTTCCTCGCCATCTACCACACAGCCAATCTTTGTTGTTAAGAGAGACTTGGGTGTACTCATACAAAGAACACAAAGTTAGCATGCAGGTACAACAAGCAATTAGGAAGGCAAATGTCATCTTGGCCTTTATTGCAAGGGGACCGGAGTACAAAAACAAGAAAGTCTTGCTACAATTGTATGAGGCTTTGGTGAGACCACACCTATAACCTTCTTGAACTGCTGCAGTCCATCTGGTGCTTTGGTCTCCATATTTATGAAAGAACATGCTTGTCTTGGAGGAGGTACAACGAGGGTTCACTAGCTTGGTTCCTGGGATGAAAGAATTGACCTATGATGAGAGGCTGAGTAAATTAGGCCTATACTTTATGGAGTTCAGAAGAATGAGAGGTGATCTCACTGAAACATAAAAGATTTTGAAGGGGCTTGACAGGGTAGGCACAGAGAGGTTGTTTACGCTGGCTGGGGAATCTAGAACAAGGGGGCACAGTCTCAGGAAATGGGGTTGATCATTTAGGACTGAGATGAGGAGAAATGTCTTCACTTAGCAGGTTGTGAATCTTTGGAATTCTCTAGCCCAGTGGGTTGTTGATGCTCCATCACTGAATATATTCAAGGCTGGGATTCATAGATTTTGAATCAAGAGATATTGGTGGGTGGTGGAGGTCAGGCAGAAGAACAGCCACGGTCATAATGAATGATGGAGCAGGCTTGAGGGGTCTCAAGGTCTTCACCTGCTCCTGTTTCTTATGTCCTTATAGTCAAGATGCAGAAATCAGGTTTGTACTGATGTGGTCAGTTCAAATTTCCAAGTTTCCAAATGAATGACAACTGAAGGTCAAAAGGCATTTTCAAATACATGGCAATGATACATGCAAAGAATACACTACCCACTCTTGTATGTTTGTCACTGATATATAAAGGAATTGTATGCAGTTAAATTTACAACTACACCCTGAAGTAATTAAGTCACTGAGTATTAATTTATTATCCAAAATGAGCTGTGAATCCTGATGAACGTTACAACTGAAAGAAAAATAGAAGGACTTGCATTTATATAGTGCCATTCATGACCTTGGGATTCCCAAAGCGCTTTATAGCCAATGAAGCACTTTTGAAGTGTGGTCACTGTTGTAATGTAGGAAACATGGCAGCCAATTTTTGCACAGCAAGCTCCCACAAACAGCAATGTGAAAATGGCAGATAATCTGTTTCTTTACTGATGTTGATTGAGGCATAAATATCAGCCAGGGTATAGGGGATAGCTCCCGGACTCTTCTTTGAAATAGTGCCATGGGATCTTTTACATCCACCTGAGAGAGCAGACGTGGCCTTGGTTTGAAGGAGGCCACCTCTGACACCAACTGAGCCACGGCTGACAATATAAGAAAGTGCCCAGACATGCAATTACTGTACCTATCACTGAAGGCCTTGACATATTTGGACTGGATAAGTTGTTGGTCTTCATTGCATTTTGGTGCCTGGATGAATCTCTATTGTTAAGAGTTGCAGAAACCCCTGCAACAGCTCGAGAGACAGCCTGATCTGTTGGTGCTCCTGCAATCACAAACAAGTCTGGTCAAAGGCTTTGCTGTTAAGAAAAGATTTTTAACAGACAGGAATATAAGGAAGCATCATATTCTTAATAAAATAGTTTTTGTATTCTTCAAAATTAGTAAAATTGAAGTGCACAATAAAATGTTAATACTCAGTGAGAAAATAAGAGGAGTTCTCAGACAAACACAGAAGTGCTAAGATATATAGACTATCCTTTACATGTATACTGCCTTCTTGTCCCCGTGTAGGTTGCCACCAGGATCGGGGAGGTTCTCCCTTCCCCTTTCCCTTGAGGAATACAGGACAAGAACACTAACCTTCCACTTTGCCAGCAATACCATAAGATACAAACAAAGCTTCCAACATACTAACAATACGCTGTCCAGATACACACAGACCCTCCACTATACTGCCAACAATTTTTTTACTACAGAGGAGCTGCCAAAGTAGTTCCTCTAACCATGCATTCAATATAAAAAATACTTTTTAAACACAATTCTTTACAATAAAAGAGACTGCATGGCAACGTCTAACTAAAAATGCCACATAAAAATGGCACCAAAAAACTACTCATATAATCAAAACAATAATAAGGAAGGAAGACTTTCACTTATACAGAGGCTCTCCCAACCTAAAGACAGCCCAAAGCACTTTACAGCCAATGAAAAACATTTGAAGTATAGTCACTGTTGTAAGGTTGGAAGCATGACAGCTAATTTATGCACAATAAGCCCCCACATACAGCAATGTGATAATGACCATTTTTTTTTTTAAAGTGATGTTGATTGATAACTATTGGCCAGGACTCCCTTGCTCTTCTTCAAAATAGTGTCATGGGATCTTTTACATCCACCTGAGAGAGAAGATAGGACCTTACTACCAACTCATCCGAAAGATGGCGCATGTAACAACGCAGTACTGCATATCGGTACTGCACTGGAGTGTCAGCCTAGATTTTTGTGCTGAAGTCCCTCAAGTAGGACTTAAAGCCACCAACTTCTGACTCAGAAGCAAGAGTGCTACCCACTGCATCAAGGCTGACATAAGTCGCAACGACACAGTGTAAAAATACCCTAACAAATAAATCCAGTTAACAATGCTATTGTCTTCCATTCCCAAAGATCTGCAGAATTAACAATTTCCAGTCTACCCAAGTTTCCTTATTTTGGCTGCTGTTGGTCTCGCGCTATTCTGATTTATCAATTTTTTCTCTGAATCAACTCTCAAAATTATGAAGCCACTTGCATAGATGCAAACATTTTTAACACTTTTCTGCACTCTACCCTAACTAATCCTTCAAACAAAAACATAAAGCACAGCTTTAAAAAACACAAAATACAGAATATTACACACTAAAAGACCTGTGGAAACCATGGTTTATATAGAAAATAGTGGACTCAATGTCATAAACTGGTATTGGGGTATTGTACGAATTTGTGCGCTCAGTGTGGAGCCTCAGCTGCAGGGTGCGTATCAGGAATTTGGATAGAAAAATGGAGGTGTGGGGATGGGGAAGCTTGTGCCCAAAATTCTGAGCAGAGGAGCCTCCACATCAAGAGTGTGGATACATAAAATCACCCCTAACTGCTTCACTTATGCTTGTCAGACAGGTCTGGTTATTTTATAAATAGCTTATTAAGTGGAGGCACTATGCAGTGAAATTCAATTCTGGTAGAGCCACAAAAGAAAAATTAGTGGATTGACTACCTTCAATATCACCACCACCACCAACCCCCCACATAATTTTCCTCTGCATTGACTTCAGTAGAAAGCAAATTCAGATAAGACATATAAAGGACGGCTGATCTGCCACTGCCACTTTTCTGCCCCTGCCAAAGTTATATTTCACCACCCCTGCCCCCTCTAATTGGTGCTTACAAATTTGAAGATTTAAATTAGCCATATGGGGACCCATTGAAAAGAACAGTGATAGAAGTTATGAGACAGTCTAGAGCACCTGCTTGCTGAAATCCCGTTAATGCATTCTGATTAGTTCCAACAATGCTTTCTGTTGATGCTACTGTAGTGGACGAGGCTGGACTCTCAGGTGGTTGTGAGGGAATGCTAGAAGTGGAACTCGAGGATGACTGCTGTGTCCTGCCCTCTGTTAAAAATAAAAGTGAATTTTTACCAACATGGTCAGTTTGAATTCTTCAATCTTACAAACAAGCTATGCTTGAGATCGCTTTGAGACTGTCACCAATATAACAACAGCAACAACTTGCATTTATATAGTAGCTGTAATGTAGGAAAACATTCCAAGGTGCTTCACAGGAGTGTAATCAGGCAAAATTGACACCAAGCCAAAGGTAATGATATTAGGGCAGGTGGCTAAATGTTTGGCCAAAAAGGTAGGTTTTAAGGAGCTTCTTAAAAGAGGAGAGGGAGATGAAGATGTTTAGGGAGGGAATTCCAGAGCTTAGGGTCTTGATGGCTAAAGTCACGGTCACCAATAGAGCAGCAAACAAAGTGGGGATGAGCAAGAAGCCACAATAGGAGGAAAACAGAGTTCTCGGAAGGTTGTAGGGCTGGAGGAGGAACAGAAATAGGGAGAGGTGAGGCCATGGATGGATTTGAACATGAGGGTGGGAATTTTAAAATCAAGGCATTTGAGTGGGATTCAGCACTTTGTTCCTTTTTGAAATGTAAAATAGGCATGCAAGACATTCTTCAAAATGGCAACATTTCAGCACGAGACCCCAGAATCAACTAAAACAGTCTTTCCTCAGTAGTGATCGGTGAAAATTTGTTTTCAACAAAACCTGGTTAATAGGCTTGCTGTACTCATCTATCTTGTTCTGGATTTTTTTTTTACAAACTTCATAATTCAGCTCTCACCTGTGCCCTTCCAACAGATTAAGGGTCCTTTAGTGAGACAGCCCTGTGCATTTTTAATCAGATAGCACTTTAGATGCTTTTGCTTCTTGGGCTGGGTGATCAGTTTCAGGTTGATGTGATTGGAAAACTCAGTGAAATAACGAAATCCTTTTTCTCCACAGCCAATGCAATTGCCAGAGAAACCTACAGACATTGAGGATAAATGTAGTAAACAGAAATAAAGATTTGTCACAAACCTTAATAAATAAAAATGTTCAAGCTCATTTTACACAGGACCCTTGCAACTGGTCATAGAAGAGACTTTTTTCCCCTCTGTCGTGATTGCATTAAGATCCAGGTAGCAGAGATTCATTTGATCTACTACCAGAATGACCTCTATTTTTGAGTTGTAGATTGATTTTAAAGCATTCAAGTACTTCAGTTCTTTTCGGATATCAGGTTATATATTTAGTATAATACTAGTACATTTAGATTTACAAGTACCAGATTACTGTTGATGAATAGAAACTGTATTTTCTCATGAATAACAGACTTGAGGCCCTCATGATCTACATAAAAAACCTACTGTGGAAAATAAAAGTGCACCATCCATAATGGTCTAATACAGCTGGGAGAAGCAACAATTCAATGGCACAATGAACACTCTTTGGTGACAGACTTGCAGGATAACACATCCATATTAGTGAGGGTCCTCTCCTAATGGACAGTGACTCTTCACCCAAAGGGATTTTCATGTCAATATTAAAGAGATTCCCATCCTCCAACCTTGGCTGGTCGCAAAATATAACACAGCAGTCATTCCAATATTCCAGGAAAGCTTAAACAAAAATAAAATACTGTAGATGCAGGAAATCTGAAATAAAAACGAAATTTGCTGGAAATTCTCAGCAGGTCTGACAGCATCTGTGCAGAGAAGCAGAGTTAATGTTTCAAGTCAGTGACCTTTCATCAGAACTGACAAAAGTTAGAAATGTAATAGGTTTTAAACAAATAAAGTGGGGGTGGGGGGAAAAGAGAACAAAAGGGAAGATGTTGACAGGACAGAAGGTCAGAGAGATTAACTGACAAGGAGGTCATGGGGCAACAGCAAAGAGTTGGCTAATGGTGTGGTGAAACACCTTCCCTTGTGTTCTCTTTTCCCCCGACCCCACTTTATTTGCTTAAAACCTATTACATTTCTAACCTTTGCCAGCTCTGATGAAAGGTCATTGACCTAAAATGTTAATTCTGCTTCTCTCTCCACAGATGCTGCCAGACCTGCTGAGTATTTCCAGCATTTTTTGTTTTTATTCCAGGAAAGCTCGTCTTGTAAACTGAAGGCTTCAAGAAAAAGTCAAAAATATGGACAAAAAGTATGCAAGATGTTTAATGCATGGACCAGCTCACTGCTAAAAACCTTCAATATACAATCAAACAATAACAAACTAGCTTTAAGAAATTCTCCAAAGCAGGCAGATTTCCCTGTTGTACTCATTTTGTACGAGTCGAAGAGACTTAGCAGTTGGCAGGAAAAAAGACAGAAGCGCAAGGGGAGAGCCAACTGTGTAACAGCCCCGACAACCAATTTTTTCTGCAGCACCTGTGGAAGAGCCTGTCACTCTAGTATTGGCCTTTATAGCCACTCCAGGCGCTGCTCCACAAACCACTGACCACCTCCAGGCGCTTACCCACTGTCTCCCGAGACAAGGAGGCCAAAGAAGACTCATTTTATATCAGTGACTAACAAACTAGAGGGGGTAGAACCTCACCTGAACTCTTGAATGTGGGACTCGATGATGATTAACATGGATAGTGTCTCAAATGATACATGTACACTCTATTCTCAGATCCATTATAGATAGGAACATAGCAGCAGGCCATTCAGCCCATCGAGCCTGCCCCGCCATTCAATATGATCTTGGCTGATTTTCCACTCCAATGCCTTTTTCCCCACACTATCCTCATATCTATTTATGTCGTTTGTATTTAGAAATCTGTCAATCTCTGCTTTAAACATACTCAATGACTGAGCTTCCACAGCCCTCAGGGGTCGAGAATTCCAAAGATTCACAACCCTCTGAGTAAAGAAATTTCTCCTCATCTCTGTCCTAAGTAGCTTCCCCCTTATTTTGAAATTGTGTCCCCTGGTTCCAGACTCCCCAACCAGGGGACACATCTTAGCTGCATCTACCCTGTCTATCCCCTTTAAGTATTTTGTAGGTTTCAATGAGATCACCTCTCATTCTTCGAAACTCCAAAAAATACAGGCCCAGTTTCCCCAATCTCTCTTCATAGCACAGTCCCGCCATCCCGGGAACAAGTCTGGTGAACCTTCTACGGCAATAATATTCTTCCCTAAGGTAAGGGGACCAAAACGGCACACTCCAATTGCTGTCCAACCAAGGTTCTATACAATTGAAGCAAGACTTCATAGACGAGATAGATGTGTAGCAGACTGTGTAGCAGTCAGCATTGTCACATATGTCCATGTTCTGTTTTTTGTAGGCTTGCCTCAAGACAAAGCAGCATTCCTTATCCTATGGAAGTAGACAGAGGACATTGGTGCAGGAGTTCTTCACGGCAATGTCTCTAATCCAAATCATTTTC
Organism: Heterodontus francisci; assembly: GCF_036365525.1. Taxonomy (NCBI): domain Eukaryota; kingdom Metazoa; phylum Chordata; class Chondrichthyes; order Heterodontiformes; family Heterodontidae; genus Heterodontus; species Heterodontus francisci. The sequence goes on along the minus strand of NC_090373.1, from coordinate 61,903,962 downwards.
AGGTGTTTTCTCAACAGCCTTCCCTCCATTTTAAGGTCACGAGTGGTGCTGATCTCTGATGAATCTATAGTTTGCAACTCCTTTTGTAACATAATAACATTAGGAACAAGCTATTCAGCCCCCCAGATCTGCTGTGCCATTCAATTATATCATGACTGATCTGCACCTCAGCTCCATTTTACTGCTTTTACGCCATATGCTTTTGATATCCTTCTCTAACAATCTAACTCGATCATGAAAGTTCCAATTGTCCCAGCATTCACAGATCTTTGGGGGAAGAGAGTTCCAAATTTTTCCAACCTCTTATGTGAAAACATTCTTCCTGATTTCACTCCTGAATGGCCTAGCTCTAATTTAAGGGGAGACAGTAGCCTAATGGTAATGTCACTAGACTAGTAATCCCAGAAGCCCAGGCTAATGCTCTGGGGACCTGGGTTTGAATCCAACCATGGCAGATGGTGAAATTTGAATTCAATTAATAAAAAAATCCTGGAATTAAAAAGCTAGTCTAATGGTGACCATGAAACCATTATCAATTGTTGCAAAAACCCATCTGGTTCACTAATGTCATTTAGGGAAGGAAATCTGCTGTCCTTACCTGGTCTGGCATACATGTGACCCACAGCAATGTGGTTGACACTTAAATGTCCTCTGAAATGGCCCAGCAAGCCACTCAGTTTCTCAAGGGCAATAAATGCTGGCCTAGCCAGCGACGTCCACATCCAATGAATAAAAAAAATAAATTTCAAACTTATGTGCTTGATTCCCCCACCAGAGGTAATATTTACCTCATAAAATCCTTTTAATATTTTAACCACCTTGATCAGATCACCCCTCAATCTCCTAAACTCAAGGAAATATAAACCAACTTTATGTAACCCTCTAAGCTCTATATCTTTCTGGTGAATATATGCAGCATCCTCTCCGAACCACTATATAATTCCTGAGGTGTGATGCACAAAACTGAATGCAGTCCTCCAGATGGGGTTTGACCAAGGCTCAATATAAGTGAACCATAACTTCCTCCCCTTTGTATTTCAGTCCCCTTGAGATAAGGGCCAACATTCCATTAGCCTTTCTGATAACTTTATGTACCTGTCCACCAGCTTTGATAATCAAGCAGCTCAAGTCAGTCTACAGCAGGGCTTCAGCAACATCAAGGTTTGGGCGAACAACTGGCTGGTAGTTGTTTGGTAGTATAGAACTTGAGTATTACTAAAAATAGAGACATGCTGTTGAAGCTTTTCATCTTGCACTCATCAGGAGTGCCTGTTTCAGTTAAACAAAATAAGTGACAGCCATTCGCTGGTTCATTCCTCAAGGCAATGTTTTGACTAGTCAGAGTCAAGATGCCTGGTTTAAATTTCAAACACAGCTTGGCAGTTAACTGTCAGTCACCTTAACCTGGTGCATTCCCCATGGCAATGCCTCTACCAATGAGTCCACTTGCCAACCAATCAGCACTCTTTTCTCATACAGTATAAAGTTGTTGCTTTCCCTTATATTGGTCTTCTTGCGAATTGTCCTGACGAAAAGCTTCAACAACATGTCTCTATTTTCAGCAATAACTGGCAGTTAATATTTTCACCACATGAATGCCAAGCTATAGCCACTTCCAACAAGAATAAGATCAGCTTACTCCCTCTGACCTTCAATGGTATCACCATTGCCAAGTCCATCACCATTAATATCTTTGGTGGTCACCACTGATCAGAAGCTTAATCGAATCAAATATCAACCATGGCTATGAAAGCGGGACAGCGACTGAGAAATCTTTAACAAATGTCTCATCTCCTGACCCCTGAAAGCCTCTCCATTATCAACAAATCTCACGTCCCCAAAACACTCAAGACATTTGACACAATCAAGGACACAGCAGTTCACTTGATCAGCAACAGACGCTGGACTCCATATTCACCCTGACCTCCACATAGTAAATGCTACAGTCACAATCTATTGGATGTACAATAACAACTCATCAAATTGGTTTCAACAGCACCTCCCAGACCCATGACCTCGCACCAAGAAGGATAAGAGCAGCAAGATCATGTGAACACCATCACCTCCAAGTTCTTCTCTATCATTTTATTTCATTCTCAAGATGTGGATGTCGCTGGCATTTACTATTCAAACCTCATTGCTCTGAGAAAGTGGCAGTGTTCCTTCCTGAACCACTGCAGTATGTGTTTGTAGCTTTTTGATGCAACTGAATGTCCATTGTAGAAGGCAGTTAAGCGTGAAACATGTTTCTGTGGAATTGGATTCACATATAGAATAGGCTGTATAAAGAGAGCAGGTCTTCTTCCAAAAAGGGCAAAATTAAGCAGTTGTGTTTTACAACAAGCATGAAAGATTTATGGTCACACTTACTGATGACTACACTTTTCAGATTTTATTACCTAAATTGAAATTCTTAGTCTGCTATGGTGGGATCTGAACTCACATTCTTCAAGCCTCTGGATTACTAGTCCAGTAACATAACCACCATGATACCATATCTACAGCAACCAGAGCTACTACTGAAATTTATGTCACATCTTTATTGTAGAAAATATTCCCAAAGTGCTGCGTAAAGGTGTAATGATAAAAAAGGATGTGAGCGAAAGGAGGAGATAGAGGAGGGTGACAAAAAACTTGGTCAAAGAGGAAAGTTTTAAGTAATGTCTTAAAGGAGGAAAGGTGCAGAGGTGAAAAGCAGCTAAAGGCACAGCAAATAATGGTGGATTAAGGGAGGAAACATTTAGGTCTGAGAGTGCCCAGCAGCAGGGACATGGCGAGAGTAAACATGGGTGAAATGGTCGCCTCTAAAGGTGATGCAGAATCAGACTTTCCAGCACTGCCCGTCACACCCCCACCCTGCACAATATGAATTACTGTAGATGTTCCAGAAAGTGTCAGGACTAGACAGCCACCACAGCAATGGACATTGCAGAAGCAACTGCATGGCCATCTCAGAAGCAGCATGAAGAAGCACAGGGCCACCTCAATTCCTAAAGGCTCCCTCTGAGACCCAACAGGCAACCACCACATTAACATCTTCCAATGAGTCAGATAATAGGCACACATAGAAGGGAATTTTATGCTCTCCCCTATGGTGGGTTTGGAGGCAGGAGAGCATATAATCAGGTGGGATGGTGCCAAGGAGGGGGGGGGGGAAACTGCTGAGAACCATCCCCCTGCCCTTGCTGCCAACCCCCCTACACATCCTCCCCCACAACACCCACCTTGTGAGACCCCTCCCGCCGTGACCAACCTGTGGCCTGGGTCCACAGCGCCGCACCTGGGCCTTGGGTGGGTGCTCCATTGGCAGCAGCCACTTCTTCTGTGGTGGCGCTGCTCAGTTAAAGAGCTGCCCGCCTCTGATTGGCCAGCAGCTCTCAGAGGGTGTGACTTCCATCGTTGGAGTCCTTGATCCTGTAGAAGGTTGTCCATTTAAGTGCCTAATTGGCACTTGATTCGGCAGGCCTCCCATTAGAAAAGGCAACACAGGGTTCTTGGTGTTGCTTTTGTCAGACGTCAAGACCCTTGTCACCTGGATAATATTCCAGCCATAATATGCAGGCATTAAGATGAAACAGTACATCAAAATATGGCACATCAGGTGAACATGGCATAAAATAGGGAAATGAATTGGTAGTATTTGATTCCACCTTTGTCTATGCAGCTTCTTTGAAATAATGAAAAATAAAGCAGCAAAATTATTAGTCAAGGTAGTGTAGGGGACTAAAACAAGAAATGCTGGATTCACTCAGCAGGTCTGGCAGCATCTGTGGAAAGAGAAGCAGAGTTAACGTTTCGGGTCAGTGACCCTTCTTCGGAACTGACAAATATTAGAAAAGTCACAGATTATAAACAAGTGAGGTGGGGGTTGGGCAAGAGATAACAAAGGAGAAGGTGCAGATTGGACCAGGCCACATAGCTGACCAAAAGGTCACGGAGCAAAGGCAAACAATGTGTTAATGGTGTTTTGAAAGACAAAGCATTAGTACAGATTAGGTGTGAATATACCTAATCTGTACTAATGCTTTGTCTTTCAAAACACCATTAACACATTGTTTGCCTTTGCTCCGTGACCTTTTGGTCAGCTATGTGGCCTGGTCCAATCTGCACCTTCTCCTTTGTTATCTCTTGCCCAACCCCCACCTCACTTGTTTATAATCTGTGACTTTTCTAATATTTGTCAGTTCCGAAGAAGGGTCACTGACCCGAAACGTTAACTCTGCTTCTCTTTCCACAGATGCTGCCAGACCTGCTGAGTGAATCCAGCATTTCTTGTTTTTGTTTCAGATTTCCAGCATCCGCAGTATTTTGCTTTTATTTTAGTGTAGGGGACTATGTGGGGGAAAAAGTTTTTTTGAGCGATTTGAATACATGTGGACAAGTTCATTTAAGAGTCAACTCAGGGACTTTATTGAATGTGTCCTGTGTGAACAGTTGGTGCAATACTCTTCTTGGCTGCAAAAGTGCTTTTGCAGCAGCACAGCAACAACCTTAGCTCAGTAAGAGCAATCCCCGAGTCAGATTGTGGAATAAGGTTCATTCCAGCACACATTCTAGGCTGGCACTTCAGTGCCGTGCTGAGGAAGTATTGGATGTTGCCGTTTGGATGAAATGTACCCCTGGGCACCATCTGCTTGCCCAGGCGGATGTAAAAAATATCACAGCACCACGTGGTGGGCCGAAGGGCCTGTTTCTATGCTGTATGACTCTATGACTATGACTCTAATGACAAAGCAGGGAATTTCTGCCCATGTCCTTGCCGTCCAACATTTGTCCATCAACCAGCATCACAAAAAACTGATTAACTGTTCAATCATCTCATTGCTGTTTGTGCGACTTTGTGCGCGAATAGGCTGTTGTGTTTGCCTAGAAAAAACAAGCAGTTGCATCTCAAAAGTAATTAATTGGCTGCGAAGCACTGTGGGACGTGCTGAGAACTTGAGAGGTGCTATATCTGTCCAGACAGTTTCCCTTGGTCACTGTCAGTTAGGTGGGCCAGGAAGAGTAGACACTGTGTGACATGTGGTTGTGGCTGAGAGGCTGCCTGGAACTAGTACCAGCTAATCTCTTTAGCAAACCTCTTTGATGATCTTCATCTTTAAGCATCAAAATCTGTTGTGGGAGCACTTTGAAAAAAACATCTTGTCTGGGATTTTACGTTGGGTGGGAGGCCCTGCCCACCAGCCAAAAAGTCAGTGGCGAGCCCGCTTCCGCCAGGCCTGGAAGTCAGGCTACAATTTTATGTGGTCCAGGTCCTTAATTAGCCTCGGGTGGCACTTCTGCCGCTCTGAGTCAGGAAGTCCCGCCTCCAAGAGCTGCTGGCCCATCAGCGGGCCGGCAGCTCTCAGTCCCAACAGTGCCACTGGGAGCAATGGCCACTGCCGGGACTGCAGCTAGAGAGTGGTGAAAGAGAGGTGCCAGCTGTGGGAAAAAGTTAAGTTTGTGGTGCCTCGCCAGGGTCAATTGCCAGGCCCTGGCGAGGCAAGCGGTGGGTTGCTGGGGGTGAAGTAGAATCCTCCATGGGGCACAGGGTGTCATTTTTGTCATTTTTATAAACGACCTGGATGAGGGTGTAGAAGGGTGGGTTAGTAAATTTGCGGATGACACGAAGGTCGGTGGAGTTGTGGATAGTGTCGAAGGGTGTTGTAGGGTACAGAGGGACATAGATAGGCTGCAGAGCTGGGCTGAGAGATGGCAAATGGAATTTAATGCGGAGAAGTGTGAGGTGATTCACTTTGGAAGGAGTAACAGCAATGCAGAGTACTGGGCTAATGGGAAGATTCTTGGTAGTGTAGATGAGCAGAGAGATCTTGGTATCCAGGTACATAAATCCCTGAAAGTTGCTACCCAGGTTAATAGGGCTGTTAAGAAGGCATATGGTGTGTTAGCCTTTATTAGTAGGGGGATCGAGTTTCAGAGCCACGGGGTCATGATACAGCTGTACAAAACTCTGGTGAGGCCGCACCTGGAGTATTGCGTGCAGTTCTGGTCACCGCATTATAGGAAGGATGTCGAAGCTTTGGAAAGGGTGCAGAGGAGATTTACTAGGATGTTGCCTGGTATGGAAGGAAGGTCTTACGAGGAAAGGCTGAGGGACTTGGGGTTGTTTTCGTTAGAGAGAAGGAGGAGGAGAGGTGACTTAATAGAGACATACAAGATAATCAGAGGGTTAGATAGGGTGGATAGTGAGAGTCTTTTTCCTCGGATGAGGATGGCAAACACGAGGGGACATAGCTTTAAGTTGAGGGGTGAAAGATATAGGACAGATGTCAGAGGTAGTTTCTTTATGCAGAGAGTAGTAGGGGCGTGGAACGCCCTGCCTGCAACAGTAGTAGACTCGCCAACTTTAAGGGCATTTAAGTGGTCATTGGATAGACATATGGATGTAAATGGAATAGTGTAGGTCAGATGATCGGCGCAACATCGAGGGCCGAAGGGCCTGTACTGCGCTGTAATATTCTAATTCTAATTCTAATCAGGAGAGGCCGCCAGGTTTCACTGGATGGCCTCCTGGGCAGCCTGAGCTGCCCGCTGATAAAATACCAGCCGCGGCAGGCAGAGGTACTTAAGTGGCAGTTCATTGTGGGTGGGCCATTTCTCGGCTCCGCCACCCCTCATAAAATTGCAGCGGGGACGGGAAGGTGACAAGAACAGCACCCCCCACCTCCCACTCAATTATACGACACCCCCACCCCCGCCCCCTCCGCCTCCAGTCCGCTCCTGTGTGGGGGCAGAAAATTCCGTCCCTCAACATATGAATTAGGAGCAGGAGTAGGTCACTCGGCCCTTCGAGCCTGCCCCACCGTTCAACAAGATCACGGCTGATCTGATTGTAACCTCAACATCACATTCCCGCCTACCCCCGATAACCTTTTACCCTCTTGCTTATTAAGAATCTAACTACCTCTGCCTTAAAAATATTCAAAAACACTGCTTCCACTGCTTTTTCAAGAAGAGAGTTCCAAAGACTCAAGACCCTCAGAGAAAAAATTTCTCCTCATCTCTGTTTTAAATGGGCAACACATTATTTTTAAACAGTGACCCCTAGTTCGAGATTCTCCCACAAGAGGAAACATCCTTTCCACATCCACCCTGTCAAGACCCCTCAGAATCTAATATGTTTCAATCAAGTCGCCTCTTACTTTTCTAAACTCCAGGAAATACAAGCCCAGCCTGTCCAACATTTTCTCATAAGTAACCCGCCCATTCCAGGTATTAGTCTAGTAAACCATCTCTGAACTGCTTCCAATGCATTTACATGCTTCCTTAAATAAGGAGACCAATACTGTACACAATACTCCAGATGTGGTCTCACCAATGCCCTATATAGCTGAAGAACAACCTCCCTACCTTTGTATTCAATTCCCCTCACAACAACCAATAACATTCTACTAACTTTCCTCAGTTTTGGCTGGACCTGCATACTAACCGTTTATGATTCATGCACTAGGACACCCAGATCCCTCTGTATCTCAGAGCTTTGCAATCTCTCACCATTTAGATAATATGCTTCTTTTTATTCTTCCTGCCAAAATGGACAATTTCACATTTTTCAACATTATACTCCATTTGCCAGATCTTTGCCTACTCACTTAACCTGTCTATATCCCTTTGTAGCCTCCTTATGTCCTCTTCACAAGTTACTTTCCTACCTATCTTTGTGTCATCAGCAAATTTAGCAACCGGTACCTTCATCTAAGTTATTTATATAAATTGTAAAAAATTGAGGCGCCAACAATGAACACTGTGGCACACCACTCATTATATCTTAACAACCAGATAATGACCCATTTATGCCTACTCTCTGTTTCTTGTTAGCTAACCAATCTTCTATCCATGCCAATATCGTACCCTCTACACCATGAGCTTTTATTTTCCGCAATAATCTTTGATGTGACACCTTATCAAATGCCTTCTGGAAATCTATGTACAGTACATCCACCGGTTCCCCTTTATCCACAGCACATGTTACTTCCTCAAAGAATTCCAATAAATTGGTTAAACGGGATTTCTCTTTTACAAAACCATGTTGGCTCAGCTTGATTACCTTTCTAAGTGCCCTGCTACAACATCTTTGATAATAGCTTCGAAAATTTTCCCTATGACAGATGTTAAGCTAACTGGCCTGTAGTTTCCTGCTTTCTGTCTCCCTCCCTTTTTGAATAAAAGGGTTACATTGGCTATTTTCCAATCTAATGGAAAATTCCCAGAATCTAGGGAATTTTGGAAAATTGAAACTCACGCATCAACTATCTCACTAGCCACTTATTTTAAGATCCTCGGATGAAGTCCATCAGAACCAGAGGACTTGTCATCCCACAATTTGCTCAATACCACTTCCCTGGTGATTGTAATTTTCTTGAGTTCCTCCCTCCCTTCCATTTCCTGATTTACTGCTATTTCTGGGATGTTACTTATATCCTGTATAGTGAAGACAGATGTAAAATACCTGTTCAATTCATCTGCCATCTCCTTATTTTCTATTATTAATTCCCCAGACTCACTTTCTACAGGACCAATGCTCACTGTTAACTCTTTTCTTTTTTAAATATCTATAGAAATTCTTACTATCTGTTTTTATATTTCGAGCTAGCTTTCTCTTGTAATCTAATTTTTTCCCTCCTTATTAATCTTTTAGTCATTCTTTGCAGTTCTGATGAAAGGTCACAGACCTGAAAAGTTAACTCCACAGATGCTGCCAGACCTGCTTAGTATTTCTAACACCTTTTGTTCTCATTCCATGCACTAACATACTTCATTGAAAATAATTTTCTGCTAATCTCTCTCCTCAATTTCATTATGACAATGATAAAGTGATGATCCCTCATCATCAACTTCCCAACTAGAAAATCTTTCCCTTTTCACGCCAACAATACGCTTCATAATTTCATTGTGGAAAGAATCTTATTATATTCAATGTCCCTCCTCAAAACTATCAGCCACAATATTAACAGGGATTATGTTGGAGCACAGATTTGCAGACAGGAAACCCGCAACAATGGACTTCTCTCAGGTCCTGCCAAAATTCAACAGAAAGACCTGATTACCATTTTTGGACTCAGTTTTCAGCCGCAGCCTGCCAGATTGAGAGGCTGACGGGTGGGTAGGCCTTCATCACCAGGCTGCAGCCAGCAGGGGAGGGATCAGGGACGACACTGATGGGACAGGAGGAGGAGAGGTCAGGGATCCCATCATTGGGATGGAGGGAGAAATCAGGGGCAGCATCAATAGGCGGCTCGGAGAGATTGTGGGTTGGCAGGGGTTAAAGTTTGTCAGAGGGGCCAGAGAAATCAGGGAGAAGAGTGCAGTGGGGTGGGATGGAGAGACTGGGGGAACAGGAGATTGCGTAGGTGGGGTCCATAGAAAACAAGCAGGGACCCAGAGGCGATCATGGGGTGTGGAGGGCATCAGAGCATGGAAAGGTGTTTGGTTTAGTCACTGGGAGGTTAACAGGTTTACTTGGTGGGCCAGTGTGGGTGGGCGGTGGGGCACTCCTCTTTCTGTTGACACAAGCATGATAGAAAAGCACTCACCTCTTCCATGCAGCAGGCTTCAGCACCCTTTAGCTGCCACATTAAAGGCTGAGAAAAATATCTGAGACATGCAGCCTCATTAAAATACTTAAATGGGGCACCCAACTACTGGAAGTAGGTGACTTCAAGGCAGGTTGGGTTCGGGATTGAGATTTTTCTTTAAAATTTTTACTTCCCTTCCAATCCAAACCCACTCATTCTTTAGGGATTAAAATTAACCCATAGTTTCTCATCCCTAACAATCCAGACTGAACAATCGATAACATTATTGTCCATTCTATAATGGGATTCCCCAAACTGCACAGGGTGCTCTAACCAACAAATTGTATAAATTTATCATTACTCTTGTGCATCTTGTCCCTATTTATAAAGCCTAAAATGCTACTGGCCTTTTGTATGCTTTATCACACTTTTGGGGCATTATTTATTTGAACTGCTACTTCTCTGTTTATCCATGCCCAGAGTCTTATCACCCAGTATATGATTTTTTTAATATTCCTCCCAACATATATTAACTCATACTTATCCATTTATTGTCTGTCCATTCTGCTAACTTCTGTGTTCCTGACTTTTTTTTCTAAAACAGTCATCCTCACTGCCAAATATTCTACTCTTAGGCTATCAATAAATCTTGAGATGGCCAAACTCATTTGCATAGGGCTGAAAGTAAAAGCTGTGTTGAATCAGCGCAATTGGGTGGGGTTTTAGAACGTAATACAAGTTTTGGAAAAAAAAGGATATACTTAAGAGTGGTAACTTGGTGCAGTGTTATTAATACACCTGAAAATAGGTTTTTATCACATAAAAAAGGATTTTTAGTCAGTAATACAAAAGCAAAATATTGCTGATGCTGGAAATCTGAAATAGAATCAGGAAATGCTAGAAATCCTCAGCAGATCTGGCAACATCTGTAGCGAGAGAAACAGTTAATGGGCTGAATTTTGAAATCCAGGTGGGTGCGGGAGTGAGTGCGCGTGATTTGAAAATCGTGTTCTTGGAGGTCGGCACTGGCTCCCATTGCCTCCGGAATGCGCAGCAAATTTAAAAAGGGATGTCGGAAGTACAAACTCTCCAGTTAACTAAACAGTTGAACTCACTGAGGAGCTCATTGAACAGCTTGTCATAGAATCATAGAAAGTTTAAGCCACAGAAAGAGGGCACTTGGTCCATCGTGTCTGTGCCGGCTGATAAACAATCCACCCATTCTAATCCCACCTTCCAGCATTTGGTCCATAGCCCTGCAGAATACGACACTTGAGGTGCATATCCAGACTCATTTTGAATGAGTTGAGGGTTTCCGCCTCAACTACCCTTTCAGGCAGTGAGTTCCAGACCCCCACCACCCTCTGGATGAAAAAGTTTTTCAAGGATTCCATATGCCTTTTTAACCATCTTATCAACCTGTCCTGCTACCTTCAGGAATTTGTGGACATTCACTCCAAGGTCCCTCACTTCCTTTACACTTTCAGTATTTTTCCATTAATCGTGCATTCCTTTGCCTTGTATGACCTCCCCAAATGCATCACCTCACACTGAAAGAGTCATAGAGTTATACAGCACAGAAACAGGCCCTTCGGCTCATCGTGTCTGTGCCGGCCATCAAGCACCTAACTATTCTAATCCCATTTTCCAACACTTGGCCTGTAGCCTTGTATGCTATGGGATTTCAAGTGCTTATCTAAATACTTCTTAAATGTTGTGAGAGTTCCTGCCTCTACCACCTCTTCAGGCAGTGCGTTCCAGATTCCAACCACCCTATGGGTGAAAAATGTTTTCCTCAAATCCCCTCTAAACCTCCTGCCTCTTACCTTAAATCTCTGGGTTGAATTCCATTTGCCACTTTTCTGCCCATCTGATCAGACCATCAATATCTTTCTGCAGCCTACAGCTATCCTCCTCGCTGTCTACCACACAGCCAATCTTTGTGTTGTCTGCAAACTTCTTGATCATGCCCCCTACATTTACGACCAAATCGTTAATATACACCACAAAAAGCAGGGGGCCCAGTACTGAGCCCTGTGGAATGCCACTGGAAACAGCCCTCCAGTTGCAAAACATCCGTCAACAATTATGCTTTGTTTCCTGCCACTGAGCCAATTTTGTATCCAGCTTGCTACATTTCCCTGGATCCCATGGGACTTTGTCAAGAGCAGTTTGCAAGTTTGAATAGGAGAGCATGGGAAAAATGCGATGTCTGGAATATGGCAGAGTGTAGAAGTTATGAACACTGCGGGAGGCCATGAGGGCTATTGGGGAAGCACTGTCTAACATATGGTAGAAGCCCAGAATAAAGCTCAGCTGCTCAAACAGTGCCACAGAGTAGCCATTGCTGGAACTGAAGGAATTGCTTTCGGCAGTGGAGCGTGGTAGGAATCTGTAGAGGGACTTGAGGTCACTGGCATCATTTGGGCATCAGGGCTTGGCAGGGGAAGGCCTCGTAAGCGACCGTGCATTAGCTGAGGGAGGTCAGATGGGAACAGGTTAATGTGAATGGGCAGAGCAGCCAGGATGAGCTGCAGCAGATGCAACCTTCTAGACAGGAAGAGACCAGAGGAGCACAGCAGGGGTGCTGCAAGGGGAAGGCGGCGCTACCCTAGACATCGGGTATACTGCCCAAGAGTCAGCTACCTGCAAATGACAGGGTGTCAGTGCCACAGGAGGCTGCGCCTATCCAGGTAGATGGTCTCCAGCATTTGTGCTCTAATCCACAATGACCTAAGCCTCACGGCCCCCATGGCAGCGCCTTGTCTGCAGTTGTCAAGGTCACTGTCGCCCTCAATTTCTAGGCAACCGGGTTGTTCCAGAGATCTGCAGCAGACATAGGTGGTAACTCACAGTCGGCAGCTCATAATGCCATCAGGCAGGTCACAGGTGCTCTGTTCTGAAGGGCAGAGGACTACGTGCTATGCCGAATGATGACGTTTTTAATTCATTAGTTGGAAACCTGAATTAAAATTTAAAAAGAAAGCAGGAGACAAAGAACTGATAAAAGGATCACTGCTAGCAGTTAAAATAGCCACCACAATTTGCATACTAATGTATTGAGGTGGAAACGCAAGTCTGGTAAAATCTCTCGCCAGAACAATGGCTTGAGCAGTGTGAATGAGATACTTGCCCTGCCTTCATTAATAAGACATTCAAAGCCATCTTGGAACATTAGCACTGGCGGAGATGAACCTCTCAATGGGTAAACACTGAAACAATGGGACCCGAGAGAGATTGGAATGCTTAGACTGGATCTACTTAAAGTGCAAAAGAGAGAATACACTGGGCCATCATGTGACACCTCCATGTGGGTGAAAACTTGTAGTTTCTTCTCTTTACAGCAGACAAGCACCTGAGTTTGACCAGTCCAGGACCCAAGTGGGGTCTCTCTCTCTCCAGACCACCCCACAAGTTTGAACCTTGCCTGCTGGCTACATAACATCCAAGTCTATCATTGCTGCAGACAGAGAGCCCAGGAAGAAAACCATCTGCATCACGTCTCCAAGAAAACTGTGAACCAGTGGTCCACTTTTACAAGCCAGAAACTTCAGGACCATGAGTTCAGCTGGAAGACAACTGAATTACCAGACTACACATACTGCATATTCTTTTTTATTGTTCCGGACTCTAATCCAACCAATTTATTCCTCTTCACTCTAACTTAATTGTGTGCGTGATTCTCATGTGTGAAAGTTGGAGCATAGTTTATTATTTATTTAGACGGGTTTTTGGTTTTAAGAATGATAAACTAACCCTTTTCTTGTTTAAAGTCAAGAAAACCTGTCCGATTGGTTCTTTTATGATCATAGCACATAAAGGATCAAACACTCACTGAATTGGTAAGCACATCCACTGTTTTAAAAGAAATAAACCCTGTTGCGGTCAAACACCACCATCGATGGATTCCCTCAGATCCAGGTGGCCATCCCTTCATAGCCATCAAAGCACCGACAGACCAGTCAGTCAGATTCCTGAACTGAAAGGGCTACCACTCATTGAATGTCCAGCTGGTCTGTGAACACAGCAAGCGAATCTTGCAGGACTGTGCCCAATTCCCAGGCAGCCGTCATGACTCCTTTATCCTACAAAAGTCCCAGGTGCCGCACCCCTTCAGGCCCACACCCATACTCCGTGGTGCTGCGAGATAAGGGTTATCCCCTAAAGAGATGGCTCCTTTTGCCTGTTCGCAACACAGACACAGATGGAGAGAGGCGATACAACTACAGCCATCTACAATCATGGGCCTGCATTGAACAGACCATTGGCATCTGGAAGATGCATTTCTGTTGCTTTGACTGGCCGGGTAGTGCCTTCCAATACAAGCCAGCTAGAGTGCCTCGTATTGTGGTTGTTTGCTGCACCCTGTCTTTTCTTTTCTTTTGGGCCTCCTTATCTCGAGAGACAATGGATACGCGCCTGGAGGTGGTCAGTGGTTTGTGAAGCAGCGCCTGGAGTGGCTATAAAGGCCAATTCTGGAGTGACAGGCTCTTCCACAGGTGCTGCAGAGAAATTTGTTTGTTGGGGCTGTTGCACAGTTGGCTCTCCCCTTGCGCCTCTGTCTTTTTTCCTGCCAACTACTAAGTCTCTTCGACTCGCCACAATTTAGCCCTGTCTTTATGGCTGCCCGCCAGCTCTGGCGAATGCTGGCAACTGACTCCCACGACTTGTGATCAATGTCACACGATTTCATGTCGCGTTTGCAGACGTCTTTATAACGGAGACATGGACGGCCGGTGGGTCTGATACCAGTGTGATACCAGTGCACCCTGTACAACATGGCAATACAAAGAGGCCTGGAACACCACTCCAAATGGGAGGAGGAAGAAGAGGATGATGAGGTGGAGGCAGGGTTCGCTTATCATCTGTCTTAGGGAAAATGTTGGAATCTATTACTAAGGAGGTAATAGCGGGGCACTTAGAAAATCTCAATGTAATCAGGCAGAGTCAACATGAAAGGGAAATCATGTTTGACTGATTTACTGGAGTTCTTTGAGAAAGTAACAAACAACGTGCATAAAGGGGAACCTGTGGATGTGCTGTACTTAGATTTCCAGAAGGCATCTGACAATGTGCCATATCAAAGGTTACTCAGCAAAATAAGAGCTCATGGTGTTGGTGATAACATATTAGCACGGATAGAGGATTGGTTAGCTAACAGGAAACAGAGAGTAGACATAAAGGGGTTATTTTTGGGTTGGCAAGATGTGACGAGCAGAGGGAGTGCCACAGGGATCACTGTTGGGACCTCAATTATTTACAATTTATATCAATGACTTGGATGAAGGGACCAGATGTATGGTTGCTAAATTTGCTGATGACACAAAGATAAGTAGGAGATTAAGTTGTGAAGAGGACATATGGCGTCTGCAAAGGGATATAGATAGGTTAAGTGAGTGGGCAAAAATATGGCAAATGGAGTATAATGTTGGAAAATGTGAACTTATCCACTTTGGCAGGAAGATTAGTAGAGCAGCATATTATTTAAATGGAGAAAGATTGCAAAACCCTTTCGAGCCTACTCCGCCATTCCATAAGATCATGGTTGATCTGATTGTGGCCTCAACTCTACTTTCCTGCCTACCCTCAATATCCTTTGACTCCATTGTTAGTCAAGAATTTATCTACCTCCACCTTAAAAATATTAGATGACCCTGCCTCCACCGCTCTCTAGGGAAGAGAGTTCCAAAGACTCACAACTTTCTGAGAGAAAAGATTTCTCCTCATCTCCATCTTAAATGAGCAACCCCTTAAATTGTGCCCCCCAGTTCTAGTCTCTCCCAGAAGGGGAAACATCCTTTCAGAATTCACCATGCCAAGTCCCCTCAGGATCTGATATGTTTCAACAAGAAATGGCCTACTCCTGTTCCTAATTTGTATGTTCATATTATTACGAAAGTGCTTCTACATTTTTCGTTAGGTATATGTTTTTTAGGACTTATATTTAACTTGTGAAGACGGATTTGTGGAGAAGGCTGAAGATATCATAGAAGCTGGACTTTGCTTTGTTGTTGACAGTTCATTGAAAAGGACACAGAGATGTTGTTTAAAAACAGACTTGCTGGAAGTCATGTTCTTTAAGCAATAAACAGCAGAAATCTTGATGACCTGGGGAGGATGTTTACAGAGAAATAACAGGTCAAGATTTATAGGGATCAGGAGGTTTGACTTGAGATATTGTTTTTGGTTTTGCTTTGGACAGTGTGTTGGGGTGTGAACTGTTTTGAAGACAGTTGGAAAAAACCAGCTAAGAGAGCAGCCACCATCAGCTCACTCTCTTCCATCTCTTTGAGAACTTCCTGAGAATCAAGTGTAAGAAATAGAGAAACTGATGCTGCATTTCTCCTGAAAAGCCTGCCAAACTGATCAACATCACCTGAAAAGAACTGTTCTAGAGAGATCCCAGTGACAGCTGTCTACACGTATTTGGGACGCCAGACCAAAAAGGAACAAATGACATCTTTCCATATCTTCTCTTTTTTCTTCAAGAATTAGCAAGTATTTTTCCAAAGTATTCTTTTTTTGGAACAGACCTCTGCAGAGAGAATTTCTGTATTTATTTCCAGTGTGTGTATTTGTGTGTGGAGAATTCAAAAAGGGGAACTTTCATGTTTCAACCTGCGTGTTAATGCTTTGCTTCGTTATTGGCAAAGTCTTGTTTTATATTAAACTGATAATTTTGTTGCTTATTAAAGAAACCTGGTTGGTGCATATTCTTCTGGGATAAAGAGTATATGACTGACTGCATCGGTAACTGGGTAAACATTTAAAAGACAGTGCACTCCTCCTGCCTCGGTCGTAACAGCATGAAATATGAACTCACCTTCCAGCATGAAGAACTATCACTCCTCGAAGACCCACATCTGTGAACTCCCATTGGCAAACATAACCATGGAGAATGAGGTTTCCACTGCCAACACACTCCAATATCACAAAGCATGGAAATACAGCCATCCCAGGGCCCCACAGTCCCCCACTCACCCCAAAATACTCCATCTCCCTTTTGATATGAAACATCAATAACACACATATCAGATTGATAATAGAAACAAGTGATATTGTAAAGAAAACAAAAGAGCAAACATGGAGGATAGCATCCAGGTGACCCAATAAATGAAATCAACGCGGGGTGCCTTTCTTTCTCTACTACTACTGGGTGCTACCCCTGTGGCAGAGGACGAGGTGGAGACAGCTTGCTCCCTACTCTCTACCTCTGGCTCAGATGCTCGTGGCTTCCATCCTCATCTTGGAGCTGCCTGCATCATTGCAGAAACTGCCTCTGTCACAGGGGCTTGGCACACAAATTGTTCCTGAGTCGGAGAGGGCAAGGAGCCAAAGCTTGATGCCAGTGCCCCGAGGGTTGTCCCTTTCATGTGCCATTTCGTCAGTCTCAGCCCTTTCCTGATGCCCTTGGATGCTGGATGAGGCCAGTGACTGGGACACAGCTGCCATCCACTCCGAGCATCCCTGCGCTATCAACGACACTGAGCGGTCTATGTTACAGAAGTCTCACTCTTCCTGTGCATATCAGTGCACTGTTCCTGCACCCAAAATGGTGCTGCATTTGGCTCTCCAAGGGGTTGCACAACCTCTCAATGGAGGAGCTCATGCGATCGAAACTCTGCATGGACTCCTCCATTGCCTACCCATGGCTCCTCAAGGCCTCAGAGAACTTTGATAAACAGCAACTTATCTGCCTCTGTTGCTCCAGGAAAACCCTCCTTGTTTGTGACATCCGGTGCCCAGATCTTTGCCCAGCGGAGCATCACTGTGTCTGTCTTCCATGCTCCGAGGGGGACTGCCCACAGCTGACTCTGCCTCACCATCCTCCTTCTCCTGCTCATGTGTGAGGTGAGGGTCACCAGTGCACCAGTATCCATTAACACCTCAAGGGAGGCATCAGAAAATTGTGGTGTCACCCAGGGACGCATGCCCATGCCTGTGCTGGCCCTTGAGCTTCTTGCTACTTCATACCTGCAGGCAATGGTAAAGCCAGTCATGGCTGCCATTTGCCTTTTAAAATCACCCTCAGTTTCTAGATCCCGCCTCCAGGCTGCTCCCAATGCCCCTTATTGGGTGTTGAACTTACCCCCAGGCCAATTAGGACCTTTTCATTTGAAAATAGCGTCACATCAGCAACGCTGGGACAGCACGGGGTTGAGACCTGGAAATGTTCCAAGCTTTTGGTTCCCGACCCCAGAACAAAAATTCAGCCCAATATTTCAGGTCTATGATCAGTCCCAGTTCTGATGAAAGATCAACCTGAAATGTTAACTCTGTTTCCCTCTCCACAAATGCTGCCTGACTGCTGAGTACTTCCAACATTTTCCACTTTTAATGAACATCTAGTCCACAACATGCAAGTAACCTGATTTTAATCACTGAAAATTACTTTGAAAAAGGTATACATAATTATTTCCTGGTTACATTTGTGTGCAGTAAACAGTTCATTCGTAAATTTTTTAAAAAGCTTTTAAAAAAGCTATTAGTGCCCTTGCGCCCAAAAAAGCTTCTTTTTTTTTTAGAGCCTCCTCGAAGAGCTACAATTAGTGGAAACTTGCAATGGTGATTACTTACATTTGGAGGCATAGCTGGCTTCCAGCACAATGATTTTTAAAGTGGTTCAAAGATAGGGAAACTCAATTTGCACTGAATGTAACTTGTGCTTAAAATTCTGTAATCTTTTGAACTGATTTGGCCAATTCTGGGAAAACTGCACTGAAAAAACAGCGCAACTGAGTGGAGGGAAATATAGGAACAGGTGGGGATGTGGTAGGAATATGGAATTAGGGTAGGATTAGTATAAGTGGGTGGTTGATGGTCGGCACAGACTCGGTGGGCCGAAGGGCCTGTTTCAGTGCTGTATCTCTTAAAAAAAAAAAAATTTTTTTTAAATAAACATCTTTGTACTAAGTATTATGAACAAAAGTGCACCCAGCACTGACACCTGGAAGATATGTGTGCATGTTATTTATTTGTTTTTATTTTCATGATACTTTCTTCCCAAACAGAAATTATGTTTAAACAGATACTAAGGTAGAAACTGTGCTAGTTTTTCAGGCATAGTACAAATGCAAATTATATGAGTTTGGCAGCTGATGACCTGTGCCCAAACTGGGAAGGTGTTAGTCCCACTGGTAAACTTACAGGGCCCACAGGTATCAGGTCCCCATAAAACATGAAATAGGGGCCTAAGGTCTGTTGAAGGACTTCTTTTGAAAACTCGATGGGCCTCCTTCACTTAGGATTCTTCAGCGACCCTCACGAACACCAAGGAGAGGAAAATTATTGAAGAAAACATTCAAAATAACCTCTTTCTTGGGAGATAGGAGGAGCTTCAGTGCTCTTCACAGCTCCACAGCAGTCCCAAGGACAGTTGCCAGCCCCCATTCGCTTCTCTCCTCTTCATATCGTCTTCACCCGCCCTCTCTAAATTACCTCTTCCGTCCCCTCCCAGAACCTACCAGTGGGCTGCTGCTGGTGCTACAGCAGCCTGAAATTGAAGTCCACTTCACTGGCCAGCTGCCTGGCGATAACAGCAGGCACCAATAGCTCACCAGTCTAATTTAAATGAATTTTGAGGCCATGTTTCAATCAGGCCTTGGGGCCTACCTGTTTCAGCACAAGTGGTCATTCCTTGCTCCAAGCTCACCCAGCTTGGCGCTTTGCAAATTTCCAACCGACTATGTTGAAATAAAGCTACTGTTGCACAGGGTAGCAGGAGCAACATAATATTAAAATGAAATGTTATTCATCAAATGTACTGCCAGTAGGTAAATGCACTGTGAGATATGGTAAGGAATTATTTGTATTTGGAAGGTTTCCATGTCTGAACCCAGATCTGTGATGAGGTGGCCAGTCTTCGCTGGGGTAGAAGTAGGAATGTTATGGCTGACTTCACTGCACACAGGCTAAGGATGGCAGTGGGTGGGACAATAAGCCAAGGCTCCCAAGACCCTGATCCCTCTCTACTGGACAGTACAGATGTCAGGTGAGGATAGGGGTGGGTTGCGATTCCCCTTGCTGATAGAATGGCTGTTGGCACTCATTGCCTAGGATTACACATTAAAGATGTCCACTTTACATGGTACCAGAAACCTGCTTGCATCTGTGGAGCTGTGCAGCTTTATGCAGAAAAGGAAAAATAATGGAGAAGAACTATTTTAGCCATACTTACATAAAACTCCCTTGTTTGATATCCAGCTTGTCTTGTTACAGCACTGCCTGGTTATCTATAAAATCTCATAATAGCATATGCTGTTTGTCTTGTAACCGAGTACATCATTTGGCCTGGTTTCCAGGGATACAGAACACAGCTATCCATTAGGTCAGGAAGCATTTTTCAAACACCATTGGAAAATTGGCATTTTATGATACAATGTAGTTTTATGCTAGGTCTTAGAAAGTTAAACTAATGATTCTGAGATGTAATAAAAGCTTGAAGCAGAATCTACAGGAGAGATACTATGCTAAAACTGTTGACATGCTATGAATCGTCTTTAGCTTCCATGCTTCCCAGACTCAAAACTAGCTTGGAATATCTAAAGATTTTTTCTTTTATTCAGGAAATTTTCTGCACTATTACAGAATGGAATGGGATTCATGGGGGCTGAAATAATTCTTTGCAGATACTTCCTCAATACAAATGGTGTCAATCTTAAAGACAATGGCCTAGAAATTCAAATCACACCCAAAAAAACAGGAAAGCAGGAAGTGGAAGTGCACTCGACACAAGCAAATAAAATTAGAGCTGGTACCTCATTAAAAGTGATTCAGGAATGATTCAGACATGTCTGGTGCCCCTTAAAGTCAACCAACTTAAAGAGGAGGTGCACTCTGCTTGCAAACAATACTGAAATTTGAAAAAATAATTTGTTCATGGGATGTGAGCACCATTGGCAATGCCAGCATTTATTGCCCATCCCGAATTCCCTTCAGAATGTGGTGGTGTGGCCTGGAACCCCTGCAGTCCATGTCAATAGTACAGGTACACCCACAATGCTGTTAGGGAGGGAGTTCCAGGATTTTAACCCACTGACAGTGAAGGAGAGGCAATACAGTTCCAAGTCAAGATGGTCTTGGAGGAGAACTTGCAGTGGGCAGTCTGCTGCCCTTGTTCCTCTAGAGGTCTTGGGTTTGGAAGGTGTAGGCGAAGGAGGCTTGGTGAGTTGCTGCAGTGCATTTTCTAGATGGTACACACTGCTGCCACTGTGCATCGGTGGTGGATGGGGTGCCAAATAAGTGGGCTGATTTGTCCAGGATGGTGTTGAGTTGGAGCTACATTCATCCAGGCAAGTGGAATGTATTCTAGCACACTCCTGACCTGTGCCTTTTATGTGATGGACAAGCTTTGGGACATCAGAAACTGAGTTAATCGCCACAGGGTTTCAGCCTCTGACCTGCTCTTGTAAACCACTGTATCTATGAGGCTGCTCCAGTTAAGTTTCTGGTCAATGGTAATGATGTTGATGGTGGGGGATTCAGTAATAATAATACAGTTGAATGTCAAAGAGAGATGTTTAGATTGTCTCTTGTTGGAGGTGGTCATTGCCTGACACTTGTGTGGCACGAATGTAACTTGGCACTTACCAGGCCAAGCCTGAATGTTGTGCAGGTCTTGCTGCATGCAGGCACAGATTGCTTCAGTATCTGAGGAGTTGCTAATGGAACAATCATTCGCTAACATCCCCACTTCTGACCTTATCATGGAGGGAAGGTCATTGATGAAGCAGCTGATGATGGTTGGGCCGAAGCACAAGACCTGAGGAACTCCTGCAGCTGCAATCCTGTCGATGAGACTCTGCAGACACTCTTCTGTGTGGGATGTTAATGCAGCATCGTCAGCAAAGAGTTCCCTGATGAGGACTTTCCGTACTTTGGTCTTCGCTCTTAGACGGGCAAGGTTGAACAACCTGCCATCTGATCTTGTGTGGAGGAAAATTCCATCTTCTGAAGACTTGAACGTGCTGGTCTTAAGAAGAAGTAGCCCCCTACACTTTCTATACTCCTCTAGTGCCTCTTGCTGTTTTCAGAGCTCCGAATCTGCCATAGGCCTCCTCTTTTTTCCCGAGCCAATCCTCTATATCCGTTGACATCCAGGGTTCCCTGGACTTGTTGATTCTACCCTTCACCTTAACGGGTATATGTTGGCTCTCAACCCTCACTATTTCCTCTTTGAATGACTCCCACTGGTCTGATGTAGACTTTGCTACAGGTAGCTGCTCCCAGTCCATTTTGGCCAAATCCTGTTTTGTCATATTGAAATCGGCCTTCCCACAATTCAGTATCTTTATTTCCGGCCTGCCTTTGTCCTTTCCCATGACTACCTTAAATCTTAGAGTTATGGACCCGATCCCTGAAATGCTCCACCACTGACACTTCTACCACTTGTCTGGCTTCATTCCCTAGGATTAGGTCCAGTACTGCCCCTTCTCTTGTAGGACTTTCGATGCACTGGCTCAAAAAGCTCTCCCTTATGCATTTTAAGAATTCTGCCCCCTTTAACGCTTTTACACTCAGACTATCCCAGTTGATATTAGGCAAGTTGAAATCCCCTACTATTATTACCCTATTATTTCTACACCTCTCTGAGATTTGCCTACATATCTGCTCCTCTATTTCTCCCTGACTGTTTGAAGGCCTATAGTACACTCCCAGCCAAGTGATTGCCCACTTTTTGTTTTTAAGTTCTACCCATAGGACCTCATTTGAGGAACCTTCTAAGATATCATCCTTCCTTACTGCAGTAATTGACTCTTTGATCAACAGTGCAATACCACCTCCTCTTTTATCCCCTCTCCTGGCACGTCTGAATATTCTAGATCCAAAGGATCATCCTCCGCCATCTCCAGCGTGATGCCACTACCAAACGCATCATCCCCTCCCCTCCCGTCAGCATTCCGAAGGGATCGTTCCCACCCCGACACCCTGGTCCACGCCTCCATTACCCCCACCACCTTCATTATCCAAGGCCCCAAAAACTCCTTTCAGGTGAAGCAGCGATTTACTTGTACTTCTTTCAATGTAGTATACTGTATTCACTGCTCACAATTCGGTCTCCTCTGCGCTGGGGAGACCAAACGCAGACTGGGTCACTGCTTTGCCGAACACTTCCGCTCAGTCCGAAAGCATGACCCCGAGCTTCCGGTTGCTGGCCATTTCAACACACCCCCTTGTTTTCATACCCACATCTCTGTCCTGAGATTGCTGCAGTGTTCCAGTGAACATCAATGCAAGCTCGAGGAACAGCACCTCATTTACCGATTAGGCATGCTACAGCCTGCTGGACTGAACATTGAGTTCAATAATTTCAGGGCATGACGGGCCCCCCTTTTTATTTTTAGTATTTATTTTATTTTAGTTTGTTTCTACTGCGCCTACCCATTTTTTTTTTCATGTTTGTGCTTGGGGCCAGGCTGCTCAGTTTTCTGTTCATTAACACCCTCTCTGTACTAATGCTTTGTCTTTCAGCACATCATTAACATACCATTTGTCTTTGCCCCATGACCTTCTGGTCAGTTATTCTCTGTGACCTTGGCCTATCAACACCTTCTCCTTCGTTATCTCTTGCCCCACCCGCTTTACTTGCTTAAAACCTTTTACATTTCTAATATCTGCCAGTTCTGAAGAAGGGTCACTGACCTGAAACTTTAACTCTGCTTCTCTCTCCATAGATGCTGCCAGACCTGCTGAGGATTTCCAGCATTTCTTGTTTGTGTTATAGTCTCATTCTTACCTGCTTCCAGCCACCCCGCTGGCCTCTCAGAGTAAAAACAATAAAGCCTCACCTCAATGCATGCAGTCTGTCACCTCCTTTCTCTTTGTGTTCCATGCCTTGTGCCCTGCTGAACCACACACCATGGCCCATGAGACCCTATTCAAATGAGGGCTGTCTACATTGGCATCCACAATGGGGTAAGGGTGAAATCAGCAGCTCACAATTAAGGCATGATAGAATAATCATTTTCCACAAGAAAGTTAATTTCAAAAACAAAGGAAATGTAAATGAGAAAACAAATGCCAAACTCCCGTGAAACCTCAAGTGTGTCTAGGTGGTTTTCTTTATACATTTACAAGTGCTTCTGTGAGGTGTGAACCCTGCGCTAGCAGCTGGACTGGAGGCAGGATGCTGATCACACTGACCCTTGGCCTGGATGACTTTGGCGCCCTTCCTCTGGCTGCTTGAGGCCTGGAGGGTCCCAGCTGTCTGAGGGTTTCCTGCACAGGTGCAGGATTCCCCTCAGGTGTTGCAGCT
Source organism: Heterodontus francisci (assembly GCF_036365525.1). Classification (NCBI taxonomy): domain Eukaryota; kingdom Metazoa; phylum Chordata; class Chondrichthyes; order Heterodontiformes; family Heterodontidae; genus Heterodontus; species Heterodontus francisci. The sequence continues at coordinate 61,880,193 of NC_090373.1, read as the reverse complement.
CCTGGAGCTGGGCTCACGGGCAGAGGAGCCATTGTCCACACTCGGAGCACCGAGTGAGGGGAGCCCCCAGCTGTGGAGCTCAATCGCTCCTCCTTCCTTTCAAGGCTCATTTGAACTTCCCTGCTTACCAGAGAAGGACGAGAAGGTGGAGAAGACTCCAGAGGCTTTGTCCTTCTCTGGTCTTGCCGCAGTTGCGTGATCTCTTGGCCAAGGCGATAGTGTGCAGGCCTGTATGCATCTGTGGGATCTAGCTCTCCATGAAGGTCGGCAACCTCGCGATGGGAGAAGCCATGCGCTCACATGCCTGAGATATGGCAGCACTCACAGCATGGATGGGCTCCTCCATTTTCTCGAGAGACAATGGGAAAGTGCCTAGCGGTGGTCAGTGGTTTGTGAAGTAGCGCCTGGAGTGGCTATAAAGGCCAATTCTAGAGTGACAGACTCTTTCACAGGCACTGCAGATAAAATTGGTTGTCAGGGCTTCTGCACAGACTCTTGCAAACCCTAAAAAGGAGAAAGATAAGGAGCAGTCACCTTGACAGAATGAAGCAGGTCATTGACCTTCTTGTGGCACTGTACCCATGTCTAAGGGGTGACCCCACAGCTGCTGACCTCCTCAGCGATCTCCCTCCAGGCTTACTTGGCCATGTAGGAGGACCTCTGCTTGCCAGCAATGGGGAAGAGGACTTCCCGCCTTTCCCTTATAGCCTGGAGGAGAATCTCGAGGGAGGCATCACTAAACTGTGGGACTACACTGTGTCTTGGCTCTGCCATCCTGTGGGGTTCACCTTGGGGGAGATGGGGGGAGTCGAGGAGTCACTACTGCAACGGCTTCACCAGTCAGCACTGCAAATGAGTCCAAGGCAGCAATGCAAGCAGGGTTGGTAGGGCTTTAAACTTAACGCCAGCAGCTGCTCCGGAGTCAGCCAACACCATATTCGGCATCTTGCATCCCACCCCTGCCGCGTGATTGGCCGGGCCCCACGCCTCCATTATTATAATTGGCTGCCCATTATATGATTGCTGTAGACCAGCCGCACACATGACAAGTAGGGGCGGTGCCCCCTTCCGGTAAAGGCCTGTTCGGATCTGCAACTGAAACCCGACCCGAGCCAGACAGAACCAGACCTGGCCTGAGTCCTTTGATTTTTTTCCCACGCCCGACCCGACCACTAGAATGAAGTTGATAATATTAAAGAGGTTGTACTCTACCTTGGATGGAATCGCTCACTGCAGACTAGTGCGGAGTCCGGATGCACGTTTCCTGCCTTGACGTCCTGGCTCTCACTGTGTCCGATCCAGCCCAACCCGACCTGAACCCGAATGCCGGACTCAGAAGAGCGACCCAACCTGAACCCGACACACGTCGTCAGGCCCGGTCGGGTTCGGGATGGGTGGCTATGCTCTACCTTCCGAAACCCGCAACGGGAACACTAAATTCAGCACCTTTTCCCCATGGAAGAAAATGCTCTGGCTATCATTGGCTGGGGAAAAGTCATGCCCTTTGTGACTGTCAATGCTAGAGGAGGGCGTCTTCACAACTTATCCTCTTTTTCTTTTCTTTAGTCTTTCTGTAATACTAAATGTAACAACACTATTGTTTGTTAGCTACATACAAGTTAAAAAAATAGTTGTAGTGAACTGCTAAACAGTCAAGCCCTAAAATTGCAGGACTCCACTTTGAGCAGAAAATTGCAATGGCTACAAACTGGGCACTCTGACATACACATCAATTCTCTGAGCTGTACTTGTCAATGAGACTCTGTATTGGGAGCAGGGTTTCATAATTTCCTGTTTGATTGGCACCCCATCCACCACCTTAAACATTCACTCCCTCCACCACCGGTGCACAGTAGCTGCAGTGTGTACCATCTATAAGATGCACTGTAGAACTTACCAAGACTACTTCAACAGTACACACCTATGAACTCTACTGCCAAGTAGAAGAGGAGGAAGAGGTGCATGTGAACACCATCACCTTCACTTAAAGGGTTGTGATTCTTTGGAATTCTTTACCCCAGAGAGCTGTGGATGCTCTGTAATTAAGTATATTCAAGACAGATGTCAATAGATTTTTCTGTACTAAGGAAGTTAAGGTATATGGTGATAGTGCAGGTAGGTGGAGTTCAGATAGATCAGCCATGAACTTATGGAATGATGAAGCAGGTTCCAAGGGCCAAGTGGCCTACTCCAGCTCCTATTTCTTATGTTATTATTTTATGTTCTTATGTTTCATGTATCCGTCTAGTCATGCACCATCCTGACGTGGGAATATTTTGCTGTTCCTTCATGTTTGCTAGGTCAAAATCCTGGAACTCCCTAACATCATTGTGAATCAACCTACAAAACTTGGACTGCAGTGATGGGCAATAAATGCAGGCCTTGCCAGCGATACGCACATCCTGTCAATGAATAAATAAAAAAACCTACAGACTCTCTTGGTTATGTAAACAGCTCCTGCACAAGGGCAGTTCACAATAACATTGTACAGACAACAATATGACCAAAATTGCTTAGGCTACTACTGCTGAGCTTTCATAATAAAGATTAACCTTGTTATGTTCTGAGGCATGAAACGGGGTGAATATCAATAAAACTCTTCTCCCACTCCTCCACTGGTGCAAAAATGGTTAGAAGTACACCACTGTATGCCTGAACGTATCCTAATAATTGCACTTTCTTAGTTACTTAAATGTAAAGACCTCATCATAAAAACAGGGGAACAGGGATTAACATGAAACAGTGGACCCATAGACATCAAACCAAGGACCTTACTTAAATGGCATAAGGTGCAACAAAGCATAAGAACTGTGAGTGCTGCTCGAAAGCTGAATATATACTCATTATTGACAAGTAATAAAACTATGCAATTGCTAAAAATTGTACATTTTCATTGTTTCTGGGAAATAATGTGACAGAGAATGATTAATAAGAGTGCTCCTCAATTAATTATAGTCTCACAAATAGCTTATGTTCAAATTAGGGGAAGTGAAAATTTTCTTTGCAGAGAAAATGTTGTTCTGCTGTGGTGTTGTATGTACTCTGTCTGGTGGGCCACTTCAGAGCTGGCTTAACTCAACTCCTGCAGTGAATAAATTATGACACTAAAAAGTAAAACAGAAGAAAATAAAGAACTTGTTTTGCTAATACATTTCGCCTGAACTACAGTCTGCAGGGTTATATTTTTTAGTTTCCCAACACACACCAATTTATGTTTTGAACAGCGATGAGAGTTAGAAAGTCACCCAGGAATATTTCAACTGCTGGAACTTATTTAAATCCCACCAGCTAAATTCCCACCAGTTCCGGGTGGAAAATTGTTGGGAAAATTGCACGACCTGGAGACCACCCACCAACAGTAAGTGGCAGAATCAGCTACCAGACCATCCTGCGAATTCACAGGAGACAAAGTGTAAACTTTCCTTGTGAGGCCCAGAGGAGTACTCCTGTCTGTCTTAGCTCCACTAAGAAAGTTAAAAAAAAGTTTTAAACTTGTATGTTTGAGAGTCTACTGGCCCCAATCCTTTTTGGCACTAGGTTGAGGTGCTGGGAAACTTACTGGCGGTTCCTGTTCAGGTCATCTGGCTAAAACTGCGATCAGATCCCATCACTGGGACCCAGCATGCAGATGCTAAAAAGGACTCTGCTTGCTTTGTGTGGGTGTCCTTGCTGCCTGTTCAGAAGAGCAAGTGAAAATCCAAACCTGTCGGTTCCTGGCAGTTCGAAGGTTTGTGAGCAACTTGAGCAAATTTAATTCCCCACCTAGCAGGTAGGACTAAAATCATCATCTTGGATAGTTTTAAATATTTGGAAAGTGAAATAAAAGACATGAAGCAGGGCAGCTGTTTTCTTCAAGAGCCTCAACTAACTATGGAGTTCTGAAGGACTGATGGCGAACACAAAAATAGGTTTTCTCATTTTATATAGATCATTGCAAAAATGGATTATGCAAACCAATTTTTTGCATCAGAACACTAAACTTGAGGTCATCCAAAACTCTGCTTCCCTATCCTAACTCACACATAGTCCTATTCACCCATTATCTCTGTGTTGGCTTACTTATATTGGTTCCCAATTAAGCAATGTTTCTTTTTTAAAATTCGCATCCTTGTTTTCAAATCCTTCCATGGCCTCACAACCATCCTCCCTCCATCTACGTAATCCCCTCCAACTCTACAACCGTCCTCCAATTCTAGTCTCTTTAGCATCCCTGATTTTAATCACTCCACCAATGGTGCCATGTCTTCAGCTACCAAGACCCTAAAGCTCTGGAATTCCATCCCTAAACCTTTCCACCTCTTTTAAGATGCTCCACAAAATTTACCTCATTGACCAAGCTTTTGGTCATCTGCCCTAAAATCTCCTTATGTGGTTTGGTGCTATATTTTGTTCGACAATACTCCTCTGAAATGCTTTAGTACGTTTTACTACATTAAAGGAGCTATATAAATGCAAATTCAAATTATTTGAATCTTAATTACTTATTGGATTTAAAAGGTCACTTAGGCAGTTGGTTTCAAAAAACGATTTAACCTTTCAAATAATGCACTTTGTTACCAGCTCAACTAAATCAACTGATATAAACTAATAATTTGGCCAAATGTACATTTTATTCAATAAACTTAAGAATTGACTTCTAGATTGAATAATTAGATTTATTGGGCTGAATTTTACAGCCTCCCCCCGATGTCCGTGGCTGGAGGGGGCGGGGGAATGGGCCAGAAACTGCCTCCAGGAGAGGGCTGCCACACACCCTGACGCAGGAAGGCCTGGCCCGATATTGCCGGCGGCGGCGAGGCCTCGTGACGTTCCCCTACACCCCACCCCCCGCCACTCGGCAATGGGAAACCCATTTAAATATTTAATTAAATTAAATAATCTTACGCTCCTGTCATCCGTCCTGGTGCGATCTTTGTGCCGCTGGCCGGCACTCCCTCGTCTTCAGATCCCCGTCCGGGGAACCGAGGGGGAACACTGGTGGGGAGGGGGGTGGGGGTCATTTTCTCAGTACGGGAGGGAGGGAGTGGGGTCAAAGTAATCGCATTGGTGTAGGGGATGATGGGAAGGGTTATAGTTAAAAGTTTATGTACTTTGTGGGGGGGAGGGGGAGGTCAGGTGGACAAGGTAAGTGTTTTGTGGGGGGGAGAAGGCAAGTAATTAATTTAAGTGTTAATGGGGGGGATGGTGAGAGAGGGACAGAATAAATGCATCTAATTTTTTAAATTAAATTTAAATATTTAAAGGAACATTTAACAGTAGGGCTCAAAGCTCTTTAAAAATGACATCAGCGTCTGCGCACAGGCAGCTGCGCCATTGCCGGGGATAGACAGCCCGTCCCCTCCATGTCATCGGTGGGGGGAGGGGGGTCGGTCCACCACGGCTATTTAAGTGAACCGTCGTACTTAATATCGTGGCGGCTCTGCGACTACTGCTGAAGTAACAGACTTGAAAAGTTCCATTTTCAGCTCTTCAGTTTGCAATTTATGGAGCCCCATTGAAATTCTGTTATTGAATGAAAGCAAAACCTGCAACAAATCAATTTCATTTTAAAATTGACAATACTAAGTTTGGTCTGAACTGAGATAACCCTGAATTGGGGTTGTACCTTGATGCCAGCTGTACATGACTATAAAAGATACTGTTATGATAAAGTATAATCTTACCCAATAGAGCATTTCGGCCATTATCATCTGGTAAAAATCGTTTATCCACAGCACAGACTAAAAGGTGCTCAGGAAGGTTAGGAGATTTTGCACCAATTAGCAAGAATCCTGATGGCACCTCAATCTCCTCGTTTGACATAGAAACAAGTCGCAAGTCCTTTCCTGCCTGACAGAAACCTATGAAAAAAAGTGTAAGTATCAGACTGAAACAAATTCATTTCTAAGGCCTGGAGGAATTAAAAAGTTCACTTGCAAGCAGAACTGTAGGTTCCTGAACTTTAACTTTAATAAACTAACTAGGTCACACAGTTGGAACATTTTTCATATGATCTAAACCATTCAGTGAGTGAAGTCAATTTCTAAAATTTATACTTGTTTGAAAATTAAAGTTAATCTTTAAATAATCAGCATGAATCCAAACTACAGACAGAAGCAGTTTATGTGTCTTTATAGAAACAATGTATATATATCTTGTCTTACATTTAATACATTTATAAATCAATTTATTTTACTATCAATGGAAAAAAAGCTTGTACATTTTTAATCAGAGTTATTTGTTTTTATCCTGTCCAGGTTCTTAACCTTTTCTGCACTGTGGATATGTTATCATTTCCTGTAAAATAGAGTTGTTGTTGCAATGCAAACTCATCCAGCCACAAAGCAGAGTTTGACATTTAAAAATCATGGTAAAAATTGAGTCTGATCATGTCTGTGGTGCATGCAGATCAACATTTGGAACTGTAGGCTTGAACCTGAACATTTAAAACAGCATTAGGAGTAGGTTTTCAGCCAGTGAGTAATTACTTGATTGATTCCAGAAGCACCATGGGAAACAGGTATGTAAATGTATTTAATGCTGTTGTACAAAATAAGTAACGAAAATGCTGAACTTGTTTATATTAATGGGGTGGAAAGTCAATAAAATCAGGGCAAAGGCAGGGAGCGAAAAGCCAATGGTAAGTGTCCCTCGATCAATTTCATATGCCTCCAAGTAGCTCACTGGGGAGTAGGCCTATCCATCCTCTGTGGATGGAAGTGATATAGAAGGGAATAGCAAAGAGAGAAAGGTAATTGAAAAAGATGGTGGCCAGACACTACTACTTATCCTATTTATTGTACTTAGTTACTTGTGCTTTAATTTTATACAGGCAATTTCTGTTAAATGGATATCCCACTTACCATAAAAATTAACTTATCAGAAGCATTATTTTAATTGGAAATGACAGTGAAGGAAGCATAACTATTGCTATTCTGTCTCCCAGATCGCAAAGAAAAGTAAATACCAGCCATTGACTGAAAGGCTGTGGAGTGGATATGTTCATATTACAATGAATGCATACTGCAACTTGGAGGAAGTAAGATCCTTCAGCCAGAGTAATTCATGGTACAACCTGGCAGTACCAAACTTTCAGACCACTGATGCCTATGATGGGTATGCAGAAATAAATGAATGCAGATTGCCAGGATGCTATGGAATTTCTCAATTGGCAAAGCGAAAACTGATTTTCAATTGGGTAGTTCTTTCTTAAGTACAATGGCTAGAATAGCAGATCTCAGAGAAGCAGCAAAAATATTGCTTCTACAGACCTGTAAAGCGGGCCAGATTTTCCAGTTTCCCTCCCCCACTGATGTCTTCTTTGATCTGGAGCAGGCATGTGGCAGACGATTGTTTGGGCACACTGTTTGTCATGTCTCAAGCTTGCTGTGATTTTAAAATTCTTCCACCCACCCCGTCTCTATCATCCTCCTACTTCCCATTCCCAGGGCCCAGGGGGCAGACAATATGCCTGCCCATAGGTAGTGAATTGGCCTATTCTAACAAGTTGCAAATTAGAGAAATACATTCTCCAACTTTTTTCTTGCACTTTGGTTCTTGATGACAGAAAAAATGCCCTATTCCCAGGAATCCAGTGCTATGATGACAGTAGAAGGGGCCCAGAATTCTTCTTTCCTGCCACAGCCTGGGCAATCACTCACAGAGTAATGGATTGCACAGATCAAAGAGGTGACCAGAACAGTTTTTCAAATATTTGGGCCCTTTTGTAGACAGTACAAAAGCTGCCAGCAACCTGTGCTCCATCTGCTCCCAATCTGACACAATTTCCCAACTTAGGTCAGGGAGTACATGTCCAATATTTATGTGACCAAAGTAAGGTGCACATAGCTGTGACAGGCAGATGTCCCTCCCCATCAGATGTGCACCTGACTGCAGTAGCGATATAAAATCCAGGCTACTGATTTTGCTCAAGCCTTCTGGTAGCACCGTGCATGTGTCACTACATGGCATGCATACATAATTTAACATTCAGTGGTAGTTTGTTGAAACTCCTGCTTGTGCCAACACACATGCCATCTCATCCATTCAATACCTCAATTTTTTTGCATTTATAATTCAGTATTCAATTATGCTTATAATGTTTTAAAGGCTAGTTTATAATTTACAAATAATAATAATGTAAGATATCACAGTAGATTAGCAGTCCTCATGTCAATCATCCTTTGTCCCACTATGCAGGGCATTTGTTTCATCAATAGAAATAAGGATGAAAAGTAGATCAGCTACATTATATAAAAATATACAATAAAGAAATACGGCATACTACACAAAAGTTATTTACAAAGGGTTAGAAACAATTTATTTGCTTGTTTAACTCTGAAGGTATAATGCTCCAAACATTTAGATGAAACAAATCCCATGAGGATTTAAGATAATGGCAGTAACTAAAAAATATTAGCAAACTGGGGTTTCTTACCCCGAAACACATTACCAAAAGCTTTCCTAGTTCTCAAGGCAAGGATAGTCAAAGTATTGTGAGTTAAAGTGATCTTAGATTACAGAATCAAAATAATTCAGAGTAAGAGTAGTAAAAATCAAAAAACCCACAGAGATTCTATCACATCTCCCTTCCATCAGCCAACCATTTCATCCATGACACTGTTAACCTGTGAGAAGTCATAAAGGCCAGTGGAGGCAGGCTCAATGTGAATGTGAAACAGCACTGGAAACATTTTTAGAATCATCAATATAGTAATCTGAAACAGCATGCAGTGCCACAAACGCAGTATAAAAACTTGGAAATGGTTCAGCACCCCTTCCTGCAGTGTGTGCCTTAATGTGAGGGCATCCAATAAGATGGGGGAGAGAGGGGAACCAAAATTCAGAGGATGTAGTAGGGATGGCACTATGTAATTAGACAAGAGAAAGTTATGTAATGGGCTGATGTCATGTATGTCTTTAAAAACGGTAAAGAGGAAATAAATTGTAATGCTCATTCAGTCCCTGAAATAGCTCTTGTTCCACCTAGTTCTTAATTATTTCCTATAATTCCCAAAGAAGGAATTTACGGAGGCCAGTTTCGTTGTACATAAATGTTTTAAGTTTAATGCCAGTCACTTTGGATAACACCAACTTCCACAGAAAACTGGCATCCTTTAAAGTAAAGCTTTCTCTACTTACCATCAGTTGTACAACACCCTTCGGGGGGAGGCTTCATCTGATATGGAATGAGAGGGCTGCTGGACTCCGATCCATCATCCTCCTCCTCTTCTTCATTTCCTGGTCTTTTGCAAGCTGTTTTAGGTGGAATGTCATCTGTATTACTACCACACAAGCATTCGATTCAATCCTAGCTCCCAGAACATTCACCATCTAATTAAACTAAATTTTATACACTGGTTAATACTTAAAAATAGACGATTAATAATGGGGTAAATTTTCCTGTCCAGCATGTCTCACATTGTCAGAAGGTGTTGAGAACTAACCTTTAATCTTAGTGGACAGCAAATAATTAATGCATGTACCCAAATTCTCATACGTGTTCCCAACATGCAGATCCTGACTTGCGTCTGCAGAAAATGAAGACCATATGGAACCATGCTCATGAGACAGTAAGTGATGTTCCAGGGCCTTATATTGGGAATGCTCACAGGAGCGTTCAGAAATGGCTAGCACTGTAGCCCAGATCTGAATCACCAGTGATCAGAAGCAGGCCACAACTTTTAATTTGGGCTACCCCTGTAAGTTTACACTTCAATCAGTAAGAACATCCCGATCACCCAGGTTAGAGAGACAAGGGAATAATAAAAGCAAAATACTGCGGATGCTGGAAATCTGATTTAAAAACAAGAAATGCTGGAAATACTCAGCAAGTCTGGCAACATCCGTGGAGAGAGAAGCAGAGTTAACGTTTCAGGTCAGTGGCCCTTCTTCAGAACCCTTATTATATTAGAGAGACAAGGTAGCTAGCTGCAAGCTACCTGAGTGATTCAAATAGTCCAGGACAGGAAGTTGGGGCAATCTTGGAGCTGGACAGGTGTAGCAGACTTCAGGTGCACTGCTCCTGTTCAGCACACAGGAAATCAGGAAAGTCAACCTTGCCATATGATGTTAAGTTCAGTCAGCCTTTTCACTGAATGCAATATTAAAGGCAATACTTGGAAGTCACCAACACTTCACTCTAGGTTACCCAAGACAACGTTATAATGAACAAGAAATGCTGATTCTGCGGTGTCTCTGAGCCAATGTCAACACAAAATCAAGTGCACTTATACAGCAACAGCATAAAAAGAATGGGTGGCTCAGTAGCTGAAGAGTTTTCCATATCTGCCAAAATAGACTGATCCAGACCAGCAATGAAAGAATTGTTCCTGCATACACGAATACAGATTTCCCTGTGGACACTGGGATCATTGTTAGTCCAACTGAAAAATTAATTTCTTAATACAGTCCACTCCTGAGAATTCAAAGTAATGTTTGTGCAAAATATTTGAATTATCCAGCACTTTTAGTTAAGCAATATAACTAGTACAGCAATGTGGGAAATTAGATAATCAGATAATTTGAATTAAGTGACTTAGAATCAAGAGTTGGCGATTAAATCTGAATGTTCTAGACTCTGTTTTGCATCCTGTTGTTGTTTCCTTTGTGTGTAGAAAACACCCAACAATGAATTCAAGGTCAATTTAGTCATCCTTTTGTACTTTGGGGTGGAGGTTAGTATTTGCCCATTTTCAGACTTGAAATCGGCAGAGTGCTGGCAGTGCACACCAGAAGCCGATCAATGTACTGCTAATGAACTGTGGATGCCAATCAGGCATCTAGAGGCAGCTCACCTGTTCCACAAAGATGAAGTTGGGCCAGCTGCCTCCTTGGCAGCGGCTCTCAGCTATACTTGATGGACGAGTGGGGGGCAGCCATGATGCAAGGCAATCAGTGGGGGGGGGGGAGGGAGGTGCAATCAGGTACAAGGGGAGCAAATGGGAGGGGGATTGCAATGGTGTCTGAAACCCCTGTGGAGCCAGGAGGAGCACCCAAGCTACTCCCAGATGCACATTCAGGAGAGTTTTTTTTTATTTACTTTTTGATTGGCAGCCTCTAACAGTCCCTTTAAAGGACTGCTGGTTAGGCTGCATGTAAACTTGTTTATCCTGAACCATAGTTGGCCAAGTGACAGCTGTATGCAGAGCAGATTAATTTTAGGAAGTCTTTCTCAAATAGGTGTTAGACCCCCCATTTTGCACATATCAAAGACCTAACACCTGCATACCCAGGAACGCCTATAATAAAGCCTTTACCAATCTGGCAGGCAGCACACTTCTGGCGTGGAATACGCAGGCATGCTGCCCATCCGTATTGAATGCTTAAGCATCCATTTTACACCTGTAAAACAGACACAGCGTCAAGCAATTTCTTAGCTTTTAATCCTAAATGTAGCTTAATGTAGAGAGGAACAATATGACAATAGTTGCTACACAAAGTACAGCTGAATAATTTTAGAGGCTGTTTTATAGACTATTTCTGAGAGTCTACTTTCCAGAGCCAGTTATCAATTGTGTTGTTAGATGGGTACCAGCAACGACAAACAAACTGGTAAGAAAATGGAGTACTTAGCACAAAAACTACACACTGAAAAATCTTGGAAACAATGTAGGGTGATGTAAAGTTAATTTGAGCCACCAGCATGTGACCTATTCTCTGAAAAATGGAAACATTTCATCCTTTGCTCTTTTAAAATAGACTATGCACTAATTGTAAAGGTTTTGTTAGACTTAAAAAGTAATAGAGTCAAGTTTTAAAAAAGAGACCATGTTCTTACCTTCTAATTTAGAGATCAGTTGGTGCTCAGCCTCCAGATATAACTGGGAAAACACAGGTCTGGGGACCAAGTTGTTTGAACGCAGGGAGGCTTCAATAGAATTGTGCAGAACTTCTTCAAAACGGGTTGTCTTCAGTTGCCCAGCATATGAGTTTCCCATCTTTATAAAAAATAGAAGCAACGAAAAACTCAGAAGCAGCTGACTGCATGAACCGAACACAGAGAGCAGGATTAAAAGCTTCGGAAACTAATTTGGGCTATTGAAAAAGGCTTTATATTTTCCTTCAGCGTTTTCTTAAACATGTTCAGTAAAGTATAAAACAGGACAACAAAAGTTCCCTGCTGGTAAATTACAGGAAGCCTGTACTCAACTGCCCAGGGCAGAGTGAATGCAGAGTTTAACACCCTTTTTATAGACGTTACTGACATCTATGTTACAGGTTAATGAGGCATTCGAAAGCAGAGTGCATGCATTTAAAGCAGCAATAAAACCCTGTCTACATGACAGTCTCATTCTCCTATGTAAAAGGCAGCAAGAACCATTCAAATATAAATATCTGTAAAGCCGAGGATGCATGTTTGTTTTGTCAAATGGATTAGTCTAGACTGGGACTGAAAGCTTTACATTTACTTATGCTAAGACTGGTTGTTTTAGTTGCAGACAATTTATGTTGAATATTGAAGGTGCCAATTGGTCTGAAACTGCAAACTTTAAAAAAATGTTACAGCTTGATGGAACAAATTGGTTTATAGATTCAATTCTTTAATAAAGCCAAAGAATACTACAAAAAGTGGTGTGGGTAGTGATATCTAATAAGGACAGACTTAGCAAAGATATTGGGCTGCATTTCAAGAGCCTGGCACCAAAATAGGCGTCGGGTGCAAAAATGTGCATCCTGCAAGCATGGGGCCCATGTCGCGGAGCTGCCGCAATAGCAAATGTGGTGGCTTATTAGCATGGCTGCGGCGGCCGCCCGCCCCCAATGAAGTGGAGGGGGCGGGCGAGCCGTCGCAGCAACGTATTTGGCGCCAATAGACAGGTGTGGTGCCATTTTTAAAGGGCTTACAGCCCTCAATGAGTATTTAAATTTTAAAGGGACAGTGGCTTTTAATTTTGTTAAAATGGAATAAAATAAGCATTCTCTCCCCCCCCCCCCCCCCCCCACAATAGCATTATACATCATTCCTGCCCTTTCCTCAACCCCCACCCCGAATATCTACAGTTAAAATTTGAAATCCCCCCCCCACCCAAAGTTCGGACCCTTTGTCCTTCGCCCCTTCCCATCACCCCCCCTGACCAATCCTTCCGAAGCATTTTAACCCCACTATCCACCTCCTGAACAGAGAAAATCTCCTCCTTCCCCCTCCCCACAGGCGTCACACCTTGTTTCCCTGAACGGGGATTCGAAGGCGCGGCATTGCCGGCCGCCAGAATGAAGATACCAACCTGCTGACAGAACTGCTGCGGCCTGCACATTCATTACAGGTAAGTAACAATTTACATATTTTAATGCGAGTTCTGTCGCCGAGTGGCCGCCACGAGGCCTCACCGCCACTGAGATCAGTACAGGGCCTGCTGACGTTGAGGTCTGTGGCGGGCCTCCTCCGTTCCTACCTTCATTGCCCCCCCCACCACCGTTCCCAGCGTTGGAGGGCCTTTAAAATCCAGCCCATTATATCACAAAGCAGCTACATAAAATAGCTTTACTCAATGATGCAATTTGAGTATTCCCAGATGACTGTCTGTCTGGCTTGTGAAATGTTCCTATTTTTCCTTGGTGACTGTTCAGTCTATTGCCCTGTAAAGTCACAAGATTAAGAGCACGTCACCCTTGGAAACAACCACAGACATTCTGACACAGGGTTATAATGTACTGCTCATGGGAGTACATCATGACATCTTATATTGTCATCTAAATTTTTCCCATCATTAATGTACAGGAAAAAAGTTGAATACTTTTCAAAATTTTCAATGAAACTGATAGAAATATTTAAATCTCTTTGAAGGAGTAGAATCCAGTAAATAATTCAACTTGTAATTATGACAGTGATCAGAGACGTAAAAGGGATTCCTGTATTTCACAGAACTTATTACTCAGCAACTGATACAGATAAAAATCTTGACTTTGAATGAGTTTTCCTGAGGCATCTTCATTTTCTAAAGGTCTATGATGTGAAATGTCAGCCATAAAAGGTGAATTTCTTTCAAACAACAATCATAAAATTAAGTCTGGATAGAGATCACAGACACACTGAGAGGCTGAATCAGCTCTTCATTTCTGACAGCAGTGTTTTTTTTTTGGAAGATTTCTAAGCTTTTAATAATAAGGGCGGCACAGTGGCGCAGTGGTTAGCACTGCAGTCTCACAGCTCCAGGCACCTGGGTGCAATTCTGGGTGCTGTCTGTGTGGAGTTTGCAAGTTCTCCCTGTGTCTGCGTGGGTTTCCTCCGGGTGCTCCGGTTTCCTCCCACCGCCAAAGACTTGCAGGTGATAGGTAAATTGGCTGTTATAAATTGCCCCTAGTGTAGGTAGGTGGTAAGGCATATGGATTACTGTAGAGCTAGTATAAATGGGTGGTTGTTGGTCGGCACAGACTCGGTGGGCCGAAGGGCCTGTTTCAGTGCTGTATCTCTAAATAAATAAATAAATAAAAATAATACAGCCTGAAAACAGCAGTGTGATGCATCTGACCCAGACTCAGTATAGCACAAAACTATCAAGAAGGTGGCAGCAATCTGACAGGCTAACAGTGACAACCTAAGGTTGGGCAAGAAATGGGAGGATGAAATAAAGCTGCCAAAAAAAAGTCATTAGAGCTTTTGATATGTTAACGATTGCTGAAGAACATTTCTACAAAATTAGTTGCAGATAAGCATGGCCGCCAACTACAAGTAATGTTTTTCACTTAAAAAAAAAATGTTTTGTGAAGCCAGGAGGAAGAGAAGTGCTACCCCTAAATATGTAGATGAGGCCCAGAAATCAATTCCTGGCAATCCTCGGGCCTCTTGGTTCAGGTGCCAGACTAATATGTATCCCTTCAAATTTTACTAATACAATCTAGGGGAGTGAGAAGAGACATTTGCCTGAGTGAGACACTGCCAGAGTAAAGGTTGAAATTTGGTGCATAGGGGGAAAGAGGGTCTCCTTTTCCTTTCTTTTTTTTAGCCTCCAGTAGCTGGTGAGTCTTCCCTTGACTCCAAGGTTGGTGATTGCTTGGTGAGTTTTTTTATCGTTTATCTTTCAAAACTCATGTAATTTTAAGAATTGTAAGCTTTCATTTATTAATATTAGTTCAGTTTAGTAGATTGAGAAACAACAAAAGAGTCAATTAAGAAAGTAATTAAAAGTAAATTAACTTATAGTAACAATGGCAGGACAGGTGTTATGTTGCAGCTGTGATATGGGGGAACTTTTGGATGCCAAGGCGATTCAAGAGAAACACGTCTGCAGAACGTGTAAGCAGCTAAAGGAATTCCGGATCAGGATTATTGATCTGGAAGCCGAACTGCAAACTCTGCGCAACAAATAAGAGAGGGTAAGAAATACCTGGACATTTTATTCTGAAAGACAGTCACACCTCTTAGAACAGGGTCATCTGTTTTGGTCAGCAGTGAGGACAGGAGGATGTGACTTTGAACAAGGCAGGTAAAGGGACCGAGCAGACAGTAGTGGAGGAGCCTCAAACAGGTTTGAGATGCTCCCAACATGTATGGAAGTGAGGTCTGAAAGGTGGATGAGCAGGCTGGCCATGACACTGTGGCACAAGAAGCCATTCAAGTGCGGGGGGGGGCAAAAAGGAATGTAGTGGTAGTAGTGGATAGTGTAGTGATGGGGATCGACACTGTTTTGTGCAGCTAACAGTATGAGTCCAGAAGGCTGTGTTGCCTACCGGTGCCAGGGTTCAGGACATCTGCTCAGGGCTGGACAGGAACTTGGAGTGGGAGGGCGAGGATCCAGTTGTCGTGGTCCATGTAGGTACCAACGACATAGATAGGACTGGGAAAGAGGTTCTGCTTAAACGGTGAGGAGCTGGCACCAAATTGAAAAGCAGAATCTCAAGGGTAATAATCTCTGAATTACCACCTCAGCCACATGCCAATTGGCAGAGGGCACATAAGATTAGTGAAATGAATACGTGGCTCAAAAACTGCTGTGGGAGAAGTGGGTTTCAGTTCATGGGGCACTGGCATCAGTACTGGGGAAAGTGGGGGCTGTACCGCTGGGATGGTCTGCACCTGAACCATGCTGGGACCAGTATTCGAGAAAACTGCATAACTAGGGAAGTAGAGAGGGCTTTAAACTAAACAAGAGAGCTGAGGGATCAAGCCTGGGTAGATGTAGTAAACCAAAGGGTAGAGTCAAGGCAGGAGAACAGAATACTAAGATGGGAAATGAAGGTCAGAGAATCGCAGGAAGGGACAGAGAGAAAAAAATCTAAGAACACATCAACAGTCGAGACTAGCTGCTACAAAGATAACAAAAAGACAAAACTAAAGGCTTTGTATCTGAATGCAAGTAGCATTCATAACAAAGTAGACAAACTGATAGCGCACATTGAAGTAAATAAATATGATCTGTTAGCCATTACGGAGACGTGGCTGCAGGACAAGAAGGATTGGGTCCTGAATATTATGGGGTATATGACATTCAAGAAGAATAGGAAGCTAGGTAAAAGGTGGTGGGGTAGCACTGTTAATCAAGGATGACATTGGTGCAATAGTTAGAGATGACCTTGGTTCAGGAGATCAAGATGTAGAATTCGGTTTGGGTGGAGATGAAGAATAGTAGGGGAAAGTCATCACTGGTGGGAGTGGTCTACAGGCCCCCTAACTGTAACCACAATGTAGGATGAAGGATACAAGAAGGAATATTGGGTGCTTGTGATAAAGGGACGGTAATAATCAAGGGTGATTTTAATGTACATATAAACTGGAAAAACCAGACTGGCAATAGTAGCCTGGATGAGGAGTTCATAGATTGCTTTCGAGATAGTTTCTTATAGCAGCACATTCTGGAACCAACCAGAGAGCAGGTTATATTAGACTTGGTATTGTGTAACGTGACAGGATTAATTAATGACTTCAGAATAAAGGCACCTGTAGGTAGCAGCGACCACAATATGATTGAATTTTACATCCAGTTCGAAAGAGAGAAGAGTGGATCTAAGACTAGTATTTTAAACCTAAATAAGGGGAACTATGTGGGCATGAAAGTTGAGATGGCTGATGTGAAATGGCTTGCTAGGCTAGGAGATAGATCAATAGAGAAGCACTGGCAGACATTCAAGGGGATATTTCAGAATATTCAGGATAAGTATGTTCCTACTATAAAGAATAAATCTAAGGGGAGGACCCACCATCCATGGTTCCCTAAAGAAGTTAAGGAACGCATCAAACTTAAGGAAAAAGCATATAATTGCACAAAGATGAGTGATTGGTCATAATATAAAGAACGGCAGAGAACGACAAAATGGTTAATCAGGAGTAAGAAATCAGAGAATGAGAGGAAGCTAATTATAAATGTAAAAACGGATAGCAAGAGTTTCTACAGGTATTTAAAAAGAAAAAAAGAGTAAGTAAAGTGAGTGTTGTTCTTCTAGAAAGTGAGTTTGGGCAGTTAATAGCAGATAATAAGGAAATGGCAGATGAAATGAACAAATATTTTGCTTGTCTTCACTACAGAGGATACAAAAAACATTCCAGTAATAGCTGTAAATCAGGAGGTAGAAGGAAGAGAGGAACTTGTTGAAATTACAATCATCAGGGAAGCAGTACTGAGCAAACTGATGGAGATACGGACTGACGTCCCCGGGTCCTGTTGGGCTTCATCCTAGGGTCTTAAAAGAGGTGGCCAATAAGGTAGTAGATGCGTTGGTGTTAATTTTTCAAAATTCGTTAGATTTTGGAAAGGTTCCATCAGACTGGAAAGTAGCGAATATAACCCCTGTATTCACGGGGCATGGTGTGGGGGGTGGTGGTGGTTAGGCAGAAGACAGGTAACTACAGACCAGTTAGCATGACATCTATCATGGGGAAGGTGTTAGAATCGATCATTACGGAAGCTGTAGCTGGGCAATTAGAAAAACTCATGGTAATCAGGAATAGTCAGCATGGTTTTGTGAAAGGGAAATCATGTTTAACCAATTTATTGGAGTTTTTTTTTTGAAAGAGTAACATGTGCTGTGGATAAAGGGGAGCCTGTTGACATACTGTACTTGGATTTCCAGAAGCCATTTGACGGCAGAATTCCGAGCCACATAAAAGGTTATTGCGCAAAGTAGGAACGCATGGTGTCGGGGGTAACATATTAGCATGGATAGAAGATTGGCTGGCTGGCAGAAAACAGACAGTATGCATAAATGGGTCCTTTTCTGATTGGCAGGATGTGTCAAGTGGAATCCCGCAAGGGTTCGTGCTGGGGCCTCAACTTTTTACAATTTATATCAATGACTTCAATGAGGGGAGCGATGGCATGGTAGCTAAATTTGCAGATGACACAAAGATAGGTAGGAAAGTATGTTGTGAAGAGGACATAAGGAGCTTGCAGACCAATATAGATAGGTTGAGTGAGTGGGCAAAAATCTAGCATATGGAGTATAATGTGGGAAAATGTGAAGTTGTTCACTTTGGCAGGAAGAATAAAAAAGCAGAGTATTACTTAAACGGAGAATAACTGCAGAATTCCGAGCTGCAGAGGGATCCAGGTGTTCTTGTGCATGAGTCACAAAAGGTTAGTATGCAGGTGCAGCAAGTAATAAAGAAGGCTAATGGAATGCTATCCTTTATTATGAGAGTAATTGAAAATATAAGTAAGGATGTTAGGCTTCAGTTATACAGGATATTGGGGAGACCACATCTCGAATACTGTGTGCAATTTTAGTCTCTTTATTTAAGTAAGGGTGTGAATGCGTTAGAGGCGGTTCAGAGGAGGTTTACTAGATTGATGCCTGGCATGAATGGGTTGTCTTATGAGGAAAGGTTGGACAGACTGGGCTTGGTTTCACTGGAGTTTAGAAGAGTGAGGGGATACTTGATTGAACTTTATAAGTTCCTGAACGGTCTTGACAAGGTCGATGTGGAAAGGATGTTTCCTCTTGTGGGTGAGTCTAGAACGAGGAAGCAGTTTTAAAATTAGGGGTCGTCCTTTTAGGACAGAGATAAGGAGAAGTTATTTCTCCGAGGGTTGTGTCACTTTGGAACTCTCTGCCTTAGAAGATGGTGGAGGCGGGGTGACTGAATATTTTGAAGGCGGAGGTAGATAGATTCTTGATAGTCAAGGGAATCAAGGGGGTAGATGGGAATGTGGAATTCGAGTCACAAACAGACCATCTTATTGAATGGTGGAGCAGGCTAGAGGGGCTGAATGGCAGAGCAGGCTAGAGGGGCTGAATGGCCTACTTCTACACCAAATTCATATGTTCGTATCTTAAACACTCTCTACATTCCTAGAAAGTATTTCTAACCTAACTATATGGGTTACATATGCTCTATATCTGGGATAACAAGCCAGTTATCACTATAATTATTCTTCTCTGCAAAGTCTGTTAAACATGTTAAAAGTCATAATATTATAGACTTCAACTTCAAGTTGAAGCAAATGCCCTTAGCTCATTAGCTTTCCTGACTTAACATTTTAACACTGTACATCTTGGCTTGTACTTTGTGGTCAGCAGCAAAGCGACATGATCACTGACGTCCTCGAAGAAAGCTGTGCTGAGAGATTTCGCAATCTGTGTGGTGAGATGTTTAACTCTCGTGCCATGCAATTAATTGTAGCATTAACAGGGATTCCCAGCTTCGAACTGCAGTGATGTCATCAAGCTGTTAAAAGCAGCCAATCACATTGGAGAATTTCAGACAGTAAACTGGGAAATGAAAAACACAACAACAACAACTTGTACTTATATAGCCCCTTTAACGTAATAAAACGTCTCAAGGCACTTCACAGAAACATTATAAAGCAAAACTTGCCACCGAGCCACAGCTGGCAATATTAGAGTCAATGGCCAAAACTTTGGTTGAAAACATAGATTTCAAGGAGCGTCCTAAAAGGATAGAGAGGCAGACGTTTAGGGAGAGTCTTCCAGAGCTTAGGGCCTCGGCAGCTGAAGGCGTGGCCACCAATGGTGGAGCGACTGAAAATTTGGGATGCTCTCGAGGTCAGAATTAGAGGAGCGCAGTATCTTGGAAGGTTGCGGGGCTAGAGGAAATTACAGAAAGATAAGGTGGGACAAGCCATAGAGAAATTTGAAAATAAAGAAGACAAGTTTAAAATTGAAGCGTTGCTTAACTAGGAGCCACTGCAGTTCAGCAAGCAAAGGAGTGATGAGTGAATGGGACTTGGAGCGAGTAAGGACACAACCAGCAGAGTTTTGGGTGACCTCAAGTTTATAGAGGGTAAAACTTGGGAGGGTGGCCAGGAATGCATTGGAATAGTCAAGTCTAGTGGTAGCAAAGGCCTGGATAAGGGTTTCAGCAGCAGATGAACTGAGGCAGGGGAGGGGTCAGGCGATGTTATGGAGGTGCAAATAGACGATCTTAGTGATGGTCTGGAGATGTGGTCAGAAGCTCATCTTGGAGTCAAATATGACAGCAAGGTTGTAAACTGTCTGGTTCAGCCTCAGATAATTGCCAGCGAGAGAGACGTAGTTTGCAGCAGGGACCAAAGACAATAGCTGCAGTCTTCCCAATATTTATTTGGAGGAAATTTTTGTTCATCCAGTTTTGGATGTCAGGTAACAGTCTGATAATTTAGTGACAGTGGTGGAAACGAGATAGGTGGTGATAAGGAGAAGCTGGGAATCGTCAGTGTAGATGTACACCATGTCCTAATAATCAATCCACTTTTAAAAATATTTAGAGGGCAAAATAAAATTTGAGACATACACATGGGGTTTCAAGTACGAGTTGAAACATCATGAGCAAACTGTAAAAAAGTTAATTATTTTAAAAATCATAATGGAAAAATTTTACATCCCACTATTTTTCACGACCAGACAAGGTGTTCAACTAATTATTTTTTTCCTTTAGCCACCTATCTAATCCATTCTTGAATGTAGGTTATGGTACCTGCTTTCAGCATCAACTCTGGTAGTGCTTTCCAGACCCTCTATATAAAAAAAAAATCCCTGCTCTCAGTCCTAAATCTCTCTAATTTAACCTTATATCTATGTCCCCTCATTTTAGATCCCAAGATCATTGGAAACCATTTATTGCTATCTACTATGGTCCACCTCTTTGTAATTTTAAACACTTATTTTAAACCACACCATAATCTCATCTGTTCAAGCAGACAATGATGATTCTAGTACTGTTCTTAAAATCCTGAGAAGAGAATCTGAAGTGAACTTTTTTTTTGGATAAAGACAGAAGACATGATTTTAAATACAGAAGTATACGTGGGTTATCTAAATTAAGACATAACGGCAGAAAAACAGGTACAAAATTGACAGGTCTTTAGGGCATTTTTTGCCCCTACAGAGCAGTCAATTTGTGAAATGGACTTCCATCAAATGCAGTTTATTATGTCTAAAAATCACATTTTGCAAAAAATGGTAGGTAACTATTTTGCTAAGTTGGAATTAATAAATAAAAAAGCCCGAGATGATCAAATATTCTATGGAATACTATGGTTGCAATCCTTTTGCCACCATCTGAGGTTTATCCGCGGAATGCTGCTGGTGAGGGGTGAATAATGTAGATTGAAAAGTTAGATTAAAAGCAGAGTTTCCTTTCAAATACTCCTGGGAGTTGAGAATAAATTTCACTATTCTAACTTCTTGGAAGTTTTGTCTCCCCCAGGAGATTAAGTATATTGGGAAGAATCCAGGATATTACAAATTGTACATGGTCTATCAGAAGAAGCAGATCCAGTAAGTCAAATGGAAAACAGCTGAGACAGCGATCATGTAAACTCTACATACTTATGAGATTTTACCATCTTAGCTTTCTGCATGTTCTTTTGATGTTTTTCAATTGTCTTAACCGCAATTATCTTTTCTATCATGTAACAAATTATAAGATCCTGAACAGTCTTGACCAGGTGGTTGTGGAACGGATGTTTCCTCTTGTGGGTGAGTCCAGAACTACTGTGCACTGTTTTATTAGGGGTCTCCCTTTTAGGACAGAGATGAGGAGAATTTTTTCTCTCAGAGTATTGTGCGACTTTGGAACTCTCTGCCTCAGAAGGTCGTGGAGGTGGGGTAATTGAATATTTTTAAGGCGGAGATAGATTGATTCCTGTTAGGCAAGAAATTCAAAGGTTATCGGGGGTAGACAGGAGTGTGGAATTCAAAACACGAACAGATCAGCCATGATCTTATTGAATGGCGGAGCAGGCTCAAGGGGCCAAGTGGCCTACATCTACTCCTAATTCATATGTTCATATATTCGTAACAGTCTTCGATTAAACACTTTATTCAACCCAATAATTTCTGCTCTTCATTGGGGTATCTATTTTTTGTCCCCTTCTCATTTTTCCCAACCCTACTAAAATGTTCACTGGTCTTTCAGTTTTAATAAAAGATTATAGATGAAATATTAATCTGTTTCAGTATTTTTTGTTTCAGTTTCCTTAATAGTTTGTTGCATTTACTGATAACTTCTGTGTAAAAATGTATTTGCAAAGTGAAAATTGGAGAAAATAGGAAGTGCAGTGGCAAACTACATTGATGCTTGGTTCTTCCTACAGAAGTTACTGGCAGTCACCCCCTGGCTGCTCTTGCTCAGGGTTATGCCAGTACAATTATTCAGCCAGTCACTGATTTAGTTCAAAATTTCTTTCTTTCTTTTGGGCCTCCTTATCTCGAGAGACAATGGATACGCGCCTGGAGGTGGTCAGTGGTTTGTGAAGCAGCGCCTGGAGTGGCTATAAAGGCAAAATAGTCCCTGATGAATCGTCCTCCAGTTTTCCATTTTACCCCCTCTGGAAAACTACCTTAGTTAAGACAACTAGCATTGAATTGCACGTTTAGCATACAGAAACATTCCAAGGTGCTTCACAGGAGGAGTGTTATCAAACAAAAATTGACACCGTCAAAGAAGGAGACATTAGGACGGGTTGATCAGTGGTAGCTTTTAAAGGAGCCTCTTAAACGAGGAGGAAGAGGTGAAAGGGTTTAGGGAAAGAATTCCAGACCTTGGGGAAAACTGGAGCTTGCAGTGATTAGACAGCCAAACAGTGCTGCACCCTCAACAGGGGATCTGGGATTTGTGTGAACAAGGCAAACAACCACATCTCCTTAACCAGTCAGATCAAAGAATTCTTGCTGTGCAACGCAGTGTTTAAACTAGGAAGTTTAAGTTAGATTAGCTAATTCAAATGTCAAAACATGTACAGAAAGTGAAATAAAGAGGGGGAAAGAAAGATGTGATTAAGAGGGGGAAAAATAAACGAGGCAGAAGGAAAATTTTTTTTTTTCTTAATTCTTTAAAAATTCTCTCAAAACAGATTCAAAGCTGAAGGAATGAGACTCCACACATGTAAAAGTTAATTTTCAGTGCCAGAGAGGTTGTTTGGCAGTAATACTTACCAAGCCACTAAAAACCCACTCACACGGGAATGGACAAGCCCCAATTCATTTTGGCATGCTTTGTGTGCTTTTATCATGTAGGTACAGCAACTTCACACTGTTCCATGTGTTTCAAAGCCAAGTTTCTCAGTGAAATACCATTATAGTGAAGCTTCTGAAGAAATAGCGCAACTCAGACAGCACCTTCCAGATTACTACATTTAACTACACATACGTAATCACTGGAAATTATTGTCCAATTTAAACTTTAATAACAATGAACGCCGATAGTCTCACCATTATTTTTAGCGCAAAAATCTGTGCTACTATTTTTGCCATTAAATTATCTTTCTCAAATGTGGCACTTTTATCTAAAGTGTAGTTTAACAGCAGGTTATGAGTCTGCATTGTTAGGATGTCAGATACATGATAGCTGATTAAATGATTCAAATGTTCTTTACTGCAGAGTTAAGAGACTGGTGAAGGAGGTAACAAGAACTGTTTATGCTGGAGTTTAAGTAACACTTCAGGGAAATAAGCAGGTCAATAAAAAGTGCTGAAAATTCAAGTCATCCCTGGCATCTCTAGCTGCATGGTGTTGTATTGGCTCTCCCTCATCTGCTCCTTCCTTGTCTTCACCCAAGTTTTGCTCGTAGATATGGGGAGCTCCTCCACCACATGCAAACCTTTTTCGATTGTGAGGATGTGCAATATGTTGCACACTACCACAATCTGTGAGACTCTCTATGGGCTATACTGAAGTGACCTATCCAGGCATCTAAACCAGTGATTGATCCTATGGCTCTGGTTGTAACTTATTTGTGCAGAACTGCTGGGGGTTACGGAGGGGTGTCATCAGTTATGTGTGCTGGGGATAGCACTTGTCCCTGGCGCTTTTATGAATAGCAGACAGAGAGATGCAGAAATCATCCCCTGTAGTATCCTGGAAAGATTCTAAGGCAAAGTAGTTAAGGCCTGTAGTGACTTTTACTGCTACGGGTAAAGCCTGGCTACCTGGGCTAGCAGGCAGTAGGATTTCTTGCAGCAGATTCTAGACTTCTGGATGGGGATGGGCCTTCTTCGAGCAGCTATTGCCTTCTAAAAGGCCCAACTGCTGCTTCTTGTGGTAGGGCAGCCTGCTGCTGCTCCACCTCCTTTCATACAACCAAAATCAAAATAGCAAGAAAGGCTACCATCATAAGCTGAAAGCTTACAGATGGAAAGAAAGAAAAGACAAAATGAAAGAAAAACTGTTGTTAAAAGGCTTGTATTAATATAGCATCTTTCATGACCTCAAAGACATCCCAAAGCCCTATACAGACAATAAAGTACTTGATCAGTGCTGCAGTCTGAGAAATGCAATTTGCTGTTTATGAGATCTTGTTGTGCACAATGATAATAACCAGATAATCTGCTTCAGTGGTGTTGATTGAGGGATAATATTGACAATGCACCACAGAGAAGTCCGCTGCCATTTTTTTGAATAGGGCCATGGGATCTTTTATGTCTACTTCACAGGGCAGACGGGTTCTCAGTTTCAAGCCTCATCGGAAAGATAGCCTATCCAAGGCAAACTCTACTGCGAAAATGCAAAAAAAGTGCAATAGCAAACAGATACCTGTGATTTGAGTGCCTCTTTAAATGTTGTTTTCAATGATGGCAGTCACCAGTTTTAATCAGTGGGTTCAAATCCAGGCAGGACCTCTGTTTTGATATATTAAATATTATAGAGATTGTAGTTACATCATAGGATGCAAATTTGTATGTATTCATGAGGAACATCAGACACCTAAAAAACTGTGCAGTTAGTATGGCAGCGGACTGGATTCAAGCGGCCTTGAGGCAGTAAAACCTCCCACAAAATTCTATCTCTGCCACCACTTCATTCCTGACAGGCTGGGGAGTTAAAATTCCCCTTTGGTGTCAGAAGACTAAATTATGAGTAAAGGTTAGAAAACTCTTCAGCTTTGAACGACGACATAGGAGAGAGGATCTTAGAGATACACAAGTGAAATAGAAAAGGTTGCTCCTGAGCACTATTTCAAGTTAAATCATGACAAGAGGGCTAGGTCACACAAGTCCAAACTGGTTAAAGGTAAATTCAGGACTAATGCAGGATGCACTTCTACATACAGTGTGATTACTGGAGTCACTCAGTAAACAGCTAGATACTATGATTGGAGGTCAGAGGCGGAGTGGGGGTGGAGAGGAAACAAGAATTATAAGTGAGCTACAGGGGTTGAATGGTCTCCATCACTAGTACTTATCTATATGAATAACCAATGCTGCTACCGATGTAGAAGAATGCACAAAATGGCCCTGCTTTTAAGGTCAGCGGTGAAGTGATGGCGCTCACTGCTGACCTTGAAGGAAGCTGTCCACAAAAATTTAGCAATCTCGTTGGTGTGGGTTTCACGTTTTCCAATGGTATTTTGAATCTGATGACATGCCAAGGTGATGTCCAGGCATCCAACAACAGTGATTCCATCAAGAAGGGTTAAGAGCCAATCATAATGCAGCACACTAGGAAGTAAAATGCACTGCTTATCCTTCAGTTTTTATAAATTTTACAGACAGCGAAATTAAAATTGGGACATACACATCAGCAGCTGAAATATCATAAACAATCTTTTAAAATTATATTAAAAACTACAGAATTATCATAATGGAAAAATTGAGCATCACATAAATATAAAATCAGTTTTCCACCAGAGAGCAGCAGTTATGACTTAGTACACCGATAAATATGCAGTTACAACTCATTAACAAGGTGTAACTTTCTCAGGGATTATTTTTATCAGTGATATTACAGCGTAAAAGGGGCAGTTCTTATCACTTCAAAGACTTCTAATTGATTTCCATCTGTGGAGACTTCAACAGCGCACCAGACGGAGAAGCACAGAACCAATGACAGCAACTTCTGGATCTCCCCATTTAACTGCTTAAGTGCAGACTCCAGAAGTTGCTGTCAGTTTCAGAGGAAATAATGACAGCGTAGGCCGACAGTTTCACTGCCATTACCGCAAAATCTGGGCCAATATTTTGGAACATATCTTGTAGTGTACAAGACGATTGTGAAATTAGTGCAAAGACCTAACAACTTCACTGTAACTATTAACAATTAATAAATAAAAACTAATTTTAAAGTATAAAATATAAGGTAAAGTAAGGATGCTGCTTGCAGTGTTTTAAAGTGTGCACCATCATTGCCTAATTAAATTACTTCCGTTAAAACATTAGCTTTAAAATGGCACTGTCAAAGTCAACCTGTCCCACAGTATAGTCCAAGAACAATCTACCATGTTTAGCCTTCAAAGGTTGAACTAGTTCTAAATTAAACTCAATCCTAATTCAAATCAAGGACAGATGAAAGGCTACTAATCATTCTGGTCAATTTCTGCTTGTTCAACTGTGCACAGCTGCTGGCATCAGAAAATGTATTTAGCCTAGTTTTCTTTAGCAGTACCCTGCATTATGCTCTTATGCTCATTTGTTAATTGAGTCACTCAGTTGCCAACAGTTTATATATATCTGTACTTATGTACTAGAAGATAAACACCTCACATTGAGTGTGAAAATAAATTAATTTACTGTATATTGTTTAGACCCTGTTTTAGGAGGTTACTATTACACAACACTCCTGGTAGCATTGTTGGTTCAGTCAATGGCTGGCTTACCTTGAAGCAAAACCTGGAATTATTCCAGTAGCAGCTATACTTCTTGCAATTCTGCTCTGTTAAGGTGCCAGCTTGCCTAATAATGTTGCCAAGGGCCTTGGCTGTGTTAGCCAAGTGTGCAGACCAACCTAAAAGGCAGTCTTCAGTCACAAGGTCACTGAAGATATGGCGTGTTGTGACTGTCAAAAGTTTCCCTGCTTTCCAATCTTTGGACAGATTTTGCTCCAGCTAGGTCCATTTCTAGTTTCTGGTGCAGGGTGACTGTTTCTCACCCTCATTCTTTTCCCCTTTGAGGCTAAAAATGGTGGCAAATCTGAAGTGTCAGCAGATCACTGGTACTTTACCTAAAAGGTGTGAGCTTAAAACCGAGTGTCAACAGCTTCTTTATTCCCACACATTCCAGGTTGGAATACTGGATAGAAATCTAAATGGGAATTGCCCCTGATTTTTCCCCTCCCTAGGTAAACACTCTGGAGCTAGATGCAGCATTCCAAGTCCTGCCCTGACTGATACCACTAAGCCTGAAACCGAGAACAAACCTGTGATCCTCTGGTCTGCATAGTTTATTACTGTCATGGGTGCATCTACCCACTAAGGCATTGGAGAGGCAAAGGCAAATGCTTTAGAAATGAAATCATTTTTACAAGTTATGTGGTTAAAAGGGTTGCATGATTACTCTATTCTAAGCCAATAAACATGGCTTCTGACATTATCCCAAAACTTGACTTAATTAATTCTGTTGCTTTGTGGAAGGGTTTCCAGCTGAACTTTGAGGCCTCATTCATCCTTTGGGATCAGTTTGTTTCCTTCATCTGCCTGAAATCTGTTTCAAATGGCTAATATGTACCAAGAGGTTGCAAACACGATTTCTGCTTGCTCAGAAAAAACCTGGGTAAACTATTATTTATGCTAGTTCAGGCATAAAATGCAGACCAACTACATTTGGCCTCAATGAGCTAATCATGGGCATATAACCCTAACTTTATAAAAGCTCCAACGAGCATGGTGCCAAGCATAAAGGCAATACTTTGGATCAATAACATTTTAATGCCACATCAAGGTAAATAAACTTGACTGTATGATCTTGTATCATTAATCAAAAATATCTGAGGCTGACATCTCTGATTATGTGTCCCATTGAGGGAGTTTTCAGATGAAAGGAAAATAAATTGCTCAGATGTCTTGAATCCAGTTGTGATCTTGTCAGTCGAGTGTCTAACTAAAGAAAAACAGACTTGCATCTGTATAGTGCTTTATCATAACTCTCTGAAATGCTCCAAACACAATCTACACTGTATGATTTGTTGGTTGTCTTAACTACTAGTACAGTTCTTTAACAATGCTGTTAGCAGTGAAATACTGCAAAAATAAAATACTGCAAAAATAGATTTGCAGTGCAGAGCAAATAGCAACAACCAAAGAGTACTAATATGTCTTAGCACATTCGCTCATAATTTGCCAATACCAAAGGTCTCCTCATTCTGGATGCTGACCCATGCTGTATATACATTTTCAGTTTCTATTCCTGATCATCATTGTTAAATGGAACAATTCAACCAGCCCTCAGCAGAATCCTAGATAATACAAGAACCCTGTTTATTTCCTCTATTGGAACCCAGCAATTCTTCAATACAGTCATCTTCGCTGGATTTGGAGTTCAATTTAGGCACATATAGTGATTTTTCTGTGACTCCAAACTTTCTAATGCTGTTGAAGAAGAATCTTCAGGGTACACGCTTCCAACTAGTAAGACCTATTCACATGTTTCATCTATGGTTTTCCTTACTTTGCCAACATTCCCACAACTTCCTAATAGCAATGTTTAAAACCTCTTAACTGCTAGCACTGCATAGAATCCAGGCTTGGGCTGATAAGTGGCAAGTAACATTTACGCCACACAAGTGCCAGGCAATGACCATCTCCAACAAGAGAGAATCTAACCATCTCCCCTTGACATTCAATGGCATTACCATCGCTGAATCCCCCACTATCAACATCCTAGGGGCTAGCATTGACCAGAAACTGAACTGGAGTAGCCATAGAAATAACGTGGCTACAAGAACAGGTCAGAGGCTAGGAATCCTGCAGCGAGTAACTCACCTCCCGACTCCTCAAAGCCTGTCCACCATCTACAAGGCACAAGTCAGGAGTGTGATGGAATACTCTCCACTTGCCTGGATGGGTGCAGCTCCAACAACACTCAAGAAGCTCGACACCATCCAGAACAAAGCAGCCCGCTTGATTGGCATACCATCCACAAACATTCACTCCCTCCACCACCGACGCACGGTGGCAGCAGTGCGTACCATCTACAAGATGCACTGCAGCAATGCACCAAGGATCCTTCGACAGCACCTTCGAAACCCGCGACCTCTACCAGCTCGAAGGACGAGCAGATGCATGGGAACATCACCACCTGCAAGTTCCCGTCCAAGTCACACACCATCCTGACTTGGAACTATATCACCGTTCCTTCACTGTCGCTGGGTCAAAATCCTGGAACTCCCTTCCTAACAGCACTGTGGGTGTACCTACCTCACATGGACTGCAGCGGTTCAAGAAGGCAGCTCACCACCACCTTCTCAAGGGCAATTAGGGATGGGCAATAAATGCTGGCATAGCTAGTGAAGTCCACATTCCATGAATGAATTAAAAAAAATTCTTGTAATCATAACTGGTGTTGACCTTGATTGCAGAGGCCAAGTTTAATATTGGCCAGTCTGTGAGGTTACACAGTTTGATGCTGAGAGTTTGATTTTGGGCTAAAATATTGCTCTATGCCAAGCCTCAATTCCCTCCAAGATCAGGTCTTCAATCATCCAACAAGAATCTCACTACAGGCTCTCTCATTTCTAGAAGCATGAGTTTTAATCCAACTTCAATTGTCTCAGTCATTTTCTTCTCTGCCATCTCCACTTCAATAAAAGATGACTATCATGGTTTTTTCCAATACACTGGTCTGATTGCACCAAAACATGTGAATTTTGCTTTAAAATTTGGTGTGACCTTATGAGTTCCAAGACATCTGCCATTTAATGCCAATCTTCTTGTAATCACAAAGATTTTGGTCTGGGCCCACAAACAACAATTTGATCATTTGTTTGGTGGCATCGGTTGAGGGATGTTAGCCAGACAGTCGGAGAATTCCCCTGCTCTTCTTGCATGTCCATATAAACAGGCAGATGGGTCCCCAGTTTATCACCTCACTCTCAAAAAAAAATGGCGAGGGGAAACTTCAACTTCCATGTGAAACTGGTACAAAGTCAGCAGAGTGGCCTGGCAGTCTGCTCGAAGCAGCTGTTTGGAGGCCTGAACCATTTTCAGGTCCTTTGAATTCAGCTGGTGAGCTATGGTGCTCAAAATCACTCTCTATGATTTAAAGATAAAGCTGTTGGTCAGTTATTGTGCAAGAAAAAAAAATTTGCAAGGACTGCCCTTTTTATTTTTGGTTTCATTTGCCCTGTTCTTTTGCTATATTAAAGAATTTGGAAGATCACTTTGGTTTCCTGTACTGATCAATTGTAAGAGGAAGAAAATTTAATCTGGTCAGACTGACCTGTATACACTGAACTCCCCAATTTGAAATGTGCAGAAAGTAAGTTTAAAATGCAATTTCTGCATACAGCTGCAGAACCAATATATACTCCCACTTTTAATGTTCCATAAACTCCATATAATTGCATTTAGCATCTCACAGCAACATACCCATTTGACCCAGAAAGGAAAACATAGGCTGCAAACCCTTGTTTTCAAATGCCAGTCTTTCACTTGTGATAGCAGAAATATTTGCTGGGTCATGTTGCCCTAACTCGAAACAGCAGTTAGCTGCACTGGTAGCCTAATTCAGGAAAAACAAAATCAGATAACACTCTGAGAAATCCAAAACATGGAAATGTGTAATATCTCGCTGTAAATCTGCTGTTCAATAACCACATTTAGTGGAGGACAAAATATCTTTTAACATTATTAACTAATTTTTTCCCCGACAGCTGGCTGTGCCTGCCAAATTCATGACGATTTACATCGCTGAAAATCAACTAATGAGGTGACCACACATGTTTAGACTGCTTCAGAGGAAGAACGTTCCTGTCACAAAGGAAAGTAACCTTTTTTTTTTGAACATTTAGCTTGAAAGAGACAAAACAGTAATAGTTTATGAACCTAGATGAGTAGTTGCAATGCAGGACTGACTTTACAACAATTACTAGGAATAAATGTCAGGACTGCCTGCTATTGACACAGCCTTCTATAACTGCCAATAATTTTATTCTTGAATTGTTCACTAAATAAGGTGATTATTTGGGGGAAAAGTCCCACTATATGGCTAATGGCGATAAGGTACTTTCATGGGGAGCAGAATTTGCAGGGAGTGTTGGTTAGGAATTTGCAGGCTGCAAGCCAATGATTTCCCAACCTACTCTTGCTCTTTTTGTGTGTACTCAATGAAGGATCAGCCCTTATCGGCTAGCTCAGTGCAACCTAACAGCAACTCCCACCAACTACTTATGGGAGTAGTTATGGAAAATTTGGCTTCATTAATTAAGTCCTATGAAGGAGTATTTTTAGAAAGTGTTTGAACTGGATTTAGTGTCAGTGTCAGGTCAGAAGTAAAAAAAATCAATGTTGACTGCACCACCCACTTCCCTCTCTGACTGTAATCTGCAAAGAATTACAATCAATCAACAGGCACATTCGATTTCTGTCATTTTTATACAGAAATATTAAACTGGAATTTGCATTTTAGCACAATAATTTCAAGACTGTATAACAATAAAATGATTCTCCTCATGCCAGTTATTCCTATGATAACCATTGTCTAGCATCCTAATATTGTAATTCATTCCCTTTCTCGGTCTACAAACCGTGCTGGCAATAATGGCAGCAGTAAAGAGTTCAATTGCAAAACTTAAATGAACAAACTTGAAAAGGTGAAACTCAAGAATCTATAAATATTAGGAACAATTAATGTTTCAGTTAGGTTCAAGGATGTAAAGTTTTCAATTACATTTCTAAACCTATCACTCTGAACAAAAGAACATTTGAAATGGACAAGCGAAGTAATTTAACACACAGAAGCTCATTACTCCAGTATGCCAACTTTCTAAACATCCAACTGTAACTTGAATAGCTTTCATGTTTTCTCTCACAGCCAATGAGATAGATTACTCCAAATATTTCATCATAATTTAAGTCATTCCTAATAATAATTTTAAATTTATATTCCACTATTTTCAACTTCATCCCCAGTCTAAGCCTCCTGGCTGAGAAGTAATACTCTGGATGACCTGAATACCTTTTAATATTTTACATACATTAATGAAGTCCCCTTAACTGAATAAGCATGAACTTCATTCTAATCTTTCCTCATAACTGACTCTTGTTGGAATTGGGATCAGTTTTGTTACTGCTCTCACCATCCTTTTCAATAATTCCAGGAGTTGAAAACAAAAATCAAGGCTGACACTCCAGTGCAGTACTGAGGGTGTGCTGCACTAGCGGAGGTGCCGTCTTTTGGATGGGACATTAAACCGAGGCCCCATCTGCCTGCTTTTGGTGGATGCAAAGATCCTGTGGCAATATTTCGAAGAAGAGCAGGAGTTATCCAGTGTCCTGGCCAATATTTATCCCATGATCAACATCACAAAAACAGATCATCTGGTCATTATCATACTGCTGTTTGTGGGAGTTTGCTGTGCACAAATCAGCTGCCAAGTTTCCTACATTACTACACTTCAAAAGTACTTCATTGGTCCAAAAGCACTTTGAGACAGCCAGTGGTCAGGAAAAGCACTATATAAATGCAAGTCTTTCTTTCTTTTAACTATTTGTTTTTGTACCTTGATGACCAGAATGGAATACCATGCTCCAAATATGCTCCAGCCAGAGCATTGGAAAATTTCAGTATAACTGCCACAGCCCACCACTCACCATTATGGCTATATATTCATGCATTCAATTAGCCTTTTTAAAATTTGCTTTGCCATACTTTCTGGACTTCTGTAAATTAGATCATTACCTGAAACTTAATTATGCCTAGTTTTCCAATTCTAGTAACCTATTGTTCAATGTAATATAGAAAAGAATCATCGAATGATTACAGCACAGGAGGCTGCCATTCGGCCTGTTGAGTCTGGGCTAGCTCTCCAAGCATAATTTAGTTAGTCCCACTCCACATTAACTTATATTTCTCTAAAATTATATTTCTTCAATCATATGCTCTGGTGTTTGAAGATTATTGTCTGTAATTTGAGCCATCCAATTTCAAGAATTAAGATGTTGTATCACTTACCTATATTATTCATTAGCATGTGCCATTCCATTTGCAAGGGCTAAGTTTCCAACTTTGCCGTCCTGACGAGGAGCCTTGGCCACCCAAAGTGCATGTTGAAAATTCAGGTCTGCAGTGCGCACACCAGAATTTCCAGCAAGTTGAACACAAGGTCAGAAAATTACCCCGTAAAGCCAGCTTGTCATGAAATTATATAGGCTTTTTCAATAAACAGTAAAGACAATTGAAAATGAATCTATGTATATCTATCTATATACATATTTATTAGGAGTAAGTGCAGCCTTATCTGCTGAAAGTGCACTTTGGACACTCCAGTTTATGCTGCAAATTTTGTTTTAATCAGTTCAAATAATGGGTGGGAAAATTTTACACAGTGTGCACTGTGCACTGTTCTGCATTCCCCATAGAGCACACACAGTCAGAAACTTATTCTTAATAAGTAGTGCATGCAACCAACAAAATTTGCATTACCTAAACTGAAAACTTCCATTTACCACTACAAGCCCCAGGACAGCTGAACGGCCATCCAGCCAGCATCTATTCCATATAGGTACAAAAAGAACAAGTTCTTTTCTGGCACTAAAACCAGGGTATGAGATGGGAAGGGTTAATTTGAATAATTTTTGCAGTGCCTAATATGAGAACCACACACGTGTTTGCTCCCCTTATGTTTGTCTGCTGCATTATACCACTCCTTGGACTTTGGGTGATAAGTAAGCCTGAGGAAATGCACCCAATAATGCGCTCCAGGTTTGCCTGATTGCCAATGGTGCATCCATCACCAAATCAGCACTATAAACTTTGATCAAAAAGGACAATAATAAAAGCTTATTGAATCAGTGGGCAAAATGACAAAGATGTAAAAAGTTTCAAGTTGGTGCCCATTACAGGCTCTATATCACATTCACTATCGTTATAAAAATTACCTAAAATAAGCTGTATATTCTGATGCAAAAATGTGAAAATCATTGGAAATAATCTTTTAGATTCAGATGATAAAGCAACTTGCACATATAATATATGCTGACATAAGAAGCAACTGACATGATCAGGCTACAGAACTGTGAGTTTCTTCTTTCCTTTTGCATTGTTCTCTTTTACACAATCTTTCTCCATTTTTATTATTAAAATTAGGCTTCTGTATAATTCTTATGTTTGAAACAGACTCTTCCAAATGCTCCCAAGAAAAAAAAGGATTTACATTCATTATGAACCTTTCACAATATCCCAAAGTGCTTTACAGACAATGAAATACATTACGAAACATAGTCACTGTCATGATGTAGGAAACACAGCACCAAATTTACACACAGCACGCTCCCATAAACAGCAATGTGATAATGGCCAGACAATCTGTTTTGGTGATGTTGATTGAGGGACAAATATTGACCAGCACGAGGGGATAACACCCCTACTCTTCTTCGAAATAGTGCTGTGGGTTAGGATTAGGGTCTTTTAAGTCCACCTGAGAACACAGACAGGTCCTCAGTTTAACGT
Organism: Heterodontus francisci; assembly: GCF_036365525.1. Lineage (NCBI taxonomy): Eukaryota > Metazoa > Chordata > Chondrichthyes > Heterodontiformes > Heterodontidae > Heterodontus > Heterodontus francisci. The sequence continues at coordinate 61,845,462 of NC_090373.1, read as the reverse complement.
CTCATCTGAAAGGTGGCACCTCATATAGTGCAGCACTCCCTCAGTAATGCACTGGGATCATCAATTTTGATTTGTGTGTTTAAATCCTGGAGTGGGACTTGAATCCACAGCCTTTTGACTCAGATGTAAAAGAGCTACCAACTGAGTCACAGCTGGCATGACCACTTAGCATGATAGTGTTGAAGAACTAGCACAGTATGTTACTGCACAGATTTTGCCATTCCACTTTTGATTCTAAATCACATTTTTTCCCACTATAATTAAATTTAAATGAAAAGGATAAGGAAAGGAATCTTACCTTGTTGTTGCAATAAACTTGCTGACACCTCAAGACATCCATATATACTTTATATTCTAATAAATTTGCAATTCTATCACTGTTATGTGGATAATCAAGTCAGTCAATCTGTCCACAGTAATGTCCCACAAACGGCAAATAAGATGAATGGCCAGTTAATTTGTTTTTTGCTGGAGTTGGTTAAAGGAGAAATGTTGGCCAAACAGTTTTTAAATCAAAATTTTAGTTAGATGTAATCTATGAGTGTTGAAAAAATTAAAATATGTTGTTTCATTGTTTTCCATTTTATTTGTAATTTTCATAACATCTTTTTTTAAAAATTGCCTTTTTTGCTATTATATTTAAATGAAAAGCAAGGAGAACACAGAATTTTATACTTTTCATTAAAAAGAAACATTGCACTTTATCAGAATGCGGTGAGATTTTTGTTGTTCACCTGAACCATCAGATCAAGCAATTGGTTTAATGTTTTATCTAATTCTTGTACTTTCAAATCACTACTTAATCTGCTATTAGCAATATACTGAAAACAAACCACATTGTTTTCTTCACCCCAAAAGTTCTTATTCTTCCTGTCTAACCTATATCCATCCACTTTATATGAATAATGAATACCTGGAAATGATTACAATGATAATTTTACCAAGAGATTCAATTATAAATCACAAAAGCAAATTCTTTTTGGGGCACAATTTAAGTACATAAGGAACCAGCTTACTGACAGGTTGATGAAAACAGAGTAGGCAGAAAATTGCGCTATTTAAATAATACAAGACTGTACATATTCATGAAAACTTGTCCTGAGTATTTCTTGAACCTTGTACCCCAGTTTATTCATATGCTGGAAATTCAAGTTTGCCATGAACTTGCAGAATAATGACAATAAATACACTCGAGTTAATTAATCTGTTCAGATATCAGAAAAAATTGTGATTATAGATTTGTGTGTACATAGTTTTATGAGACTTACATTAAATGGCTGCTAATCTGATTTAAAATACAATTTCTTTTTTTAAAAAAAAAAGCATAGGGATATCAGAATGTATTCCTCCTACAGGCAAGCAACTTGCAGCTTGTCCTTCTGCATAAACCCTGGAAAATCATTTTCAGTTTGGGTCATTCTGACCAGAACTCTAATCTCCAGAGGTCTTAAACATAAACAGGGACATTGATGGCTTTGAATTTACAGCATGATCTGTTTTATCAGCAAGAAACTGACGAAATACTTCACACCAAAAATTAAGTGCCCTTGAACCATTCCTGTAGGTGCACTTAATTTAGACAACATTCTTTTAAACAAGTGTTCAAAAAGCCAAAACAAAAACGTTTTCAGGCTCAGACTGCTGCCATCATGGCTACGGATACCAGTGTTCAAAGAGACTTACAGGGTATCATAGCAATCCAGTAATCTGTCCTCCAATACATTGCTAAGATTGCTGATGCACAACCCCAGGGGAGTGGCACTGGCACAGTGGATTATGAAGTTGCTGTCCTCTTTCAGGATGACATCATTCATTCTCCCACCTCCGCCATTCCGACAGTGCCCTTGCTGCTGTCACTCAGGCAGCTAGCCAAGACTGCTGCCATCCATGCTGAGGCACTGCAGTACGAAGCACAGCCTTCTAGTTCCAGAGCTGCTGGGACATTCAAAGTCAGTAGCCTTCCACCACAAAAACAGGCAAAGGCACACAGAAGACAGGGAATAAGGGAACGCAAAAGGGTGATTAGTTGACATCTGTATGGAATATTGGATGGCTTGGTTGATAAACATTGTTTTGTATTGGTTTGTATTTTTGCATTGTGGCCAAGTGAGAAGTTAAGGTGTAGGACTGTTGGTGAATGGTGACGAAGTTGTATTCACTGGCACCACCATCGGACAAATCAATCACAGACAGCCCGGCCAGAAAGTGGCTATGTTGGTTGCATTCTCCATTCCTAATCCTCCTCGGCTGGTCACCATTTAGCTGGTGGCAAGGGCTGTGCTCTCATGATGGCGAGGTTGTGCAGCATGCAGCAGACCATTACAAATCTCGACAGGCACTCTGCCGAGTATTGCAGGGTTTCTCCAGAGTGGTCCAGGCAGCAAAAGCGTTGTTTAAATATCTCAATGGTCTGCTCGATCACATTTTGTGTAGCACATGACGTTCCTTATATGCATGCTACCCGTGTGCATGGGCTGCACACCAGTGTCATGAACCACACAGTCAGCAGATAGCCCTTGTCACCCAATAGGCCACCCTCTGGTTTGTCGTAATGGCTCAAGTGCAGATGGTATAGTGGACTGCTACAGAATGAATGAATCATGACTGCTGTCAGGGTACCAGGCATTGACCTGCAAAATAGACTGCGTATGGTCGCACAGCAGCTGAAGGTTAAGGGAATGGAATCCCTTTCAGTTTTGGTACGTGGTGGAGTTGACGTGCAGCATGCAAAGCAACATGCATGCAGTCAATAGCACCCTTCACCATGGGGAAGCCTGCAATCCTAGTGAAGCCGCCTGCTCTCTCTGCCTGCTTCTCTCTGGCAAGAAAGAATGAAATGCAGTCAGCTTTCTTAGAATACAGAACCTCAGTGATCTCCCTTATGCAACAGTGGATGGCAAACTGGGAAATATTGCAAATATCGCCCTTCTCTCCCTCCTCCTCCCTCTTCCAGTACCTTGTCCAGCTCAGTGTCACCTCTGATCTTTCTCCCTGTCATGCTGTTGACCAAGACAGGTGCAAACTACTGCACCCATGTCTGAAAGCAGGTGGTTTGTACAGAATCCTTGAAGGCAGTTCAAACAACAAATTGTATTTATATAGCACATGTAACATAAGAAAACACCCCAGGACACTTCACAGAGACATTATAAAATAAAATATGACACCGAGGCTCAGAAAAAGATATTAGGCCAGATGGCCAAAGGTTGATCAAAGAGCTATGTTTTAAGGAGCAACTTGAAGCAGAAGTGCAAGGTAGAGAGGGGAACAGGTTGAGGAAGGGAATTCCAGAGCTTAGGGCCTAGGCAGTTGAGGGCACGGCCACCATAGGTGGAATGATTAAAACCGAGAATGCTCAAGAGGCCAGAGTTAAAGGAGTGCAGTTATCAAGGGTTGCAGAGCTGGAGGAGATCACAGAGATAGGGAGGGGTGAGGCTGTGGAGCAATTTAGAAACAAGGATGAGAATTTTAAAATCAAGGCATTACATAACTAGAAGCCAATGTAGGTCAGCAAGCACAGGGATGAAGGGTGAACAGGATTTGGTACGAGTTAAGGAATGGGCAGCAGAGTTTTGGATGACTAAGTTTATGAGGGGTAGAATATGGGAGGCTGCCAAGCAGTGCATTAGAATAGTCAAGTCTGGAAGTTACTAAGCCATGGATGAGGGTATCAGCAGCAGAAAAGCTGAGGCAGGGGTAGAGTCGGGCAGTGTTACGGAGGTGGAAATAGGAGGCTTAGTGACGGTGTGGATATGTGGTTGAAAGCTCATTTCGGGGTCAAATATGACACTAAGGTTGTGAACAGAGTGGTTCAGCCTCAGACAGTTGCCAGGGAAAGGGGTGGAATCAAGGGCGATGGAGCAGAGTTTGTGGCAGGGACTGAAGACAACGGCTTCAGTTTTCCCAATAATGAAGGAAATTTCCGCTCTTCCAGTACTGGATGTTAGACAAGCAGTCTAACAATTTAAAGACAGTGGAGAGGTCGAGAGGGGCGGTGGTGAGGTCAAACTGGATGTCATTATATACATGTGGAAACTAAATGTGTTTTCGGATGATGTCGCTGAGGTGCAGCAGATAGTTGAGTAATGGGGTGGGGTTAGACCCCTGGGGGACAGCAGCAGGTAACTATGTGGGAATGGGAAGAGAAGCCATTAATGGTAATTCTCTGGCTATGATTACATAGATAAGAATGGAACCAGGCAAGTGCAATCACACCCAGCTGGATGGCAGTGGAGAGGCATTGGGAGGAGGATAGTGTGATCAACTGTGTCGAAGGCTGCAGATAGGTCGAGAAGGATGAGGAGGGATAAATTGCCTTTGTCACAGTCACATGGGAAATTTGTGACTTTGATAAGAGCTGTTTCGGTACTGTGACAGGGGTGGCAATCTGATTGGAAGGATACAAACATGGAGTTCCGGGAAAGCCAGGCACAAATTTGGGAGGTGACAACATGTTCAAGGTCTTTGGCGAGGAAAGGAAAGTTGGAGATGGGGCAGCAGTTTGCAAGGACAGAGGGGTCAAGGGTTGGTTTTTTGAGGAGAGAGGTGATGACAGCAGATTTGAAGGCAAGATGGACAACACCTGCGGAGAGAGAACCGTTAATGTCAACTAACATAGGAGCCAAGAGGGGAAGTTGGGTGTCAGTAGTTTTTTTCAAACAGGGTCGAGTGAGCAGGAGGTGGGTCTCATGGACAAGGTAAGCTTGGAGAGGGCTAGGGCAAGAGGAGCCTTAGAGGAAGTTCAGGAAATGGCAGGGACATCTGATCGGATGGTCTCAATCATGGTGACAAAGAAATCCATGAGCTCCTCGCACTTGTTGGAGGTGACAGAGGAGAGGGGTTTAAGATGGCAGCTGTTAGTAGAGAAAAGACACTGGGGGCTACCTTTGTATCCTGGAAGAGAGAGCACTTATCACAGAAAGGAACAGGATCTGACAGTGCTTTATGTGGTCAGCCATATCTGGTGGGGGAGTTGGACAGAGACCAGAGTGACAAAATCATAGACGCAATGGGCACATGTCCAGAGCAGCAGCTAAAGTGCACTGCAAAAGGACATGAGGAAAACTTAAATTACATAGGCTTGCTTACATACCATTAATTAGGATGCTTATATCCTAGTAGTAAACAGGGAATAGAGGGAAGAAAATAGGAGAATATCTTTCCTCAGGGTAGTGTCCTAGGCCCAAACATCTTCAGCTGCTTCATCAATGACATTCCTTCAATCATAAGGCCAGAAGTGGGGATGTTCACTGATGATTGCACAATGTTCAGCACCATTCGCGACTCCTCAGATACTGAAACAGTCCGTGTAGAAATGCAGCAAGACCTGGACAATATCCAGGATAGGGCTGATACGTGGCTAGTAACATTCGCGTCACACAAGTGCCAGGCATTGACCATCTCCAATGAGAGAGAATCTAACCACCTTCCCTTGACATTCAATGGTATTACCATCGCTGAATCCCCCACTATCAATATCCTGGGGTTATCATTGACAAAAAACTGAACTGGAGTAGCCATATAAATACTGTGGCTGCAAGAGCAGATCAGAGGCTAGGAATCCTGTGGCAAGTAACTCACCTCTTGACTCCCCAAAGCCTGTCCACCATCTACAAGGCACAAGTCAGGAGTGTGACGGAATACTCTCCACTTGCCTGGATGGGTGCAGCTCCAACAACACTCATCAAGTTCGACACTATCCAGGACAAAGCAGCCCGCTTGATTGGTACCCCAAAAACAAACAAACAAACATTCACTTCCACCATCACCCACGCACAGTGGCAGCAGTGTGTACCATCTACAAGATGCACCAAGGCTCCTTAGACAGCACCTTCCAAACCCGCAACCTCTACCACCTAGGACGACAAGGGCAGCAGATGCATGGGAACACCACCAAGCTACACACCATCATGACTTGGAACTATGTTGCCGTTCCTTCATTGCCACTGGGTCAAAATCCTGGAACTCCCTTCCTAACAACACTGTGGGTGTACATACCCCACATGGACAGCAGTGGTTCAAGAATGCAGCCCACCACCACCTTCTCAAGATCAATTAGGGATGAGCAATAAATGCTGCCTAGCCAGCGATGCCCAACTCCCATGAACGAATAAAAAAAATGTTTCCAGAATTAAAGCCATAAGTCCCATAGTGGGATAAAGTAGACCTAGGTAGGTGGAATCAGCATGGAATATCGACGGACTGTCCTTCACTTTGAGACAGGTGTGGCAGGTGAGTGAAGCCCAGGAGCGATTTGAAGGGTGGAGCATCAGAGGACACAGTGCATGTGCCACACCACTCCTTGTAGACTTCAGCAACTTTAAAAACAACTCTGGAAAACACCCAACACTTCTACAATTGCAGCAAGATCTCATGCTCAGCAGTATGCAGTTAAGATACTGCATTAGCTGGAGTATTAAGCTTCGAAATAGCAGTGCTGGCATCAAATCAGCATCATGATCTGCCTATTTTGCATACTCCAAGGGGACACTGCCTGCATGTGTGCTAACACCCTCAGCAAAATGGTGTCCAATGCAGTCGCACCAGAAGTGTGTGTGTGTGTGTGTGTGTGTGTGTGTGTGTGTGTGTGTGTGTGTGTGTGCGCGCGTGCACTGCACATGCCATTTTGGAGGCAGAAAGGCATCAATGGGGCTGAAAAGCTGTGTGCTATGGAGCTGAATTTCACAGGCAATGTCTTGAAAGAAAAGGGTTTACCAAATTGATTGTCAAGAAGCAAGCACATGTTTAAGAATTGCAACTGATCACGCTGGGATATATTTTTCTGGTTTTGCTATCAATACAAAAGTAGATGAGAGTAAACTGTGGTAACAAAATGGATGGAAAGCTCTGAAATGCTAAACCTCCATGTTTATCACTGTACGAGGTTTCTCCATATTACAAACTCCTTTATAATCATTAGCAAACATGAAGAGTTTTACTTGTTAATGCCTTACTCAAGGCCAGTCATGAAGAATTGGTGTAACATTATAGCACAGAGGAATTTTCTGCTCTAGTCCAGGGATATAAATCGTCATGGTCAGGTAAGTCACAGTGCAAGGGGAAGAGGAGGAACAGGGGACAACCCAGGCACATAATGTGCAAAAGGCCAAGCGCTTGGTCAGAACAAGGTCAAATAGTTAATTTGGCAGGATGGAGAAGCAGTGGATGAATAAGCTTAGGCATAACCAGTTACCTTTGGCTGAGGTGGGCCATCTGAAAGAAGATTGGCAGAACCATAGATACATAGAAATAGCGTCGTGTCAGTAGGGGAACATTTAGGTGAAGTGTCCGTACAGGAGTATTTAAGAGATCAGTGATTATAAGTATCATAAGGTTTAGGATGTCGATGGAAAAGGACAAGGAGCAATCCAGAGTAAAAGTAGTTAACTGGGGGAGGGCCAACTACAATGAGGTGAGATGGATCTAGCCCAGGCAAATTGGAATCAAAGACTGGCAGGCAAAACTGTAACAAAACAATGGGCTGTCTTTAAAAAGGAGATAGTTCAGGTACAGTCGAGGTACATTCTCACGAAGGGGAAAGGTCGGGCAAACAAATCCAGAGCTCCCTGCATGACGAAAGAGACAGAGTGCAAGATGAAGCAGAAAAAAGGTGCATATGACAGATGTCAAGTGGATAATATAATTGAGAACCAGGCTAAATATAGAACAAAGAACAGGAACAGGCCATTCAGCCCTCCAAGCCGAACACTGAGAGGGGAAGTGAAAAACAAATATGAGAAGACAGAGTATGAGAAGAGACTGGCAGCTAACATAAAAGGGAATCCAAAAGTCTTCTATAGGCATATAAATAGTAAAGGATGGTAAAAGGAGGAGTGAGACCAATTAGGGACCTAAAAGGGGATTTTGCATGGAGACAAGAGGCATGGCTGAGGTACTGAGTACTTTTTATTTGTCTTTACCAAAGAAGATACTGCCCATGTCATAGTGAAAGAGAAAGTAGTTGAGACACTGGATGGGCTAAAAATCAATAAAGAGAAAATGTTAGATAGGCTGGCTGTACTTAAAGTTGATAAGTCACCAGGACCATATGGTATGCATTTGAGGCTACTGAAGGAAGTAAGGGTAGAAATTGTGGAGGCACTGGCCGTAATCTTCCAATCCTCCTTAGATACAGGGGTGGTGCCAGATGACTGGAGAATTGCAAATGCTACACCCTTGTTCAAAAAAGGGTGTAAGGAAAGCCCAGAAACTACAGGTCAGTCAGTTCAAACTTGATGGTGGGAAAGTTTTTAGAAATGATAATGCAGGAAAAATGTTGATTAATTAAGGAAAGCCAGTATGGATTTGTTCAGGGGAAAATCATGTCTAACTAATTTGCTTAAGTTTTTTGAGAGAGGATTGATGAGGATAATGGTGTTGATGTGGTGCACATTGACTTCCAAAATACATTTGATAAAACCACATAACAGGCTTGTCAGTAAAGATAGAGCCCATAGAATAAATGGGACAGTAGCAGCAGGGATATGAAATTGGCTGAGTGACAGGAAACAGAGTTCAATGGTTGTTTTATGGACTGGAGGAAGGTATATAGTAGGGTTCCCCAGGGGTCAGTGTTAGAAACTTGATATGACCTCGAACTGGGTGTACCGGGGACAATTTCAAAATTTGCAGATGACACAAAACTTGGAAGTATTGTGAACTGTGAGGATAGTGATAGACTTCAAGAGTGCATAGTTAGGCTGGTGGAATGGGCGGACAAGTGGCGGATGGAATGTAATGCAGAGAAGTGTAAAATGATTCATTTTGGTAGGAAGAATGAGGAGAGGCAATATAAAATAAAGGATAAAATTCTAAAATTAGCGCAGGAACAGTTGGACCTGGGGCAGTATGTACACAAATCACTGAAGGTGGTAAGGCAGGTTGAGAAAGCAGTTAATAAAGCATACAGGATCCTGGGCTTTTTTAAAAGGGTCATGGAGTATAAAAGGAAGGAAGTTATGAAATACCTGTAGAAAACATTGGTACAGCCTCAACTGGAGTACTGTGTCCAATTCTGGATGTGAAGGCTTTAGAGAGACTGCAGAAAAGATTCACAGCAATGGTTCCAGGGATGAGGAGCTTCAGTTAGGTGCATAGGTTGGAGAAGTTGGGTCAATGCTCCTTGGAGGAGATTTGATAGAAGTATTCAAAATCATGAGGGGTCGGAACAGAGTAAATAGGGAGAAACCGTTCCCTTTGGTGGAAGGATCAAGAACCAAAAGGATTTAAGGTGATTGGCAAACGAAGAAATGTGACATGAGGAAAAACCTTTTTACGCAGCGAGTTGTTGAGATCTGGAATGCACCGCCGGAGACTTTGGTGATACAGATTCAATCGAGATCTTCAAAAGAGAACAGGAGAATTATCTGAAGATAAAAACTGGCAGGGCAACAGGGAAAAGGCAGGGGAGTGGGACTAGGTGAATTGCTTTTGTAGAAAGCCAGCATGGACACAATGGGTCAAATGGCCTCCTTGCGTGCTCTAACCAATCTATGATTCTACAGTGAGAGAGAGAGAAATGCATGTTGGGTTTTAGTGACGCGAAGAAAGAACTTGCATTTATAAAGAGCCAGTCATGTCACTAGGACATCCCATATTGCTTCACAGTAAATTAATACTTTTGAAGTGCAGTCACTTGTTATAAAGGTAAAGACTGCAAAATCCGAAACAACTATGTGACATATGACAAGTTAAATCAGTTTTGGTGATGGTTAGCAGATAATTTTGGCCAGAATATTGGACAATTCCTTACTCTTTCTGAAATAGTGACCTCCACTTAACAGCTCATCTGAAAGACTGACAATTCTAAGTTATATGATCAACTCCTAGAGTAGGGTTGATCTTACAGCCTTCTGACTCAAAGGCATGAGCTCAACTAAGCCAAGCTGAAATGTAGAACCAGAAAACACAGATAGGGATACACATTGTCAATCTCCCATAGCTTTGCTCCTTGGATAGTCAAGTGCTGGCTTCAAGTTATTAAGTTTTTGACTGCAGGTTGATAATTGGACCATGGCAAACAGATGGAAGGGGGGAGGAAAGGGGTCAGGAATGGGAGTCAAGGAGGAAGAAGTGGAAAAGAAGGAAGAGTAAGAAGCGGGTAAGAAGGGACAGGGGCTGGATTTTGTTCTCCCACCACCCCTGCAGAAAATGGCAGCTGCCCCGCACGGGACCTGCGCAGCCAGTAATTATGCGGCGTCACCTGATGCAGGATCAGGTGCTGGCACCATTTTTAAAAGGCTGCCAGTCCTGCAAACAGTTCAAAATAATGCATAGTTGACCCCTTCCCCCCATACAGTAAATAATGCAGAGTTGACCCCTTCCCCCCACCTATAGACGAAATAATGCAGAGTTGACCCATTCCCCACCTCGGGGGCACCAGCTTTTCCTGGACGGGAAAGAGAAGGTGCTTGAGTGCCACACGATGTGCTCAAGCTTGTAAACTGAAGGTAAGATCACGGGGAATTAATTTTAAATTTATGCAGAGACCTATTTTAAATACTTAAAATAGGGTCCTGTTGCAGAGCAGTGGTAGTGCCGCGACGGAACCTTGCCGCTGCCGGGAAGACTGGGCCTGGTAATCCCGGCATTGGGCTCCGTGACGGCCGCTGCCACTCCGATTCTCCCGGAGCAACCCCCACCCCCTCGCCCACCCCCAGCCATGGAACCAATGTGGGGCTGAGAACAAAATACAAAATCCAGCCCAGGGAGTGGGAAAATGACTGCGGTGCACGGGGTTTTGGAAAAGTACCTCAGTGGATGAAACAACCCTGAGAGGTTCTGATATTTTAAAAATTATACAGGTCCCAATTTGATTATTTTTAAAAAGCCCTGATTATTTCGTGAGTACTTGGCTTAATTTTAATTTCTTAAAGAAAATAGTTGGTGATTTTTCAAACAATTACAAAGTTCTAATATTTCACTTTTTAAAAATAAGCATTAATTGACATTTAACTGATTTCTCCAGGTTTGTTTCTGAGATAAGGCATTCTATCGTTCTTAACGTTTGCGCATGTAAACATGAAAAACCCCTATCGCTACTTTATGATGGGATTTTCCATTCACCAGGTTGGTGTGGCAGTCTTGTGTTACTTTTGAAATGGACTGCATGACCCATCTAAAAGTTTTCATATGAGAGAGAGAGAGAGACAGACAGACAGAATAGTTACAAACCAAGTTAGAGATGAGTGTTGGTTATTTACAGCCAGAAATGAAGTTGAGAATGTGCTTACAATGCATGAAAATAAAATAGTTTTACTTCAGAGCTTCCTGAGAAACACTGATACTTTCTACTGGACATATTTACAATTAATAAAATGCCACTTCCTGTAAGAAAATAAGAAATATCACCCTGGTCTGCTCCACTATTCAATACGATCATGGTCGATCTTAGACCTCACCTCACTTTCCCACCCAACTCCCATATACATGGTTTCCCTTAAAGTCCAAAAATCTAGCAATCTCAGCCTTCAATATACTCAACGACTGAGCATCTGCAGCCCCCTGGGATAGAGAACTGCAAAGATTCACAAGCTTTAGGGTGAAGAAATTTCTCCTCATCTCAGTCTTAAATGGGTGATCCCTTATCCTGAGAACCCTGGTTCTAGACTCTCCAGCCAAAGGAAAGAACCTTTTAGCATTCACCCTGTCAAGCCCAGTGAGAATCTTATGTTTAAATGAGATCACCTCTCATTCTTCTGAACTCCAGTGTATAGGCCCATTCTACTCAATCTCTCCATATAGGACAACCTCTCATCCTAGGAATCAATCCAGTCAACATTTGTTGCACTGCCTGTAAAGCTAGTATATCCTTTCTTGGGTATGGAGATCAGAACTGTACACTGTGCTCTAGATGAGGTCTTCCCAAAGCCCTGTAGTACAATTGCAGGAAGACTTCCTTACTCTTGTACTCCAACCCCCTTGCAATAAAATCCAACGTACTATCTGCCTGATTAATAGCTCACTGCATGACGGCAATTTCGGGCCCCGTCCTTTACCGTCCCGCCCCCAGCAGGGCCTGAAAATTCAACCCTTTGTGCCCTCCTCACAGCTTACGTTCCCAATTAGCTTTGTATTACCTGCAAACTTGGATGCATTACACTCAGTTGCTTCATCTAAGTCATTAATATAGATTGTAATCAGCTGAGGCCACAGCACTGATCCTTGCAGCATCCCACTCCTAACAGCATGCTAACCTGAAAATGATCCATATACTCCTACTCTGCTTTCTGCCCTTTAACCAATCCTCTTTCCATGGCTATTGCTCAAGATTGTACTCATTGGATTGGAGATACACCCGTATATAACCCAGATAATTACATATGTTCAATTATATACTTTTTTTTTAACAACTATTTCTATTCTGTGCAAAAAAAGTTGCAGACATTAAGATTAGAGCCCAACCAAATTCACGGCCATGAAAAATGCGTCATGAATCGTGAAATTTTGGGACCTCCATGAAAATCGGCCTTTTTGCAAACTTTGCTTGTTTTATTCTTTGACAAAACCGCTGGGGATGTTGCAAACTTCACATGTTTTAGTGATTGACACAAGACTCGCTTCACTGATTGGTAGATGAGGGAAGGCTTCCAGTGCAGTTTTAAGAGACGCAGTCTCAAATATTAGCAGACAAGTGAGAATGCCAGAGTGAGCAAATCAAAATTTTTTATTTATTTAGAGATACAGCACTGAAATAGACCCTTTGGCTCACCGAGTCTGTGCCGACCATCAACCACCTATTTTATACTAATCCTACATTAATCCCATATTTCCTACCACATCTCCACCATTCTCCTACCACCTACCTACACTAGGGGCAATTTACAATAGCCAATTTACCTATCAACCTGCAAGTCTTTGGCTGTGGGAGGAAACCAGAGCACCTGGCGGAAACCCACGTGGTCTTAGGAAGAACTTGCAAACTCCACACAGGCAGTACCCAGAATCGGATCCAGGTTGCTGGAGCTGTGAGGCTGCGGTGCTAGCCACTGCGCCGCAACACATCAAGTGAAAGAATTTGGAAGCCAAATTCTGCATGCCGATGGTGGTACACTGACTTCAGTGAGTAAAGAATGTGACCTGTTTACAGACAGCTTTTTACAATCATTTGAGTATACAATAAATGCCATTTGAAACCTGAAACCTCCCTTGTCCTTTTTTTAAAAATCAATCATTTTCATGGTCTGTTGCGACATGAAATTTACAATTTAAATACGTTAAATTGTGAAATTCATGATTCTTAAAATGTCGTGACTATGAAATTTGTAAAATTTGACTGTGAATTTGTTAGGGCCCTAATTATGACACAGTAATACTGGATGAGTTTTGTTAAATGTTGTCATTGCACTGAAGTTTAATACATCTTGCCGTTTGTGCTTCATGAACTTTTCAGCGCTAGCTGTTCCAGTGCATTATCACATGCTTCCCTAGTCGAGTGAATATTGAATATGGTAGGCTTGATAGTCAGCTAGGCAGTTGTATGAGGTTAAAGAAAGCTAACTAGCTGCATTTGTGACTAATCCTAAAATACCTGTATCACTGTGAACTTTGCTGTAAAAGATATCAATCACTTGTACAGCACTGCATGATGGTACAGAAATGCCATTGACCTGAGTGTGCTATTCCATATATGCCACTACTAGATGGTAACTTCTTCAATGTCTGATCACATCTGCTTCAGCATAGAACACTGGGTATCTGTGAGGCCTCAGAGTCCCTCAATAGTGCTTTCCTGGAACTGTTCTTAAATGAGTTGAAACCAGCCATGATTGTTCCTTGGAAGCAAAGTTTCCATAGCGACAGTGAAAGTATTCATGAGAAACATTCCTGTTGCGTCTATGGCCTGCAATTTTAGTTCACTACTGCAGGTTTCACTGGTGTTGTCATCTGCTCAAAACAGACTGTAGTACAACCATTATTCCAATTTAAACATGCCAACTTCCATTACCATATATATGAAATCAAGCACCTATTCAATAAGGAATATGTGTCTCAACAATCTCTATTATAAAGCAGCCATATTAAGCTTGATATGCTTAAGACAACTCAAGAGGGGCAGTCACTAAGCTGGGCCTCTGCCTTGTCCCTGCAATTAGACCTGTACATCACCAGTAATCTGGAGCTCAGCAGTGCTTTCTCTGCAACCTCGCTAGGATCTTTTTTAACTGAATATAAATATCAGTATTGGTATTTGATTCAAGTGGAAGTGGTGACGTTCACAGAATAGCTACAGTGCAGAAGGGGTCCATTTGGCCCATCATGCCCGCACCAGCTCTCTGAAAGAACAATTCCCTCAGTTCCATTCCCCTGCCTTCTCCCCATAACCCTGCACATTCTTCCTTTTCATATAACTGTCTAATTCCCTTTTGACTGCTTCAATTGAACCTGTCTCCACCACACTCTCAGGCAGCACATTCCAGACCTTAATCACTCACTGCGTGAAACAGTTCTTCCTCATGTCACTTTTGCTTCTCTTACCAAATCCTTTAAATCTGTGCCCTCTCGTTCTCAATCCTTTCACGAGTGGGAACAGTTTCTCTCTATCTACTCTGTCCAGACCCCTCATGATTTTGAATACCTCTATCAAATCACCTCTCAGCCTTCTCTTCTCCAAGGAAAACAGTCCTAACTTCACCCATCTACCTTCATAACTGAAATTCCTCATCCCTGGAACCATTCTCATGAATCTTTTCTGTACTCTCTCCAATGCCCTCATGCCTTTCCTCAGGTGCGGCACCCAGAACTGGCTGCAATACTTCAGCTGAGGCCAAACTAGTGTCTTATACAAGTTCAACATAACTTCCTTGCTCTTGTACTCTATGCCCCTATTAATGAAGCTCAGGATACTGTATACTTAATCTACTGCTCGCTCAACCTATCCTGCCACCTTCAATGACTTATGCACATATACAGCCAGGTCCCTCTGCTCCTGCACCCCCTTTAGAATTGTACCCTTTATTCTATATTGTTTCTCCATGTTCTTCCTACCAAAATGATCGCTTCACATTTCTCTGCATTGAACTTCATCTGCCACCTGTCTATGTCCTTTTGAAGTTCTACAATCCAAGTCTTGAAATAGTTGCAAATACAGGAGCAAAGATGAGCAGTTCAACACTGAAACCTGAACCCACATTAAATTACCACCTTGTCTATTATCTATGTTTGCGTTATTCAGTTACAAAAGGAATGAATGTAACACCTTTTCATTGCTCAGTAAATAAAACATTAATATATTTGTACAATAGCCAAGATCAGCAAATGAGTCAATTATAGGTGTTAAATTTTGCATGGTTGTGTGATCAATATGTTGCCCACTCAGCTGTGGTATGGAGCATCTCTTGTGAAGATGAGCATAAGCTCACAGTAAGTCTGGTGATCTCCGTTCTTAGTATTAATGGGCAATTAGATGACCTATGAGATCTGATTAACACAACAGTTTTCTAAGCACTCAGCATACAAATCCATGGCGCATATGGGCCAGTTTCACTGACTTTGGACAGCTTAGGTAAGAACTACTACCAATAAGATCTAAATATTAGATTGACGGGAACTCAGAGAAAAAAAATGTAAAAAGTTTAAGTTTTATCAACGGGCTGGACTTTTCTTTTCTCTACTCTAATTCTGTCCTGAAGGCAGTGACTCATGTTAGCATTCAGTTCCACAGCCACTACCAGCCTTCTGCTAATTTACACAAGTGACTACAGCAGGCTATTTGATGGAGAGTGAGACTCCACAGTCAAACCTGGTCCAGTCCTCCCCCAAAATCTACATGTGTATACTTTCCAACTGGGCTCTCTGAATGAGAAACACTGATTGGCTTTTCTCCTTCCTTGTGCAAGAATGCTGACGCCAAATGCAGTGTACCTTCTCCCACACCTTGACTGAGATTAACTAGCTCAGTATAGGTCTAGGACGGAATTTTTGCTCCTCCAGGTCTGTATGAATCCAAACCCCCCATTTGAGGTGCTTTTCCCCTTGAGGGAATTGCCATTGAGGAGAGACAATTTTAAAGCTCATTTTATTTTTAGTTACCATATTTCAGACACTGAAAGAGGACTAAACATTTTGCTAAGTCTTGTGCTTTTATTCTGTAAAAACTATTAGTAGAAAATGTTTCAGAAATAATTGACTCAGGCGTGAAGTTCCAGCCAGTTGCAGAAGAATTTATTCCTATTTAATTTGCACAACAGCATTATTCATTTCTAAAGATGTTGGCATGGAAATTTCTTAGAACTGCTTTCACTCCACCGCTGTGACTTCAATGGAAGTGCAATGGAAACTCTTATGGACAGGTGGGACATGGAGTAGGTGGCTTCCACTTTTCACCTCTCAATTGGCCAGAGAGTGTTTCAAAAAGTGTTTTAGCCCCTGACTGTTTAAGGGTCAAATAAACAAACGACAGCTTTCTTTTTAAACATACAAGAAAACCTAACTATTTATTAAAACAATACCCGAAAATGCTCACAACCTCACCCACTCATGCATTCACACACACAAAAAAAGAGAGTAGAGGGTAGCATGCAATTAGAGTTCAATTGTTGTAAAGAGAGGTCACTTTGAAACCTCCTAGGTTTTCCAGGAGGAATTTTTAATAGCGTTGCAGGCCTGAATGTTCCTTGTCTCAGAATTGAAGTGGTGCAGACTCCTTCGGTTAATATTCAGTCCAAAGTTGGTGGTGGGAGTCCTGGTTTAATTTCTCAGATGGGGAGTTTTCAAGGTTACCTTGGAATCTCTCTGCCTCAGTAGTTTAAAGATGCTGCTGGCAGGCCTTATTGCTTTAGCTGGATCAAACTCTCAGCTTCTCTGGTTGGAATGACTTTCTGTCTCTCTCAGAGCAGTTACTTCTTTTAAGGTAGAAGCTTATCATGTTTTAGGTTTAGTGAACTAACTCAAGACGTTTTCCCCTGGGGTGTTCATACAATATCCCAGGATTTGGGGATTATTGTTACATAATGGTGTCTGAATGTGGTCAATTTTAATAAATAGGTGTTATTTCACATCTATTATTTGGCTTTGGAGTCAGTCTGTCTGCAAAAACCTTTGCTACCCCAATTTTTGATGATAGGAGTCATTAGCATGGAATGGGCTGTTTTACATATCAATGTGCTTCCTTCAAGGCAATTCCAGACATTAACAATGGTCCCGTCTTCAACAGACAAACATGTTGTTTGGCAATACAGGAAGGGATCACCTGACCTCCTTCCATGTTGCTGGGTAGCAAAGTATCCACTTTCTTGTAGCTTAGTTCAACAATTTACTTTTATTTCATAATTCAACTTTTCATCACTGTTCCCTCTGTGAGTCTGAGAAAACCTTGTTTATGCATGTAAATAGTATTTCTGTCACATTTTCAATGGAGTTACAGCATCGTAGCGAAAGCAGCTTTGAGGAAATTTCTGGGCATTTTTCCCTGAAGGCTTTCAATGTTTCCAATGCAACTTCAAACCATCATTCAAGGCAAAACATAAATCGGGGGTAATTTTACAAAAGCATGTTCCCAGCAGGCAGTCTCACCCAACCAAACCACATACTGGAAATTTGGAAACTGTACATCCATAAATTATGGGGACTATCATTAGAGAGGGCATTGCATGCCTGAATTCCCAATAAGCCTTCCCAATGTACAGAACTCCTCATTAACCATGCAATATTTTAAAAATTGCACATAAATGAATAATAAAGAATCACCAAAGCACAGTTATGATAAGGATAGTTAATTTATTATGTTACAAAGAGACTCAATCTGTGTTCTTACTACAATGTTTAAATTATATAGTACTGATGAAAGGTAACAGACCTGAAATGGTAACTCTGTTTCTCTCTCCACAGATGCTGGCAGACCTGCAGAGTATTTCCAGCACTTTGTTTTTATTTCAGATTTACAGCATTTGCAGTATTTTGCTTATGTTGGAATTATATATGTGGTCTCTTGAACTTCTTCAAAAAAATCTTATAATCCTGATGAACAAATATTATTGAATTGTACAATTGAGGCATTTATTTTCTGATTTTCTGGCTGGTTCTGCATGCCCCTTCACTATTAGTGACAATCACTTGGAGGGGGCGGCCCGTCCATCACTGGCAATGGGGTCAGTTGCCAGTGCACAAGCTCTGACATCATTTTTAAAGGGCTTTGAGTCTTTCCAGGATTTAAGAAATCAGGAAACATTTATTAAAAAAATTAAAACCAGTGAAACATTTTCCCTTTTCAAATGACCTTCCACCCCCTGACCCAAAGTGCATCAACTATAAACTTTACCCCTCCACACCATCCCCTCCACCAATGAGAAGACTTCATCGCTGCTCTCCCCCCACCCCCTGCACATAAAAACTGACCTGTCGTCAACACCACCCTGCCCCCTCACCCCACGCAATCCCCCCAACCAGTGTGGCGCCTCATTTCCCTGGACGGGGATTCGAAGGCACAGCAGTGCAGGCCGCTGGGATGAAGATCACGGCAGCACTTCAGGAGGCAACAGGAACTTCATTAATTCAGGTAAGTTAATGAAATTGAATATTTATATTATGGTCCCGTCGCCGAGCGGCAGGGGGCGTCGCCATGAGGCATCGCCGCCAGCAGCAAGATCGGGATGGGCCCTGCCAGCATCAAGGTCTGTGGCGGGCCTCATTTGGGGCAATCTTCATGCAACCACCGCACCGCCACACCCCACCCACCACAGATCCCTACATCGAGACCTCTATAAAATCCAGCCCTGGGAGAACCTCTCCTTCAAATTAAGCTGTGATCTGTTATGTCCATGTGAGGGGATAGACAAAGTTTTTCAATCAAAAGATATCACCTCTGACACTGCTGCATTCCTTCAGTACTACACTGAAATGTTAGCCTAAGAACTCAAGACCCTTTGATACAGAGGCAGGAAGGGCTAACTCTTCCTCACACTATCATACAGAAAATAACATCCAGTTACAGTTCAAAGCATTTACATAGATAAGCTCAAGACCATATTTATAAAATGAATTATTGTTGCAAGGCTTAAATTGATCTGTTTCTTTGACCTCAAATATTGGTAGACTGATAGGACTGGATTTTATGGGGCCCCCGAGGTGAGATCGGAGGTGGGAGGTGGGACCCATAGAATCATGATGGGTGGAGGGGACTGAGGACCCGTCGCCATCCCATCGCCAAGCAATCTTGCAACCAGGCTGATGACGGCCTTCCAGCCCAGAGGACAGTTGAGGCCCTTAAGTGACCTATTAAATGCCTCTCAAGTGACTCTTCCCGCCGCGCTGGAATCTAACCTGCAGTGTGGGTGCCTCCGCCACACGCGGAGGGAACCTTGTAAAATGAGGCGTTCTCTCTGCGGGCTTAGGTGGGGTAGGTCCCTTCTCCGTAGGCAATCTGTGGCTCACGGAGGGCTTCGGCCAGGAAACAATGCAGCTCCCAGGACCCCCCTCCCCCTGGGCATTACGACCACCCCCCCCAACACCCCTTGCCGGGGCCTTCCGGACTGGCCCTGGCGACCACGCCTCACTCGCCTTGGGTCCTGTCTCCAGCTCTGGGTCTGGGTCCAAGGCCTCTGCAATACTGGCAGTGGCCACCACTCCCGGTGGCACTGCTGATACCGCTGAGCTGCCAGCCCCAGTGATTGGCCAGCAGCTCTTGGAGGCGGGGTCCCCATCTTCACAGGGACAGGATCCCTGCAAGGGACACTTAGACAAGGAAAAGCGGAGGATCGTTCCGGGACAGTGGGGGGTGAGGGTGGAGGGGACACGAAAAGGCCGAGGCAGGGATCCCCCCACCTTTTCGGCCCACCGCTGGTAGCCCCACTCCTACGCAAAATGCAGCCCATAATGTATTGTATATCCGTGGTCAATTCGGACTGTAAAATACTCATACCAGCTGCAGTACACAGTAGAGGCAGTTCATTACCACGCATTGAGCAAAAAAGTTCTTCCTTACACCCCCTCCCCAAAACCTTAAATCTGTGTTTGTTTATATTTTCTTTAAAAAAATTAGTTATTACAATGTGAGCTTGTTGTAAAGTTCTTGACTGGACACGATTTTGAAACAAATCTAACATTAATTGTGAGATTAATGTATTTTGTTTCAATGGACTACACTGTTACGCTATGCAACAAAATTACCAGTAAAAAAAAAAGTGCAATTCAAAACACTTCTAAAATATCAGCATGTGAAGACCTAGAAATTTCACTGGGTTTATTTTACACGATCAAGATCCTAACATGTCACCTGGCCTGCCATGAATGCATTTTGGGGAGGCAGATACATGATCTCTATGATTTTCTGTGCATTAAAATGAATTGATGGGGAATTAGAGGGGGCATACACCAAAATCCTGATGTGCTGCCAAGTAGCGGTGAGTTGCTTTCCTGGAAGGAAAGGAAAAAGTGTGTATTAACGGAACACAAAACTTCTTCAGGCAACTTTGCACCTCCTTTGTAAAAGAGCTGTCAAAATTTAGAAGGTGCTCACCTCCGAGCTACTGATGTGAGACGATGAAATACAACGAAACCTTGATTGCCTTGAATTTGGACAATTCATTCACATTAACTTAGATCTAGCCAGTTGCTTTAAAAATAAATCTTCATGTAAGAAACACAATGATAATTTAATTCTTTGTCGAGGGTGAGGGAATGATGGTGCTGGGGAAGGGTACATTTATCTGGCTTTTATTTTGCCCTTAAATCTTTTGTCAACTTTATGTTTATCAAGGTGAAGACTCTTATGATTCTTAGGGTGAATGTGCAAAACAATATCACAAATCTGGGCAGGATCTCAAAAAATTGTAATAAAAAATGTAAACTGAACAGTTAGATTCAGATAGGCATTTGAATCATTTGACCCAGGGATGACAATGTTCTTGTAATAAAACTGCAACCAAACCTAGTTTACAAGGATCAACACCCCAAATAAATGAGTTAGAGACTTGCTTGACAGCTTTGCCAACACTGGCTGGACTTTTACACCCCACCACCCTCCAGGAGCAGGCTTGAGGCAGGGGGGGGGGGTGAAGGCGGAAAATCGAGTGGGAGGCAGGGGGTGCCATTCCCATGGCCTACCCACCACCACTGCTATTTTACCAGTGGCAGGGGCAGTGGAAAACATCCCGCCTGCCCCAGGCCAGTTGAGGCCCTTAAATTGCCTGATCAAGCACCCTGTGCCCCATGGAGTGCCCTCAAGTGGCATAAGCCACCCCCGCTGGAACACCTCCCCCACCCTCTTGATCAACATACCAACCACCACCCCCACCCCGCACATCGCGAGGCCCAGCCGATTATCCCCAGCGAGGCCCAAA
Organism: Heterodontus francisci; assembly: GCF_036365525.1. Lineage (NCBI taxonomy): Eukaryota > Metazoa > Chordata > Chondrichthyes > Heterodontiformes > Heterodontidae > Heterodontus > Heterodontus francisci. The sequence goes on along the minus strand of NC_090373.1, from coordinate 61,824,187 downwards.
CCCCACTCACCTGTTCTGAGGGTGGCGTCCGTGATGCTGCTCTGGGCTGGGTGCAGTCCCAGCAGTGGCCATTGCTTCTGGTGGCACTGCTGGGACTGAAGAACTGCTGGCCTGCTGATTGGCTGGCAGCTCTTGGAAATGGGACATCCTGCTTCAGAGGGGCAAAAATCCCAACCAAGGCCAATTAAGGGCTGGGGTCACGTAAAATCGCTGCGTGGCTTTCAGGCCGGGCGGAGGCGGGCTCGCCCCCAACTTTTCAGCCAGTGAGCAGGGGCTTCCACCACAACATAAAATTCCGGCTGCTTTTTCACATATTGGAAACGGGTGTTAAAAGCCAGTATCCATGAATAATTACCTATGAATATTTCAAACCATTCACCATTATTAATTATAGGTGTCCCCACTGCACAATTGCCAACATTTCCAACAACCCAAAACTCCTCCAATCTCAAATAATTGATTCGATAACTGACTTTCTATGCCCTGCAATGGATTATTGGCAGAGGCTGAATACTAAGCAGTTGCTGGATTTGTTATTCAATAAATAAACTTGATTCGAAAGCTTTTTTTAAAAAAATGTGACAGTTTTAAGATTGCTATCGATCAAGTGTAAGCAAAGGAGAAACGGGAACATACAATGAATAGTGCAAACTGGAAAAGTAGATTAGTTACCTTGTAATCCTCATTGTTTGATTGGAAGATCTCCTTCACACACATATGGGTGCTGCCTCCTACTGCATGCCTGAATGGAAGACAGAGGAAAATCAGGCTTCTCTGAATCTCTCATATGCTCAAATTAAATCTTTTTAAAGATTCAAGTTTTGTGAAATTGTGCCCATATTTGCAACTTCATTCTTTCTCCCTTTCATTCCTTTCTGAAAGTGCTTGAGACAAACATGTTAACTATTCCAGATTCTGAAAGAAGGGCTTCCCTTAATAATTCAAGTAGAAGATTTTCAGGTGAGATAATCCAGTTTACTGTTGTCAATATTGGAAAATTGTGCACAGTACATACCCAAATCTCCAGATTGAGCTCCAGCAGGCAAAGCTCTCAGCAAGGGGCACAAAATTGGAAAACTATCCTACTACATGCTAAAAGTGCTATGTAAATGCAAAGTGGTTGATATAATTGCAGTATGTAAATGAGTCAGACAAGTTCAACTTCGTGACAGAGATTCAAATCCCAAAAAGCAATGGGCTATGTCTATTTTCATTCTGGGCTTTTTGACCTCTTTTAAAAGGAAAACGTTCAGTAGCTTGCCCTTATGTAAAGAAACAAAATAGAGTTCTAATGGAAAGATTATCTGAATGACAAACATATTACATCTAACCAATAAAATTTTGCTGAAGAAACAAAAAGCCAGGCTCCAACTTTGAATCATATGCCAAAGAATACGATTGCTATTGAAAAAACATATTATGACTTGAAATTAATCCAGTATGTAAGTAGGTTTTGCCATCCCATTAATATCTAAAGACAGGCCAGTAGGGAACCAGAATATATACGGAATAGAACCTCATACATATTGAAATTTAATTTGCACATCAAAACAAGATAATCTTTAGCTGCAATTGCAGGTTTTACACAAATTGGTGTCGTCCTAACAGTATTGAGAGAGAACTCGACTGGATTTTCTTCACCTCTACAAACCAGACAGATGGATAAATGTTCTTGTTTGCTGTAAAATGGCAAATAATTTCTAGTGGACAGTGGTCCATAGAACAAAACTGCTCCTAATTCAACATTAATTTGCAACCTCACACAGGGAAAGAAGCTAAAGGTCAGTTGGCATGGAAATGTTGCAGTGTTCTATGTTTGGGGCTGAGGCACATTTGTAGGGAAATTAAATAAGAGCAGTATTTTGCATCTAATCTCACCATACCCAACTTGTGAGTAATTGAGGTTGATGCTGTGCATCCAAAACATTTCCATTTTCTACCCCTTACTAGCACACAACCTATCAAAAAAATTCAGGTTAAAAAAAACCTTTATATGAAATTGTACATTATTTGTGCAAACTGACAGTTCTACACAAACTGAATGTTCTACAGCTATAGACTATACAGTCAAACCTTTGACCCCCGCCACCCATCCATGACATTAGAGCTAGAAGGATGCATATCCTTGGGGAGTGGGGGAGAGGAACACACATTTATTTCTCCCCTTACCATTTAACTTTGAAGCTTTGAATCCCTTTCAAATAAGTGTCAATCAAGGCATCAAAGATTCTAAATTCAATAGCATCTTGGAAAAATAAATACATTTTGCATAGGTTTTTGAGCTTTTTATCCATCTCATCTTTATTTTAAACATACAGTTTTATGGCTCATTTAAGACATTAGAGTATGCTGCCATTCCCCTCTCAACTATTTAAAGGACTCACTTTAATTACTGCTCAAGTTGAAAGAGCCATTCCGGAACCTTGAAACACATTTGTAGAATTACCTGATACCAAAGCTGCAAAGAAATCTTAGAACAAAACATTCACTGACTTCAGCATTGCACTTTTTGGGATTTGAATCTCTGTCACTAAGGTGAACTTGTCTGACTCATTTACGTTCTAAATCATATCAACCACCTTGCATTTATATAGCACTATTAGCATTGAAAAATGTCTCAAAGTGCTGCACAGAGGCATAATAAAAAAACTGGACTCTGAGCCAAAAGAGGCGAGGTTAGGAGGGGTGCCCAAAAACTTGGTCAAAGAGATGGGTTCTAAGGAGGGTCATAAAGGAGAAGATGCAGTCAGCAAGGCAGAGAAGTTTAAAGAGAAAATTCCAGAAGGTGGGAGCTAAGCACTAATGTCACAGCTGCCAATGGTTGGGCAAAGGATGAGGCTGGATTATGAGGAACAGGGATGGAGGAGGTTACAGAAATAGTGATGGGTGAGGCCCTGGAGAGATTTAAAAACAAGAATTTTAAACTTGTGGCTTTGGGAGACCACATGGCAATGTAGGTCAGTAAAAACAGGGGTTATTGTTGAGAATGACTGAAGCAGGAAAGAAACACCAGAGTTGCTAAATTTTACAGGAGAGTGCAGGATGGGCAGTCAACCAAGATGGCACTAAATTAGTCAAATTTGGATGTGACAGATACATGATTTGAGCAGTATATGGGCTGAGGTAGGTAGAGGTGGGAATTGTCACAGAGGTGGATGTAGGCAGTCTTTCTGATGGAGAGGATGAGGTCGGAAGCTCAGCTTGAGGTTGAAATTGCAAACAGTCTGGTTCAGGCCGAGGCACGGGATGGAGTCAGCGACAAGGCTACAGAATTTGTAGTGGGAAGATAAAAACTATTGCTTCGGTCATTCCAGTGTTTAGCTGGAGGAGGTTGCTGCTCGTTCAAAACTGGACATCAGACTGCATTGACAGCACAGCGACAGTGGAAGAGTCAAGAGAGGTGGTGCAGAGGTAAAGCTGGTTATCATTAACACACATGTTGAAGCTGATCCAGTGTCTACGGATGATGCTACTGAGGAACAGTTTGTAGATAAGGAAGAGATGAGGACCAAAGTTGGAGTATGGAGAAGTCTGAATGTAACAATGCACATCCAGATGGGATGGGAAAAGATGCTGCATCTAGAGATTTAGTTTAGTTTAGAGATACAGCACTGAAACAGGCCCTTCAGCCCACCGAGTCTGTGCCGACCATCAACCACCCATTTATACTAATCCTACACTAATCCCATATTCCTACCACATCCCCACCTGTCCCTATATTTCCTACCACCTACCTATACTAGGGGCAATTTATAATGGCCAATTTACCTACCAACCTGCAAGTCTTTTGGCTTGTGGGAGGAAACCGGAGCACCCGGAGAAAACCCACGCAGACACAGGGAGAACTTGCAAACTCCACACAGGCAGTACCCAGAATTGAACCCAGGTCGCTGGAGCTGTGAGGCTGCGGTGCTAACCACTGCGCCACTGTGCCGCCCTATGTTCTGGCTATGCTCAAATAGGTAAGAGTCAAATCAAGCAATGGCAGTTCCATTGACCTAAACAACAGAGGACAGATGTTAGAGGAGGATCATGTGCTCGGCAACGATAAAGGATGCAGAGAGGTCAAGAGTAATAATACACCATGGTCATAGTCACAAAGAATGTCATTCATGATTTTAGATAGATCAGTTTCTAAATAAGGATATTATAGGATTGTAGATCAACTACAGGCCACTGACACTCTCCAACTCCTCTTGCACACACATACACAAAAACTCATTAATGAAAAACTGTGGAGGAAAGAAGTCTGGTTCAAGACAAACAACATCTAGAATTTTTTTTTAAACTTCGGGTCAGCAGAAGTATATGGAGAGTGATTCTCTGAAGTTCGATTCTGTGGCTGCCTTCTTCAGGTTCCTTGATGTTGTCATACTTCCCTCTGAAGTATACATGCCCTGTAACAGTTCAAGCCTTTACACCTCCATGTGGTTTATCCTTTGTAAGTGAGACAATATCGAGCTGTTTCGGGTATCTGTATCTAAATAATCTTTCATTCTGTATATCAATGTCACGATTCAAGGAAAATGCTCAAGAGTACCTTCTGAGGGCAACTAATTGTGGGCAATAAGTGCAGCCTTGCCAATGTTGCGCTCATCCTAAACATTAAAAAAATTGATATCTTTCTTTTATGGAAATCTAAAATATGCTTCTCAACTTGCTTTCAATAAAATTTGTTCACAAAGTTTTTTTTAAACAAGTCTGCACCCCTGGTTGACAGAGAAGACAACTGACCAGAGTTCCTGCTCCAGAACACTTTCAATAAATCCTGTTAGGAAATGTGAACAGCCTGTAAACACTGTTTAGTCTCATTTATGAGGAATGGCCACCCAGCTGATGTACCAGAGGCTGACCAACACCAGTGAAACGATATCCCATCTTGCATCAGGACCTTCAGAAGCAGAGGGGAGGAAAAAAAGTTGGAAGAGACAAAACACTTTCAAAAATTAACTTAGAAAACAAAATACCTCGCCTTTTTTCCATTCAACGGTGCTTCACCAACTAGATAGAAGTCCTTTATTGTTTATTTTTAACTTTAGTATTCCTAAGTACATTACCTCCAATGAATTTGGCCACAAAGTATTATACCAGAAAGTTGTACATCTCCACTTCAGTTTAGTTGTAGCTATCTCTAAACAATGTCAGTGAATTGGTAAAAGGTTTGTATTTTCACCCACCCTTCAGGTGCAGATAAGCTATGCTACAAAATACCCCCCTCCTTTTGAAATCAAAGCTTGCAACTTTTCACATTGCCTGAAATACAACTGCAGACAAGTCTGAGTCTTGATCCTTAGAATACTACACATCATCACTCTAAATTCTAACTGAGACAAACAAGTTATTACAAAGAAATTATTAAGAGATTATTATGCTCATGGTATTTTTACTTCTTAATTTATAAAAACATATTACAAATTTATGTCCTCAGTTAATTTGCTAAGAATCAATATTGCTCCAGAAAAAAAAAAGTGTTCTACCTTTTGCATTTGCCAGGCAAATATGACTGTTGTTGCTTCAATCATCAAATATAAGCTTTTTGTTCAATTTTGAGGGCCATGCAAGAGCCAATACAGTTTTGAATTTATTGGAAACAAGCTCTATCTGTCCCTGGAAGAAACTTAGCAGGCTATATCTTTTCCAAGTGCATCTCCCAAAGGTCAGAGCAAGGACTATAATGGTCAAAACAACTATAGTGTTACATGCTGATGAAGAGTCACATCGAAAACAATAAACTACTCTTCTCCATTTTCAGCATTTATTATGTTATACTTGCTTTATTAGCCTCTCATTTTCTAGTTACAGCATTTCTGCCTCTTTTCTGATCTATGATGCACAACATTGCCTGTACAATGGACAAGAGAAGAAAACTACTCTTTGGTCTCTATCAAATGCTTATTCATTTACGCACTATGGAGGGGGGTAATTTTAACCCCCAAGGATGGATGGATTGGAAGCAGGTGTAAATGTAAAGATTTTTTTTAATTATCAAAGCCGACCACAACCCACCTACTTCAGATTTTAACAGAGGTGAGTCAGGGACAAGTGACCAACATGCTTTCAGGAATCTGGTTGGTCAATAAAATCTTTTAAAGAAGCTGCCTGCATTCATTTTCATTCAATTTTTATTTTTAATTCCCCTGAGTACACAGGACCTCAATTTAACACCTCAACTGAAATGCAGTGACAGCAAACTAACTGAAATGCAGCTGTCCACTGACATCTGATTCTGGTCTCTGACCCACTATTCTAAGCATGTGCAATATATTATGATATATGCATTGGGTGTCTAGGAATTTAATGCTGAGCTGCTCCTGTTCAGCAGCATACTTGTACTATAATGCTTTTTTGTGTCAAGGCACAAGCATGCTGGTGTATGGAACCAGATCAGAGAGTTAAGGAGGCCACACAAGAACAGCATTGTTCCAATGGTTCAAATATGCAGCTCTCTACTGCATCAGTTGTATGGGTTGTTTATATTAAGTGCAGCTGAAATGTGTAAAAACTGCAGTTAATGACATTTTAATGAGGCAAAACTGCCTCTTCAGACATTCTAAGGAGAACTAGCCACTAGAAAATGCAAAACTCTCCTAGCTTGAATTTGAAATAAAAGAGTGTATATTTTTTATTCCTTCATGGGATGTAGGCATCACTAGCAAGGCCAGCATTTGTTGCCCATCCCTAATTGCCCTAGACAACTGACTGGCTTGCTTGGCCATTTCAGAGGGCAGTTAAGAGTCAACCACATTGCTGTGGGTCTGGAGTCACATGTAGTCCAGACCAGGTAAGGACAGCAGATTTCCTTCCCTAAAGGACATTAGTGAACCCGATGGGTTTTTCGGACAATGATAGTTTCATAGCACCATTACTGAGAAGAGCTCTCATTTCCACATTTTTATTAATTAATTGAATTTATTAATTAATTGAATTTAAATTCCACCAAATGCCATGATGGCATTTGAACCCATGTCCCCAGGGAATTAGCCTGGGCCTCTGGCAGTAACATTACCACTATGCCACTGTCTCCCCTTTCAATTCTATAAGTAAACCTCAGTGGCTCTTTTCATTACAACCACTTCTATTCACTGAATGAAATCAACTAATGCAACCTTCTTCATTCCCCATTTAATATACAAGTGTCTCCTGAGCCCTCAATAAGAATTTGGAAGTTTTGAAGTATAAAGTCAAATCTTCAGTGTTATTATGGATGTCTACTTAGCTTTAAGATTTGTCTAGATTTCAGTCTCTGTAAAGTCAGATGGTTCAAAAAAGTCAAATCAAAGAATTCGAACCAATCCCTGTTGCTCTGAGTAACCCGACACTTGAGCCAAGCAGATCTGCAGTATTCCTAGGCACTGTTTATGATGAATTAGTTAGACTGCCTGGTCAATGGGACTTGGAGGGGTAGACCAGGCACTGAGGATTGGAATTCCGCCAAGTCAGCCCGATAACCTTGCAAGCCAATGCCCTAATGGGTAAACTGTCCAGGTTGGACAAACAGCAGGATGATTACTAGTGCTGGTAAACTGCAGTTTAGCTGGATAAATTCCAGCAGTACCTCGTGCACACTTGAGTGTCCAAGCCTTGGCTTTTGCCAACCTGCAGCTGAGCTCTCTGGTAGATAAGGTATAGAATCTTAAAGCACAAAAGAAGGCCATTCAGTCTGTGAAAAAATTTATCCTCATTTCCCCTCTAGTTCTTTTGCCAATTCTGTTAAATCCCACTTGTCAGAGGAAATAGTTTTACCCTATTGGCTCTATCAAAACATCTCATAATATTGAATATCTCTGTTGGGTCTCCCCTTAACCTTCTCTGCTGGAAGGAAAACAAACCCAAATCTCTTCACATAACTGAAGTCCCTTTTCCTGGAATCATTCTGGTAAATCTCCTCTCTACCCTTTCCAAGCTCTTGCCGTCCTACCTAAAATGTGATGGCCGGATTGTACACAATACTCCAGGAGAGGCCTAACCAGAGATTTGAAGAGGTTTAGCGTGACTTCCTTGTTTTTGTATTCAATGCCCCGATTTACAAAGCCAAGTATCTCATACGTTTCAACTTGCCCTGCCATCTTCAAAGATTTGTGAATATGGACCCTGAGGTCCCTCTGCTCTACCTCCCCAAAATAGTACTGTTTAGTTTATACTGCCTCTCCATGTTGATTCTCCCAAAGTGCATCACTGCACACTTATCCACATTAAATTGCATCTGCCATGTGTCTTTCCATTTGAACAGTCTATGTCCTCCTGAAGTGTGCTACTATCTGTGTTGCCAAGTTTTGTATTTTCCATAAATTGCAAAATTGTACTCCCTATACCCAAGTCCAGGTCATTTATATTGAATAAGAACAGCAATGATCCTAATAGCCCCACTAATATTCCTTCTAAGATGCGTGGATGTACGCAGTCCTAAAGGGACTATGCAGTACAACAAGCCAACTGCGCACAGCAAACAGAAATTAGAGATAACATTGGACCCCACTCCATTGCATAATTCCCTCCAGTCAAAGAAACATCCATTCACCACTACTTTCTGCCTCCTAATTACATACCCAAGTTACCACCATCCCTTTAATCCATGTGCTTCTATTTTCTGAATACGTACATTATGTGGTACTTTATCAAATGCCTTTAAAAACTCCACATATGCAACCTCTACTGCACTATTCTGCCAATAATATGCTCACCCATGCTCAGTTTGTGTTTTGCCAGGATTACTTGGCTCCAGACCTTGATATTAAACATAGACAAAAGAACTGAAATCCAGAGGTGAGGCAAGAGATACTGCCCTGGACATCAAGGCAGCATTTGACTGAGCGTGGCATCATGCAGCCCTACTAAAATTGAAGTCAATGGGAATCATGCGGGAATCTCTTCATTGGCTGGAGTCATAACTAGCACAAAGGAAGATGACTGTTGGTGGCCAATCAGCCTCAGAACATCGCTGCAGGAGTTCCTCAAAGCAATGTCCTCGGCCCAACCATCTTCAGCTGCTTCATCAATGACCTTCCCTCCATTAAGGTCAGAAGTGTGGATATTCACTGATGTTTGCAATATCCTGTTCCATTTGCAACTCCTCAGATAATGAAGCAGTCTGGGCCCACCAGCAAGACCTGAATAACATTCAGGCTTGGGCTGATAGGTGGCAAGTACCATTTGCACCACACAAGTGCCAGACAATGACCATTTCTAGCAAGACTGAGTCCAACCACCTCCCCTTGACATTCAATGGCATTACTATCACTGAATTCCCCCACCACTGTAACTGCAGTCTGTAGCATCTACAATATAGGCCGCAGCAACTTGCCAAGGCTTCTTTGACAGCACATCCAAAAACTCCAACCTAAGGACAAGGACATCACCATCACCTCGTAGCTCTCCTCCAAGTCACACACCATCCTGAATTGTTTCTTCATTGTTGCTCAGTAAAATTCCTGGAACTTTCTCCCAAACAGCACTGTGGGAGTGTCTTCACCACATGGTTCAAGAAGGCACCTCGCCACCACCTTCTCAAGGGCAATTAGGCATGGGCAATAAATGCTGGCCTTGCTAACGACACCCAGATTCCACGAATAAATAAAAAGCCTTCATCAAACCTGTATGGTACTTCATCAAAGGACCGAGATTATTCAGAACTCATTAGTCAGACATGAGTTTCTTTTAATTCAAATCCTTGTTGGTTGTCCCTTATTAATCCCCATGTTTCTCACCACTGACTTTAGACTGATTGGCCAAAAGTTAGCAAGTTTATCCCTCTCCCCAATTTTTGCACATTCCAATGCTCTGGCACCACTTTCATATCCAAGGAGGATTGAAAATCATCAGAACTTTTTAAAAAATTCATTCCTGGGATGTGAGTGCTGCCGGCAAGGCCAGCATTTATTGTTCATCCCTAATTGCCCTTGACCTGAGTGGCTAGCTAGGCCATTTCAGAGGGCAGTTAAGAGTCAACCGTGTTGTAGTAGAGTCACATGTAGGTCAAACTGGGTAAGGATAGTTGGTTTCCTCCCTGAATGGCATTAGTAAACTAGATGGGTTTTTACAACAATCCCGTAGTTTAATAATTGTTAGAGACTAGCATTTTAGTCCAGATTTATTAATTGAATTTAAAATACCCTGGTGTGGTAGGATTTGAACTTACATCCCCAGACCTCTAGCTTATTGATCCAGTAACATTACCATGTGCTGCCATGAATATTGCTATCTCAACTCTAGTTTCCTTCTGCAACCTAGGAATTATCCCCTCCAGACCAGGTGGCTTGTTAACTTATGTATCCAACCTATTTAACACATCCATTCTATTTATTTTTTTATCCTGCCCAGTATCTCTACTCTCCCATGTCTTTATGTAAGTCCCCATTGAGAGATTGAGAGAGTGAGGGACCTGGATTTTCGGGCACTGGACCAAAAAGGCGGCAGAAACACCACTTCAGCCTTTCCGAGCCCCCCCACCAGCGCAATCTTGCATTATTCTGGCACTTAAGTGGCCGGCGCCAGGATCCCCGTCCCTTGAAAGACAGCTCCAGGAGCTGATGGCCAATCACAGGGCCGACAGCTCAGCAGTATTGGCAGTGCCACCAGGAGCGGTGGCCACTGCTGGTACTGCAGAGGCCTTGGACCCAGCGCTGGAGACCCAGACATCAGGTAAGTGAGAAAGGTTCGCCGGAGCCAGTCCAGAAAGTCATGGCGAGTATGGGTGTGTAGCTCAGGGGAGGGGGTGGGGGGGGGGGTGGTCTATGGAGTTGGAGTTTTTCCTGGCAGGAGTCCTCCGTGGGCCACAGATTGGCCCATGGAGGACGGCTCATCCCCCCAAGCCCGCATGGAGGGCACCTCGTATTGCAATGCTGATTGATCTCCTCACATGGCGGAGGCCTCCCTGCCCAGCAGCAGGGGGAAGAGGCCTTTAAGTGGATGTTAATAGGCCATCTAATGGCCTCAACTGGACTCTGGACTGGAAGGCCATCTTTGGCCTATCCGCCCTCCACCACCCATCGCAATTCTATGGGTCCCCGAGTTGGGGGGGTCCATAAAATCCAGCCCAGAGAGTGTGTGTGCACTCTCCAGTGGCCAACCAGAAACTCCACCTGTGTGAAATTCTCAGTAGTTTGGTTTGGAGACATTTGAATATAGTGATGGATTTCTACATGTATCAGACATCCCGTCATCAATTACAGCAAACAAATTACAAAGTGCTTTTTTAGTTAAATGACATCAAACACAAAGCTGCAAAGTATTGTGCAATGAGACACACAAATGTTTAAAATAATTGCAGCTGAGTAATTTAAATATATACTGGACCTGCAATGACCCCATCAGGTTCTTCTGACAGATAAGCTAATTTTGTTGTTCTTTATTTCTCCATGTGATGCCGAGAAACATTAAACACCTCTTCTTTCTGTCTAACATGGAGAATGTGAAAATCAATTCAGATGTGTGCTCAGTATTATGCCCTTTTAAAATTTTTCCCAATCATCTTGCTTCGCTTGTTTTGAGCTTGCCTTTCTGCCCCTCTCGCGCTGTCTTGTGATCTCCTTTTCTGTGTAACAAAGCAATGTGAAGGTGAAGATTCCAAAGCATTATTCTTATGTAGCTTTTCCCATTATTAATAAATCCTTTACATGGCAGGACTCAGAGGGGCTGGGATTGGGAGGAACCAAAAACAGCCATCACCCAGCCTGCATCATATGACTCTACTTCAAGCAAAGGAAACCAAACTTACTGAGGCCACAGCAAAATGGATGAAAGTGTGCACATGTGCATCAGTTGAGTACAAGATCAGGTTCAGATGTGATGCTCTCCAGTTAGAATTCTAACAATGCTCATCATATGGGTTCGAATATGAAGAATGGCCACTTGCGTTAGGTACCAGAGACAGCAGCTACCCACCGAATTGTACCCGAGTAAGAGTTGGAGCCTTTAGGAGGAGAGGAGAGAAAATTGGGAAACTAAAAGGATCATTTGCTACAGGTCAGCTCTCCTTACCTCAAAAGGAACAAAGACCATAATCAGGATGAACTTATATTGAAGTTTCGGATGTTCCATTACATCTGATAAACTCATCCCATAAGAACACAAGAACTTAAGAAACAGGAGCAGGAGTAGGGCATATGGTCCCTCAAGCCTGTCCTCAAGCCTGCTTCGCTATTCAAATAAGATCATGGCTGATCTTCATTCTCAACTCCACCTGTTCAAATCCCTTTGCAGCCTCTATGCATCCTCCTCAGCTTGCTTGCCCATCTAGCTTTGTATCATGAGCAAACCAGAATGCAGCACCCTCGATCCCTGCATCCTAACCATTAATATAGATAGTAAATTGCTGAGACCACAACACTGATCCTTGCAGCACCCAACTAGTAACAGCCTGCCAGCCTGAAAATTCCTGTTTATTCCTACTCTGTTTTCTGTCCTTTAACCAAACCTCTATCCATGCGAATATATTGCTCCCATAAGCCCTTAACTTGTTTATCAACCTCTTAATGTGGCATCTTAGTGAATGTCTTTGGAAAATCCAAATGTACTACATCTACTGGTTCCCGTATTCTGCTATTTGCATCCTCAAATAACTCAACAGTTTTGTCAAATGTAATTTCCCTTTCATACAACCCTGTTGACTCTGCCTAATCATATTATGATTTAAGTGTCCTTTCTCCACTTCCTTAAATGGTTTCCAGCAATATTCCAGTCTAATGTCAGGTTAACTGGCTTTTTGTTCCCTGTTTTCTCTCTTCCTCCTTTCTTGGAGGGTGTCATATTTGGCTCCTTCCAATCCACTGAGATGGGGGATCAACTCAAGAAACACAAGATTTAATCAAACATCCTATCCATCAACATAATCTCACCTCCTCAAAAACATTTTATGCTTAAGAATAGGATGTTTGCAAGCAGATGGTCCAGTGAACAGTCTGAATAGTTGCATTTAATTTGTAGTAATCTCAAATTAAGTTCGATTGTTGAACAAAGGACCGATCCTTAAATCATTTCAAACAGACCCTCTTCCAGCTTCAGTTTCCACAGAACTGTTCAATGCTTACAATAGAATTTTTGTAGTTCAATCAATAAATTCTTCGATTCAAACAGTCCACTCAGATATTGAACTTACTGAGATCTAGGACCAATTCTATGTCTTTAATGGGCTAGATTAAGAATATTATTGATTAAACAACTGTGTTCTCATCATGCTTTATATTTATTTTCAGCCAATATCAAAAAGATAAACTTGCATTTCAACTTTACATTTGCAAATGCCTTTGGTTTGGTTTCTGCATGCAACAAAATTAAGCATTTCTATCACAGATCCCAGAGCTTTGGAATAGCCAAGGTATAATTCAGTTAAATTCGATCTGCATAAATATGCAATAAATAGGATTGACGGGGCTCATATGGACCTTTAGTCCAATGCGAGCAACCCTTTCACTTCTGACTGGTCAATCATTATGTACTTCCACTCTTGATCGACAGCAATGATTGACTACACCACAGGTCAAGCTGACAGATCCGCGCTCACACTGCTCACAGTTCACATTAAATGGAACAGCGCCCATCCCTGTGGATCCAGTTTAGATAATACAATACTTTTGTCGTGCATCCAATATAAAAGCCAGCTCCGACAGACATAGATGAACTTATCAAGACCATGTGCACAAAGCAATCTGGTATAACATACCCAGGAATAATAATAGTCCTCCTTATTCCCTGGATTTGATATTGGATATTCACCATGCACCTATATCACTTCAGAAAAGATCAGCTATGCCAGACACTGTCATAGCAAATTTAACCACCAAACAACTTAATTCACTATTAGAATTTACTGCAGCAACAGCAAGTTATCAAGTATCCAAATAACGGCACTTCAACAACTTTGAACCTGTTACTGAAAGAATAAACTGTAAGTCAGTTGACGTACTTTGAAGTTTTCTTTTACAGATCAGTCAAACAAATGAGACACTTCTGAGTGAGTAGCTGTCCAATCCTTACTAGTTAGTCTTTCTCAGAGCTATGAAGACATCTTGGAGGTTAAATTGGAGAACCCCTAAAACTGGGTATGGGATCCCAGTGCATGATTTACCCACACTTGTTCATTAAGTTATAGGCAGCCTGTTAAATTTGTGCTCCCTGCTATTTTAAGTGACTGCTATGTGCAGCCAGCACCACCCACACTGTTTGTTGAGTGCACATATCAACAGGAGTGTCGACATCTCAAGTGGCTAAAGCTACTTATAGGCAGCCTACATCTCTTAAAGGGGAGGTGCATTGTGATTGCAAGAAGTGATGAAAGTGTCATTTGGCAAGTGTGCTTTGACACTTTGAGGAATGGCACAACATGTGAGAGAGTGGGCACAAAGGTCTACTGACACTGCTACGGATAGTTTGGTTAAGATGAAGAGAGAGAGCCATCCTGCATCCGCAGCAGGGGCAGAAAACCCTCGAAACACAGGAGAAACTGGGAAGAAGCAGTAACAGAGGTCAACGCCAGAAGCGGAGCTCCAAGAACATGGGAGGGAGTGCAGGAACATGTTTAATGATCTGTTGTCAAGGTGAGAGAGTTCAATCTTCAAATGGCATATCCTATCAACTGTACCACTAGCTCAATTCACTGCAGCCCCATTAGCCACCTACCAACAATGCCTATCAATTAGTACTCAACCCTTCAATTTACCTCACCTTCACACTTAGAGCTGAATTTTACTCTCCTGCCACCGAGAGCAGCGGTGGGCGGAAAAGACGGCGGCCCGCATGTGCAGGCCACGCGCCGCCTTGCTGCCGCGATCTAGCGCATGGCAACTCATATGCATACGCTGGGCAGTCCATCTCCCCACCTCCACCCCCCCCCCCCGCCCTCCCCTCCAAATCACATGGTGGGATCGGGTTCTGCGATGCCGGCAATGGCGTCAGCTGCCCTTGTGCAGACACTGGCGCTATTTTTAAAGGGCTGCCAGACCTGCACAGTTGAAGCCCGTACCCCTACCCTCCAAAACACTGTTGTCAAGAAAACCCATATGCCAAATGAAAATTAATTTCATTGGTTGGAAACTTACATTAGACTTTTAATGGAAAAAACCCTACAGTAATTTTTTTAAAAACTAGAGGCCAAGATGGTTACTGCAATTTGCATCTGAAATACCAGGAGATTGAACTGGAGACAAGAGTCTAACAAGAAGCCCAGCCAAGAAACAAGCAGTAACTAAGTGTACAGCAGCACCAGAGAAAGCTGCGTGCTTCCCTTTCTCTCTCTCCCCACAGAAAACATCAAGGTTGAAAATGTCTGCAACTGGGGGACCTTCCAAGCCTACAGACTGCAACAGCCAGCAACCAGGGGAAGAGAGCAAACTGCAATCCTGCCTTCAAGAAAACCCTGAGCAAAGCAGGCCAACCAAAATGCACTTTGACCAGGGAGGACTTCAAGAATATAGTGTCAGCTGAGGACTACAGGATTATCCACTTTAGTCCAACCATCAAATCAATTTTTCCCTCTAATGTGTTTGTGTGATTCTCATGTGAATGTGTGCACCAATGTGTAGCTTTGTTTTTAATATTTTTAAATCGGGTTAGAGTGTTAAGTATAATAAACTTACCTCTTTCTTGTTTAAACTCAAGAAAACCTCGCCGATTGGTTCTTTCACGATCACATTAAAGGAAAAGGGTAAAACACTCAGAGGTGGTAAGCACAGCCACTGTTTAAAAGGAATAAAATCTCTACTGGTCAAACAAGAGGAAGGGCTTGTATTTAATATGTGACCTTTTCTTCGCCTTTCCCGCAACTGCACTAAGTGCAGGGGTCACCCCTTCCCCCCACACCCCTACACATGCAGATGTGACTCCGTTCCTCCCCCCACCAACTACACTAAAAATCCTAATTTCCCCCTTCCCCCACCTCGGTGGCGCCAGCTTTCCCTGAATGGGAAAGTGAAGGCGCGTGAGTGACAGACGCCACACGCAAGATCGCGGACAGCCGGTAAGA